>NW_027526335.1:158809335-158935161 GCF_048455015.1 Haemaphysalis longicornis
AGGGTGTATGAAAGAGAGAGAAATATGAAAGAAGGGCGATGTTATGCGGAACTAGTACTACTTACTAGAATGGGCTGAATCTGAGCTAGTTGGATCATAATTGATTAACTACTGGTCAGCCTAAAATTAACTGGGGACGCAGACAATGGCGACAGACGAAGCACAAGCGCTGACACTACCAACTGAACTTTTATCACGGCTAGGTCAGCTGGTATAGCCCCCAGGTAACCGGTAATTGTGCCACTAGCGCCAATTTATCCCCTGGTGCTTGGTAGGCCAAACTGTCAAACCAAAAAACAACAAAAATCACTGATGCTGCTATGGCAACGCTTTCGTTGATGCGTCAGGAGGAAACGCCGTGCCGCTTATCGTCTGCTATGGGCTGAACGAGCGCGACTGTCTTTGTGCGCCGCAAGCGTGAACAAACACCGCTTACATTTTGCTTGTCAGATTTTGTTGCTGCTGCACATCTTGTTTTCGACAGCTTTCCGTTGGTAATTTGCTTGGACTCTCAGCACGTGCACAAAACATTTGTTTGGATATCTTTCTTAGTTGAATACGCGCGAGCCAGCACGCCCTGAAGCGTGAACATGTGCAGCTTTCCCGCTCATGGCAGTCCTTTCAACCGTGATTGCTCTGCAATTTTTTAGCGAAATGAAAATGTTCTTTTGCACAGCTAATATTTGAGTTGAATACTTTCTTTGTGCACAGTTTCAAGTCGCGCACGTTGCGCGACTGGGTTCCTGACCCATGGGAACTATATATCCCATAGAAATGCACGGGGAGTTAGATTTGACAGCGAATTACACAAAAACATATTCGGAAACCTAAAATGTTTTTTTTAGCGTTTTAATCTTCACGTTGCCTTCTAGCTTTATGCCAAATATCATTTTCCTAAAGTGGTGTTTCTAGGTTCCCGAGAGGTTGTAATTTTGAGCGAGAAATCTGGGTATGAAATTTTGTTTGGGGAAGAAAAAGTAGTAGGCGGGAAATGTGGTTTATTCACTGATTTTATTAGCAACGTATCGCAAGCGAAGTTCAATACATGCCACAATAACAAAGAGCTGTGTATCTCGTATAGTAAGTACAAATGTCCGCATTCTGTGTCGGTTACACAAACATAAGAGACATCTTCAGTGTATGCAGAAAATTGCTGCAGAGGTCACCACATTCATTTGCTGTACGCAATACAATTCTACAGAAACGATGCTTCATAAAAACACGGGTTTGTGAATAATAAAATGATTTTGCAGTGAAATGACCAGCTCATTTCGCCACCATTTACAACCGGTCCATATTCTTATTCTCGTAAACTTGCTAGCCGAAAAAACCTTTTATAGCTAGCGAATTTTCTGCGTAATTTAGCCATACGTCACACCTATTAATTGAAAGAAATACCACCATGAATATCAATAAACAACACGTAAAAACGAAACAAAATTTGAGAGTGCAATCAAGGTACAAAAAATGTGTCCTAGCACATGTTGAAAAGCGAAGCGCAGCTCGACTGTCACGCAGGTAACTCGAACTTCTCGTAACACGGAATGCAAGCGGTCAGCTGCCACGAAAATAATTTTGGGGGCTTCTATCATGTTAATAAGCATTCAAAGGTGGTAATTTCACTATAAGAAACCGATCGTTGGAACGCTCTAAAGCCAAACCAGTTCGTCAAAGTAGCATTTAAGCACATTAGGCGAACATATATATATTTCAAAGTTTTTCTCCGGTGGAAAGAAAATGAAGAGCAACCGCTCACCAAACCGATACCGAAGCGAAATTTTCGTCTGCGTATCCGCTGGCATCAATCGGCTCATGAGAAACTGTCGAAAAGTAGCTTCACATGCTTACAACATTATTGACAAATGCGTTGTACCAAACAAAAAAGAAATTCACTGTAAAGCAACAGCAGAAGATTTTTTGGTTCGCCCTGCAGCTTTTTTGACAAAGATAGCGCTTGCTTCTTCATAACTTTGACAGAATAAAAAGTGTGCTGACCTGCCGTCCGCTGGGAAGCGGAAAAATTTCGCTGTGCTATTCCTTCCCGAGTTGTCGCACTGCACAGCATCGAAGTACGCGTTGTGTCCTTTTCTCAGTTTCTCTGACATTTTGAGCCCGTTCGCACTCGCAGACACCAAAATTTTCACCTTCAAGTCATACTACAAAACTTCTACACGTTCACAGAGTGAAAGCGGCAGGAGCAGACGGACAGGATGGCAGCAGAAGAGATAAGAGCGAAAGCGCCGCCCGTGGGTGCAACGAATGAAGCGACTAAATAAATAAATGGCAGCGTCTCGTGCCACGCGCGTGACATAAATAAATAGGGTGCCAAAAGAGGAAACCGCCAGAACATATTTTATTTCTACACATAATGGAATCACTTTACTTTGTTGCTGCATATGTTGAAAAGATAGACACATATGCAAAAGTTGCTGAATTTTCGCTTGGCTACCAGCGTCATGGAGGCACTTTAATACCTAAACTAGCCGAAGTGTCCGGCCCCTGCTTTTATTACGCTTCGCTTTGTACATTTATACCCTCTAGCCACGTGGCCCCGGAGCAACAGTGCGCAGAAATAATTTTTCTTTATCGTTTAGCGCAACCGACGCAGTACTGACACGATCGTCGGCGCCCTCTTCAATTTCCATAGCTTCGATGATTTCGCGCGCCAGCCTGTCGTTGTTTTTACGCATGGTAATGACACCATGGAAGTCAGCTTCACACTTGGGGTAATCTCGGAGGTGCATGGCCAAATGTCCTGACGGGACGTTCTTGGTTGGGGCTTGTGCTCTCGAACTCGGTCGTTGATACAACGGCCGGTCTGGCCAATGTAGCTTTTCCCGCACGATAACGGTAGCTTGTGCACAACCCCCTGCACACATGCTGCGTACTTGGTACGGACCTGTGCACTGGCTCGCTATCATTGGCGGGTTGACGTGGCGGCACATGGCATGCCCTTTGTTTGGGGCTGAGCACGCAACTGCCACCCCTTCTTTGGCCGCTATCTTCTTAATGTTGTGTTATTTTGTGCAGATAGCGCACAACCGCAAGCTTGCTCCTGTCAATGGCCTCTCTCGGGCCTTCGGAGACTTTTCCTTTTTTGTTTTTGAGCAATGACTCGCAGATCGACACCAGGACCACATTTGGATAACAATATCTCAAATATAAACAAACCGACAACGCAGGGTAAAATACAATAACTTGTAAAAACATACTGTCTCAATTTTCTAAATGTTCAATCCCATCAATGCTGCAGACAACAAATACAGGGAGATTGTTCCAGTCGGATATGGTGCGTGGGAAGAAGGAAAATTTGAAGACGTTTGTTCTGGCGCTGTACGGGACCAGGGATGCACTGTGTCGGTGTCGTGTACGCTGAGCAGTTAATGGTTGAATATACTGGTCAGGGTTAATGCCAAGTTTGTTGGTCTTAAGTTGGTAAAAAAATTTAAGCCTTTCTATTTTACGGCATGCCTGCAATGTTTGGATCCCATGCTCTTTCATCAGATTGGTAGGCGAGTCTGTCAAACGATATTTTGAGTAGATAAAGCGAGCAGCCTTGCGCTGTATCATTTCAAGCGCCTGAATATTTTTTTGCTTGTGTGGGTCCCAAACTGAGCATGCGTATTCGAGTTGCGGCCTTTTAATCGATGTGTATGCAAGTAGTTTAACATTTGAGGAGCTAATTTAAGTTTGTGTCTGAGAAGGCAGAGCTTGCGAAAAGAGGACGCACAGACATTGGAAACGTGCTGATTCCAACTTTGTTTGCAATGGTCACCCCAAGGTATACTTGAAAGAGCTGACTCCACAAAGGGGCCGTGCAGGGAGCTCATAGGAAAACGACAAGCTGTTTTTCTTCTTAGTAATTTTCATGAAGACCGATTTTTCGGCATTTAGCTTCATGTTCCACTTTGTGCACCAAGTCTGTATGCTAAGAATGTTAGAATTCAATTGAATTTGGTCCTCGTTTCAAGTTATTTCGTTAAAAAGAATGCAATCGTCCGCAAACAGTCTGATTTCTACTGGGCTGGTAATTACATCAACAATATCATTAATATATATCAGAAACAATAGAGGGCCCAGTACACTACCTTGCGGCACGCCCGAAGTGACGGGTAAAGACATGGAACATTTATCATCAATACTAACATATTGCGTGCGGTCAGATAGATAAGAAGAAATCCAGTTTGTTATGAAGACAGAAAATTCAATTAACTGCAGTTTGTGCATGAGTTGTGGGTGTGGAACAAGGTCAAAAACCTTTCGAAAACCTAGGAAAATTACGTCGACCTGGCCAGACTTATCAAGGACGCCGGCAAAACTGTGGACATTACAAGTTAATTGGGTGACAGTAGAAAATCTTTTTCTAAAACCATGCTGGAAGCAGGATAATAAACCGTTATCGTTTAGAAACTTTGAAATGTAGTTAGCTATAATGTGGTCTAGAATTTTACAACAAGATGGTGTTAATGAAATAGGACGATAATTACCAGGAACCATGACATCCCCTTTTTCGAAGTCATTTTTTTATTCCTCGAACTAGCTTTTTGCCTTTCACTTTTTGGCAACATTTCAGGGCACGTCGCGAGGCACCCAGAGCAAGCCAAGCTCGACTGTATTCAGCTGTCCCCATCGTCCTGGAAACTTCTGATTGCTTTTCCATTTTGTTACATTCTGTCAGAAGCGCTCTACCTAATGCTGCCTTGGTGTGGCGGCATACAGCAAAGTAGGCCACCAAGCGCCATCTGTTTGCTGGCAGGGTATGACGACAACGGCAAAGTTTACCCAGAAACGCCCGCAGGCGCTATTACATAACACCTAGGAAAAGCTGCTGAATATGCATGCGCCATTGATCGAAGCATTTGACAGCCATCCTGCTTCGTGTTGATTGTGGTAAGCGAGAAAGCATTGCTGCTGAAAAAATATCTCGGCATCCGAAGGGGTGTTTTGCTAGCTACATTTTAGTTTGTTAAAACAACTTTTTTAAAATCATTTTTTAAAACTTCCACGTACAATTTAAAGAAGCGCTGCCTACTGTATACCACACGCAGGAAGCAATGCCTCTGTCGAAAACGGTGGTATTGAAGAGAGTAGAATCAATATCTTAGAAAAAAAAATCAACCAAGAACACATTTTCTTGTTTGCTTTCTTGGAAACTGAGAAAAAGTTGGTTTATCGATTTATTTCCTGTCAAATGACCCAACTTATCTGAGAACAAGAAATGATTTCCTGCAGTGTTGCAGGCGCACTGTTGCAGGCACAGTGTTGCAGAATTCGAAAACAACAGGTCGTAACAAATGCTATCGAGAAATAATTTTTAACGAGCAAAACGCACAAACGTCAGCCTTTCTCGGGGGTCATGAAGAAATGGGTAAATGACCGGTGCAATTCTTCAAGTGACATGGGCTAGAAGGTATCATTTGGTTGCGAATAAACCTCCTACAACAATCCTGAAAGACCAAATGCTTGTCATGTGAAGTGGAAATCTCTTTGGCCAAAACTAGAGAGGAATAAAAAGTGAGCTGATTAAGAAACAAAGTCTAAAGTAAAAGAAGAACGAATGTCAACATCTCTGTTTTCTTCAGTAGACATCAGCTGGAAGCTATGCTTCGGTGGAAAAGGTGACGATTACTTTCTGTCACCAAATGTTAGCTTTGGGCATCAAATGTTAGCTTTGAGTCCCCGCCAAGATGCACTGTTTAAGAAAAATAGACCTGTGCAGGCGGGCACGACAGGAAATGCAACTTCTTAGGATGTGGATATGAGAAATCATCCACTTTAGTGTCTGAGATCGCTTCATAAAAAATAGTTCAAATTTTCATTCACGCGCAGCAAGCGCAAGAAATTTTTCAAGCAGCGTTTGTTGCTTTTATTATTGATCTGAACGGGGAGACCGATAAGTTCCGGACAATGTATTTGCATAAAAAATGTCATATTGGAAAAGTAGTTCTGATGCATCACTGGTTTCCGTGTAAGAACGTGAAATATTCGTACTCCACGAAGCCTTCAGAAAGCCTGGCAACCTTCAGCGCAAAGTGCCAGACAAGAGCGTTTTCATAATGTCTGGCACCTGGTGTCGTATGAATAGCATCAAAGCCTTCGAGCAACGCCATCGGTTTAAAGTGCGATGCTTCTGTAGTTTAGGGGAGCTTGAGTTTTTATTGCATAGTGTGTATAACGACGTATAATAGGCACGGGAACGTAAAGAGGCTGCGAAAGTGGTTAAACGTGGGGAGTAGCAAAACTCCGCCCTAAGTCATTCATATTATTTTAACGCTTTGCTGAAACTCGTATATTTTAGCTTTTTGTATGCATCCTCCGCTGTCGCTTTCCCAAAACAGAGCAAACGAATAAGATTTGTGATGCGGTATTCTACTTCCCTGAATTTCTGTATTTTTTCCTGCGAAAGTAATTCAAAAGTACTTACTCGCATCGCCTTTCTCAAAAAGGCGACTGTTCTGGCTTCTGTCAAACACTAACTTGAAGGTGGCGACTTTTTTGCTACTTTCAGCAATTTCCGGGCGAGTTTCCTTATAAGGCCCTGGCAACCCCAGTCAGGAGTTGGGATACTTACGCCCCAAACAACTACCGAAACAACTATCGCAAGTCAACAACGTCTATGCACAGACAGTGTAAAGTTAACGCCAGGCTATCTTGATGGAACAGTAGTGTTTCAACGTTGAAGTATGCAGTAGAAACGTGCAGCAATTAAAAACATCGCTTTACGGAACGTCTACGTGCTTCTAATGTGCCCTAAATTGCAAAATACACCCAGCACACATTTCTAAACCCGTGGGGAAAATGTGGCTGCGCCATGTTTTTGGATATAAAACGCAAACACCAGTGGTATACTGTGGCACAAAATCGCGGGCCCTGCCATTGCCTGGGCGGGAACAGCCCGGTGCAGTATAGCAAGGCCACACGGAGCGTAAGGAAAGGGGTAAGGGGCAACCAGGATTAGCAATTGCGTAATGCACTACACTGCATTGGGTATCAATGCATTCTATATTGTATTTCCTCACTGTATATCTGACTAGGTGCTGTTATGCTCGTCGGTTTGTTGGCTGATGGAATCGCAGCTAGGTCAAGCTATGAGAGCTGCTGATGGCTCAAGGTCATGTGATTATTCGGGGGTTCCTAATATTTTATTTACATTTTAAAATCCTCCTCTTCGTAGCTAACTCAGTCTAGTTCAATTGGCATAGTCAAGTAGCTTGTTGTTTCCTAGTTTGGTTTTATTCACGTGGTTTCTTTTAGATGTGTTGCGAAGGAGCAATACTTGAATTTTACTCTGTGCGAGAAAAAGCCTATGCAGTAAATAAAATTATTCAAACCGTCCTGGTCGAAAGACGTGCGGTGAAGTTACTTGTGTTTTCGGCATCTTGGTCTTTTTCTGGTAGTTTGTTTTACGTGCGCTAAAAAAAAAAAGCAAAATTGCAGTTCAACGCCCCTGCAGGAACGTTTAAGCATACAATAAAATAACGCTATAGAGAAGCCTAGTATGGGGCCGCTAGTATTGATGCGTTGAAATTTATTGGTTTTTGTTTCATCTTGTGCCGACGCGGTTTCTTGTTTAGGTGAATAATACAAACGTTTAATTGAAATATTGGTCATACAGTAGACAAAATATCAGGTGATATAGAAACTTTATAATTTAAGCAAACCGAATATGCGTAAATATAACGCGTGACTCACCCTAAAATGGTGGGAAAGTACGCTGTTATGTTTTACGTTGCTTAAATTTATGAGAAGCTGATTTGGGCGGCGCCTACAGTTACGCTCGTGCGTTTCGAACTGCCGGTAATCTTTGGAGCGTTAGGTAATGATTTCTTTTAAGCGACGAAATCTCTGTGGTGCATTCGACAGATAAAGTTCAATAGGATATTGATTCGAAACACACAGATCAATTATAAAGATAAAAGCGTGGGCCATATTAAGAGCCCCGTTCCCGCCTACGCACATGTTTATAGTAATAAATGTTGTCCCTTTCAGTAACATCTAAGAATGATTAATATTACATTTTCATAATATCAACAAGGTCCAGTGCTATAAGTGACAGAGAACGTCGTTGCGGGTGCTGCTTCAATGCAAACGGCGTGGGAGGAGCCTGTCCTTCACGCGCTGATTTTCTCTAACTTGAGCCAAACGCCATCCGGAATAGTGGAAGCGACGAGTGCCGATTCCATCTTCAAGGGATCCTTAAAGAAATACCAATAAGAAAAAAATGTGACATTTTTAAATGGGCATTCAAAACACAAGGAGAATGATGAAAATGTTTTTTCTCGGTTGCTTTATTCGCACGATTATCCTACCATAAAGCTTGTCTTTGTGATTGTGAGGTAATAACTCGTTCAGTGAAGAAGTGAGGAAAAGTCCCATGCCAGCTGTACACCTTAATCACAAGAAATGAGGCCTTATATTTTCATTTAGTCAGAGGCCGTTGATGTATTGAGAGCTGTTGAAATTGCCTTGTAGAGCATTCTCGCAGAAATTGAAAGCGGGGTCTGGAAGCCTGCTTTCCCGTTGTAGTATACTTCAACCCACATGTTTTAAAATAGACTATATTGCATACGAAGCTCTGCACAACTTATTGATGAATGTTTTATCCTAAAGTAAACTGAAACTCAGTTGAAGCCACTTATTAGGTACTGCGCTCCAGTTACGGTACTATGTGTTCAATCAATTTCCTTGCCTAAAGTCTGCGCTTCCCTATTTTCCCGAATTCCCGAATTCCAAGGTATTCGAAGCTCTTTATAGCTACAGTCGCCTTCACTTTGGTCTTGCGTCCCCCCAAGAAGAATTCCACCATAACCAACCTAATCCACGTGTCTTTGAAGCGTGAGGCATTCCAAAGCGCAAGGCGAATACAAGCAAGCTTTCTTCTTGCGTGTGGGTGACCGCTGCCAACGGGGGCGTGTGCAGGTGCAGAAAAAATAAAAACACAGCTGTCTGTCTTGCACGTGACAAGAAGCCAGAATGACGCCGTTGTTCGAATTTCTGTGTAACATAACATTCGTTGGCCCTTACTCTATACAGAGTAAAAAAAGGTTCAGAGTTTTTCTATAACGCCTAACACCAATTTGACGCGAGTACCTAAAGAGTGAGGAAATAGTTCGGAGTATTCTGTTTCCTTTCCTGAGCAGAGGTTCGTTGGCAGTTTTTTGCGAGTAATTTTTTCTTCAGTTTCTTTCATGTTCCGGAAAGTGCGCTAAGTGAACATATACCACTAACCATGTGATGTTCTTTGTCCACAGAAATTTTGAAGGTAGAAATAATCTTGCATAAGGTCAGCCGTGCCTGCATGAGGGCGAAGTTGCGTCCAAGGCACTGCCTGGGGCCCAGCCCGAATGGCTGGAAGCTGGCCTTGTCGATGAGAGATATGTTCTCCGGGCTGAATCTAGGCATGTTCAGGGCGAAGAAAATATCGATGTGGAAGACGATGACGTGCAAAACATGCATTGTACCACTATTTGAAAAAATCTACCAGACTCTGCACACAATAACAAGCGAAATAAATAAATAAATAAATAAATAAATAAATAAATAAATAAATAAATAAATAAATAAATAAATAAATAAATAAATAAATAAATAAATAAAATAAGCGACAACGTTTTTTGTTTTTGTTGAAAGCGAAACCCTAAAGGCGAATAAGGAGCAATTGCAGGTATAAATCTGGGGTTAAACCAGTGACGTAATCGGAATTCGAATTAAAAAGTGTATTAACAAGGTGGCACCATCATGATGGCCTCGAAAATTTCTTTTTTACACACTTGTAATTAGGAATCAAAAAGTGCATCAGTGTGTATATGCTCAGTCACAGAAACAAACCACGTAGATAGACACCGGAGGTATGCAGTCAGAGCTCACTGATACAAGTGCTAGTTGTGAAGTGGAGATATGGGGTGGGTAAGGCACCTTGCAAAAAAATAACAAGTGCGACACGCAGGCCCCACTTCTAGGTGCTCTTCTCCATTTAACTCAACTGGCGCGATGGATTTTCTAGCTATACTAACAGAAACATAAACGACAACCCATTTGCTGTGTTAGGTTTATTAATGCACCATCTTCGTGACCAGAACCGGGATATCCGCAAAAAATCACGCCATATCCACGGAATGAATGATGATAAGTGGGGCGAAGCTCGAGAGGGGGAGATCATCGGTAACCATAATTCTCCCGTGAAAGTTCGCCCATTACATCATTAAGAAAGACGTAAGACTGTGTGCGTACATTGTACAAATCAACTTTTATTTTCGGAGTCAATGCTCCCAGGCCCAGACCTGGTGAAAGACCCCGCGCCATTGAGGACTACCCCGCACCTCCACCACAATTTGTCACGTAGGATGGGACACAACGGTAAAGAAAGAACTTTTATGTAGGGCGAACTTGTGCCCGAACAAGACGAGAGGAAACGAGCAAAGGTCCTTGCGTCTCGTTCGATCTCCGAGAACGACTGCCTGCGTTCGTGGCGTGATCTATTGCGTGATCTCCCCCTTCGCAGTGCACGTGCGCTCGCGCCTCCGTTGGCGAACACGGACAAGCTCGCGCTCCCGGTGCCGAGTTTGCGCTGCCGGTTGCAGCCGGTTCTTGCGCGTGCAACGCGGCCCAGTTTGCGACATCTCCGAAAGCATGCGGCGGTCACGTACCACGAGACACAAGGGATGGACAGACCCATGGCTTTAGGAGCTTCGCCCCTAAAAGTATCTGTGTACGGTTGCCACCACCACCGCAAGAAAATCAGGCGCCTAATTCGCGCGCTGATTTACGCCATTTGCGCGACAACGCGTGTACGAATCTTTACTGCAGTAGCATCCTCATCCTACTCACAACTCTTCGACAGCTCTGCTGAGAGACTACATTAAGTGGTCGAACGAAGCTCGGCCTCTTTAGTAAGCGTAAGAAAAGACAGCAGGTGACGATGGTCTCTACAAACTTCCGTCATTTTTTAAATTCGGCTGTTTGTACCCCTCGCCACCCAATAGCATCTGCTTGCAAGCGTCATAATTCAAACATGTTTAGATGTCCCTTAATATTTCGTGCATTGCCTGTTGTAGGAAGTGATGGCCACCTAATACCTGATCCTGAAAAGAATGACCGGTATAAAATACTAGATACCGGATACATAAGGCACACCCCAAATGAGCGGTTGTGCATACTTTTAACTCTTCTATGATAAAGCCCTTTGCCATGCAGTTAGGCACAGAATAAAAAAAATAATGCCCCAAACATTGCGTTGTTTGGCACATAAAAATTTATTTCCTACACTAGGCAAGTGCCAGGAAATATTTTACAAGTTCTTCTTACGGCAAGCGTCTGTTTTCCTCCTCACAGACCTGACACCTCCTGGCAAGACGCGACGCTGCAGAAACTTCTGCCATTCAAAACGCTCTGTCCCGCTCCCCCCGATAGGACGCGGGCAGAAGCAGTCGCGGAATTGAAGAATTTATTTTATCAAGCCGTAGTATATATCGTTCGTAGAAACGATGGAATGATTTCTAGAAATTTATGGAATATCAATAAAAGCGATCAGCTTTAAAACTATACATAACGCTTCATCAATAGGTAAATAAAGACCATTAGTGAATATTGCATATTTATTATATTGGCTGTAACATGATTGCAACAGTTCTACCGCCCCTAAGAATATTCGTCATTTTCTAAAGCTACCGTAGCCTCTAATAACATTCATCGTCTCTAGCCGCACGCAATATGCGTCGTCTCTACCCGTCGTCTCTAGGTCGTCTCCAGGCTGTGGTCTTGATTGAGTCTTGTTAGACGACGGACGTGTGTTTCGAGCGCACCAATGATTGCACAGACGGTGAAGTCGAAGTCTTTGATTTTTGTTCTTTTTTCTCTCAGAAAGATGTCTTAGAGCAAAGTGTCAATGGTAGTAAGAAAGGAGTAGGACAGTTAAAGTTGGGAAGAGCCCAAACTAGACGTAGCAAGTAGTAATTGCACACCTGATAGTGGTGTTTTTCACGGCGCAAAAACAAGGAAGCATGTTGTAGGTAAACATGGCGTGGCGTTTCTTCTTTCTTTTCGAGCCTAGTGACTGCGGGAGAAAGCGGCAGTAATGACTTTGTGGAAGGCAGTGAGGTAGCTCCGAAACATGCGGCCGAAGAAGAAGCCGGACGTTTTGTGCATGCATGCGGTGCGCGCGGGAGTACCCACTCTAGGAGACCAGGTCTGATTTAGCCGAGGAGGCGCAAGGGAAGGAGTTTATCTGTAGGCTGATGATGATGATGCTTAGTGGCTCCCCCTTTGTAACGGGGTGGTGTTGCACAGCGACATTAGTCGTAGGGGCACTGTACAATTACCTCGCCATTAAGAAAGGAGAAAGCACCCTTTATAAAGTTTTTGTACTAGTCTGACTTCTATGTTCGCATGTCTTCTCAGATTGTTCTGTGCTATTTTCCCGCCAACATGCAACTTTCTTTTACTAATCTTTACCGCTGTTCAATTCACTGTTCCGTTAACCTTAAAGACAAGGGCTTCCGGAAGCAGGACGCCTTTCTCACTGATGACTGGAGGGATACGTTTGCACTCCGTTACAATATGTCGCATGGTTTCTGGCTCCTTGCCGCAACCTGCGCACAGTTCTTCATGTACCAGCTTACTTGTAAGAGTTTTTTTTCGCAAGCAACCCGCCCGGGCTTCAAAAAGCAATGCACTCCCTTGGGTACTATCAAATTTTCCCTCGAGATCTCCTGCCTCCGTATTCTGTCTGTACATATCTAAGAACTTCTTTGCGTCCATCGTCTTTTGAAGCCTTTGATTCTTTTATTTCATTTTTTATTGCCTTGGTCGTTTCCCCTGCGATAAAGGCAACACTGGTAGTAGGAGTGGCGGGCGGACTTCAGCTGGGCCCCCAAAAAAGTGAGTTCCCTAAAAGACAAATTGTGCTACAAGTGCTCAAAACACTCACCGGGGGCTCATGATGCCACCAGGATCCCAGAGAAAGAAACATGTTGGTCAAAGAACCCCCGGAAAACTTTGAATCAGCTAAAAAAGCAAGGCGGCCACCAGGCTTAACTACCAGATTTGGACCGGGTACACTTTAAAACCTATGTCTTACAATAAATCATTGCTGCACTTCTGCACTGGAACATTAGACAAACTAGTATACTAGAAAACCGCATCGAAATCGGCCAGGAAGAAGGCGAAAGGGACCCAAATACACAAAAAACCAGTTTATTATGGTGGCTAGAAGGGGGAGGTGGCGTCAGCGCCCATGCGCCGCCAACACGAAAGCGATTCGTCGTTTCATCACACGGCCGCGGTAGCCGGGGTGGCACTATGGTCAGCTCTTCCATGCCTGTCGAAAGCGAAGCGAGGGTAATGTGTGGGGTTTGCATTGTGCCTGTTCCCTCCGTTTGAGATACGCTTTTCGTTCCGCCGTTTGCTTAACAGTTCGCGCACGTGTTTTTTTATGCCTTACAGGCTAAGTTCGTCACGTTTTGTGTGACAAGTATGTCACACAAACTTATTTCCTGTCAGTACTGAGTGCGGTCATCTGAAGCTCAATGAGCTCTGGCGTAAAACGGAAAGCGTCGCAGATGCACTGCTTTGCACCCGGCTGTTCTTCGGGCTCCGTCTCTGCGAGGAAGTCTGGTCGGCAAGTGCCGCTTTCTGTGACCAAAGACCCTGAACGCTTCAAAGCCTGGCATCGAGCAGTTCCACCTGCCGATAAACCACTGGAAGCGACCTCAGCACTTTCTGAGCTGCATTTTGACGAACAGTACCTCGTGCGGTTTTTCACCCACACCATCAACGGTGAGACAGTGCATATTTCACGTGAGCGACCTAAGCTTACGGATAATGCAATTCCTACCGTTTATCCAAATGTCCCTGCGTAATCGAAGAATGAGCCCCAGAAAAGAACGTCCAGGACGTCTACGGGGGGGGGGGGGGGGGGGGGGGGGGCTGCCTGCAAAAATTCCGCGGTGTGAAGGAAGCGCCTCTTTGCACGACAACGCTGCCTACACCCATGAAGACAGAAGCGCTTCAATAACTCTCCAACCGTGCCTGATATCGCGAAATGTGAACCACCAAGCACCTTTTGGGTGAAGCACCGGATCGCTGTGGCGGACAATGTTACGGCATTCACAGTTTGTGCCATGGATCACCAGAACCTTGCCTTCGAGAAAGTCCTACCAAGCCACGCTAGGGAAGAACGCCAATGCACTAACAGTGCATTGGCGCAAGAGCTGGTTGCGGAAGCGGATTTTCTGATACCTTGCAAAGGATTTGGCGAAAAAGTTAACGGTGAGTTTGCTGCTAACCCCAAACGCCAAGAAAAGACCTGTGGTGGAAAGACTTTCAGCATGTCTTTCCCCGAGTGGCAAAAGAACCAGCCAAAGCCTGCCCACCGTGTAAATAGCTAAAGAAGCTACTGCTCAACCAGGCCTCCTACAAGCGAAGAAAAGCACATCCTTGCACACGGCGCCCTTCATACAGGATGAAGGTTGGGAACATGTAACTAAAGAGGACCAAATCAAAAATTCTGAAAGAGAAGTCTAACACCGAGAAACTAAAAAGGAAAAGTGCAGAGGAAGATTCCCCGGTGTTTGTGGATGCCATCGAATCCCTGCCGGCAAAACAGCAGCAGCAGATAAGACCACGCGTAGCAGCAGCAAAGCGGAAAAGCACCGAAGGAATTAAATATTACCCTGAATGGGTGCTTGAGTGTGCAATTATGCGCATGAAGAGTGAAAGGCTCTATGAGCACATAAGAAAGCATAAGCTCATGGTTCTTCCATCACGTACGTGTCTTCGGCGCTACCTGAAGACGTACAGAAGTGGCTTTGGCCTCAGCAGCAAAGTTTTTGCTGCTGTAATGAAAAAAAAAAAAACAAAGTCGATGAACCCGTTTCAGTGCCACGGCGGCCTTCTGATCGACAAAATTAAACTCTCGGAAAACTTGAGTCTTGCTTCGGATGACAGCATTGAATGCTTCGTTGACCTTAGGAAATTCACACCAGAAGCCGAGCGGTCACTTACATGTGATCATGGACTGGTCGTAATGTTCCAACCCTTCAGTGGGAAGTGGCGCCAAATTATTTGTGACCCGCCGCGATGGCTCAGTGGCCAAGGCGTTGTGCTGCTGAGCACGAGAACGCGGGTTCGATTCCCGGCCGCGGGGGCCGCTTTTCTGATGGAGGTGAAAAGCAAAAACGCTGGTGTGTACGAGATTTCGGCGCACGTTAAACATCCCCAGGTGGTCAAAATTAATCCGGAGCCCTCCACTACGGCGCGCCTCATCGGCTGCGCCTCGTCGGCGCGTTAAACCCTAAAATCGATCAATCAAATTATTGGTGTATTTGCCTCGCATATCATCTGAAGCAGGCCTGCACATTTTCACGTAGCTTGTCGTTAATTCACACTGTTCAAAAGTGGGCATGCGCTGTGTAAAGATGATGGTCACCGAGGTAATTCAACGGACGTACAATCTCCTGTTTGGGGGTATGCGCCAGTGCGAGGACAGTGGAACGGAAAATCTTCCGCCTGTGGACATGCACCAGCGTCAGGACACTATCATGGTCCAGTATTGGTCACGCCCTATCGAACCCGCTTGTCTCGTGCTTGCCCTATTCCTACCGGCTGAAACGACCGCTTGGTTTGGTCACGCTTATCGTCGCACCCCTAACTATCGTCCCAATAAATACCATTTCAGCTGATATAATCAACACGTCTTTAATGTCCGTGGATGACTGGAAATCTTTGCATATCGATGATCACCGATACGTCATCCATTTCAGTGCAAGAAGCCATAGGAAAAACACTGATTGTATAACTAATTTCATCGCTTCACAAAATCACTCTTTTTCATTATTTTGTACATTGGAAACATGGCTCTATTTCGATGATTCGGGCCTGTAGGCACCGCTTACGTGATAGTCACGATTAGTGGGGCCATTTTCGTTTCCTCTAGCATTGCTTACAGCCGCAGGCTTCATATGGCCGTTGACGTCACTCACTGTGAATCAGTTTGGCAGGAGGCGGACCTCACATTCCCTCCAGATAGTGGCAAAAAATTCATTCTTGGCTGCATTTATCGTTCACCCTCATCCTCTGGAAATGAATTTCTATTTTCCCTGTATAAAATTGTTAACCAATTATCATTAGACAATAAAGATATCCTAATTGTAGATGATAACATAAATTTACTCAGAGACAATGCCATTATGCATGCAGGTTATACTGATTGCTTGACGGGGTGTGGCCTTGAGTCATTAATCACTTCGCACACAAGATGCAATTTTCATGGAACACACAGCTTATTAGATCATCATTTATCAGATGTTTCA
Organism: Haemaphysalis longicornis; assembly: GCF_048455015.1. Taxonomy (NCBI): domain Eukaryota; kingdom Metazoa; phylum Arthropoda; class Arachnida; order Ixodida; family Ixodidae; genus Haemaphysalis; species Haemaphysalis longicornis. The sequence continues at coordinate 158,825,643 of NW_027526335.1, forward strand.
CCAAACCCAGTCTTCGGCGTGGATGAAGTTGATACTGCCGTTCATTTTCCCATTTTTGTTACATTCTCTGGTGAGGCTTCTCCTAACAAGTCTTCATATTTCGCAACAATCCTTAACGAAAATAAATTTTCCGACGCGAGAACTGCCACAGATTAGTTCCATGTTCCAAAGCATTACCTGAATTTCGTAGTCTATCTCTTTCAGCAGTCACTGTCAGTTCTAGGACCGCCAAGTTCAAAAAATAATTTTCCTAATAATCCACGGATGACAAGGGGATTTTTAACTAGTTCAAGAAAAAACGAAAACGCACAAAAAAAACTAAGACGCTACTTTTCAACACAACTCTTGTTGAGCGATAGAAAAAGTATTGCAACGGATTAAATAGGCTATTGAAAGTGGTCAGGCAGCGTTTCTATTGCAATGCCTTCACAAAAAACAAAAACAATGCCAAACAACAATGGAAGCTCTTAAAATAAATTTTGAAGCCCTCCTTTGCTCTGAAGACCATATCAAAAATCTGCTATAATAATGTAATTTACAGCATGCCAAGCTGCGTAGCCAATGCTTTCAGCGCTTACTTTTCATTACCTCACAAACATCACCAGTGTATTTATCAAACAGGTTTGCCTCGTTCATCATGTTCATCCCTTCTGTTTCTTGCAACATCTGAAAAATGATTTCGAACAATCGGCAACCTAAAGATCACTAGTCCAGGACGCGACAATACTTGTATATGCGCGCGGCATTTAGAAATAGCGGGAGATTTGATCTGCGAACCTATTACTAATATAATTAATCTCATTTTCTACAGTGGCATTTTTACTCCGGAATTGAAACGCGCTAGGTCATTCCGGTGTATGCAAAGAACCGGAAAAAAAATTAATTTCTCATTATCGTGCGATTTTCTTTCTTCCTTCGGTAAGATTATTGATAAGTTGTTCGTTAGGCGTTGAACCGAGTATGTAGATAAATTTAACCAATAAAAAAAATGTCAGTTGGGGTTTCGTTCTGGAAGCTCAACTAGTTTAACCTTGCTTTCGTTAACTGATCACATTAGACCTTCTATCGATAAAGGCTACCTAGTTGGCTCAGTATTTTTGGGCGTCACCAAAGCTTTTGACACCATTAATCATGACGTTTTGTTTACGAAGCTTCAATGCCATGGCGGAACTGGCCCGACGGTAACGCTTCTACAAACTGCTTTTTATATAGGGAGTACGTTGTGTACGTGATTGGTGTGTTTTCTGAAACAAGAATTACTAATCGAGGTGTGCCCAGGGGTCGATACTTGGTTCGTTGCTGTTTTTGTATAATAATGATCTAGTAAATTGCTTGACTTCATGTCATTACGTACTATACGCTGACGATATCGCAATAACATCTTCAGACAAATATATCACAGGCCCTACATCTAAGGTAAGCACTGAACTCCTGATTATTGTGAACTGGTGCCGTAATAACTGTTCGTACATTACCCGTGAAAAAACTAAATACATGAGCTTTAAACCTGGTCAACCAGTATACCCTAGGTTGCATCTTTACAACTCGGTCCTCATCGAAGTGCTTTTTTCATTTCCTCTGGGGGTGTGATACTCGACCTTACCTAAAGTATAGCTCTCACATCAGTCATATCAAGAAGAAAACTGCCTATGCTGTTCGGGCACTAATAAAAGCTCGTCCGTAGTTTTCACACGATGCTCTTTTATCACTGTATTTTTCTTTCATTCATAGCCATTGAAGTTACGGAATCGTTGCCTGGGGAACACCGACCGTTGTTGTATTTCGTCTGCATAAAATATTGAAAATCAAGCCATTCGCATTATCACCACGAGTCATCTCCAATCTAACACCCCGGTTGCAAAGTTGTGTCAATATAATTTTAGGTTATATTTTTCAATTCCTTGAGTTTTCGATTGCCATTAAATTTTATAAACCCCACCTTCTTACCAAACCACAACAGCACAAGATTTACATCAAATAGAAACTTTCCACTGCCACATGTACACACTAATTACGGCAAAATGACTTCAACTTTCTCTGCAATATCAATTTGGAATAGCTTACCACCTGCTGTGAAATTATTTACGTGCGTGTCAGCATTTAAATTGTCCCTAAAAGACCATCTTTTGTCCTGTTAATCAGTCTTCGCTTCACTTTTTGCTGATTTATTCCTGGTGGAAATTGGATATGCCAATCTTTGTTTTGTTTTGTCAATTGTGAACTTCTTCCTACATTGATTGTTTCATTGAAATGAACTCGCCTTTTTTTGTTTGGAGCGTCTTGTGTTGTTGCAGTGTTGCTGCCAATGTTTTTTTTGCAATTGTTACCTCTGTCCCGAAGGGTCCCGAAGAGGGGTCTCGGTACAGTCACAGACTTTGGGACCCTTCTCTGTAGTGCTTTTACTTTCATACTGTTTTTACGCACTTAAGAAGAAGAAGAGAGTTCTTCTTCTTCTAAAAAAAAGTTCCTGCGTTTTTGCAGCCGCCCCGCCCCTTCCCATAGGGGCGATTTCCCGTGCAAGCCGGGTGAACTTCCCAAGCGTTGTAGTCCCACACAAGGGCCGAGTGCCAGGCCGGGGAGTTGCTTGTACATATTTCACCGGTAGGTGCCCGGCGCCGCCAAGGAACACGAATTCACATGGTGCCTTCCACAGCCACGATGGACGCACAACTCGCAACCGCCTGTGGCAGGACATGCCGCTAGTCTCTTTCACCTCCGGCAATGGCGCAATGCGGCATGATGGCCGGGGGCCCCGCCAGATGGGCAAGGGTCAGGGGCCCCTAGATAGGGTAAAGGAAGCTTTCCAGACGTGGATTCCCCTTTCAAGGGTACGCACTCGACCAGGGACGCCTGTACCATTTAAATAAACCGGTGGGTGCCCGGCGGCACCAGGATTCGAAACCAGTACCTTCCACATACGAGGCGAGTGCTGTACCTCTGAGCCACCGCTGCGGTTAAAAGTTACGGCCCCTTCCACCGGGGCCTTTCCCGACAAGGTCGGGTAACTTCCCAAGCACTAGATCCTCTAGGCAGGGGGTACTTGTACCAGTTTTTACATGTTGGTGCCCAGCGGTACCGAAGTACCTCCCACATTCTCGTACCCCATGGTACAAACCGACGTGGTGGAACGGTTTCCAGTACACTGGATCCCCCGTACGGGGGGCGCCTGTCCCTATTTTTATTCTGGTGGGTAACCAGCGGCTCCAGAAGAGCCTACCACGTCTGCCGCAGTGGTAGTGCGTGTCCAAGCCCTTCATCCCCCGCCAAGACAGAAGGTGCTTGTACCCTCTTCCCTTCTCTCCTTCTTCTTCTTCTTCTTCTTCTTCTTCTTCTTCTTCTTCCAAGTTTTATATACTTTGTCCTGAGCCTTCTCGTTGTTTTCTTCCACTGTGTTTCCACGCTTTTTGTTAAAATTACTGTAACACTCCGGCTGCCCAACCCTGGTCATCAATATTTCTAAGTCGTCCTTCAAAACATATTGTTACGGGGCTCTGTGCTTCTCACACTTCATAGGAGGCCCCTCCCTTGCCTCCCTGCGCTGCCTCAATATGTTGTTTTACTGTGTGCCCTTAATGCCAATCGACCTACCGCCCTTTGATTTACTTCCAGCCCTGGTTTAATCTCTGATGTGACACACACTACTTCGTTTGAAAAGGTGAGTGCTGGTACAATTACACCTTTCTTGATTCCTCTTACTGCTTCATATTTGTTGTATCCCATAGGGCTCCGTGCTTGAACATAGAGGCGTTTCTTTTGCCTTTCATTCCTAAATGCTCCTCACGAGTTTATAGATACGCCTGACCTTCCTTTATCATATGCCCAGATATTTGTATTTCGTTACCCACGGTATTGTTGCTTGTTGAACCAATAACGATTTATTACGGGCGGCGTCATTAAAAACCAGAACTCCTAACTTTGCCGTGGTAAACTTTAACAACAGTGAAGTGGCTTCTTCCCCACACATATCTGAGAGCTGTTGCAGACACTTCGCTATCTGCTAGTAGTACTAGGTTCTCCGCATATATCAGTCCGGGGATATGTTTTTCCACTTCCTGTCCTTTGCGGCTATGACAGAGACTGAAACGTATTTTACCGTCTTCAAGCTTTCCTTCCAGTCTTGCCATGTACAGAATGAACAGCAATCGCGACAGAGGACAACCTAGCTTTGTGGCCTGGAGTAGCGCCTCGACCGTCTTCCCGTGGGGAACCCTTATGAGGATGCGAAGCATCATGGGGGTTCCGTGTGGTTCCATTGTGTTGTCGTTATAACCACCTGTTATAACCGGTGGCAAAGGCACGCAAGTACTGCTGTGTAACGGTGAGTAGGCGGTGGTTCTTGAGGCGCTGAAACTCGTCCATCATGTTCTTGTCGATGTTGTCGTCTCTGAGATAGAATCGGTAGTCTCCGTCAGCGTTGGTGAGGTAAAGGTTGTTGACGTTGGTGCACCGGCTGAGAGCAACGTACACGCCCTCCTCTTCGCAGCTTTGTCTTCTCCTTCTTCAGCGGTTCCCCTACGGGAAGATGACGGCGGTGGTTGAACGCGAAGCTATCTCGTGATGGATTCTTTGGTTGGCCAATCCCTAGGGGCATTCTGTCACAATCATCATCAGAGTCGCTGCGGACGGGGCACTTCTTCGAGGACGGGGTGCCTGTCACGTTTGCCACCGTCGTCGTCTTATTTGCGCTAAGCCTCCCATTCAGCGGGAAATCCCACCAAGCAAGAGATGTTTCGCATCTAAAAGAACCAAAGGGCTCAGGACAAAGTATGCACTAGCAAGAGACCCCCGGGTGTTTTTTTCTACATTGCAATAAACGTTAAAAAATATGAAACCTGGAAACGCAGGCGAAACGACCAAGGCAACAAAAAATCAAGTGAAAGAATCAGAGGCAACCAACGGGGGACAAGGATGGCCCAGACAAGTCCTTAGATATCTGCAGAATCGGGAAGCGGGAGATCACGCGGGAAAGTTCTTTAACAATACCAAAATTTATTTCATTTATTTGAAACAGCCCACCAACAGCGCTAGGCCATCCTTGGGTGGTGCACTAGAAGTACAGGTCGACACACGCAAGAAACACACAATGATGTAGGGATGCTGGTTGTGAAGGCAGTGCATTGCTCTTTTGAAGCCCGGGCGGGTTGATTGCGAACAAAAACGCTTATCCGCCAGCAAGTACGGAAAGAGCTGTAAGCAGGTTGAGCCAGACAGCCAGAAACCTTGCGATATATTGTGACGGAGTGCAGAGGGTCCGTAGTAGGGCACTGCCGAAAAACTTAGCAACATTGAACTGCGAGCCCTTGTCAGTGAAATCCTTGTACTATCGCGCCCAATTTGACTCGCAACAGGCGAGCGGCCGCCGCAGCTGCTCACCGGGAGACGGTGGCGCCTTGCATCGAAGCATTCGAGAAGTAAAGGGAGAGAGGTCAGCTGTTCCGATACCCATCGGCATCCCCCGTGTGCACCATTGCTGGCTTCTTTCCTTTGCTGCTGGCAGAAATTGCTCCTTCAGAAGTTTTCGGGGTGGCTTACCGCATCGCCAGCGATAAGTTTTACATTGGCTGCAATGCTCTTATGCGCATTTGCGCATGTCTTCCCGTTTGGAAATAATAGGGCGTCGCGAAATATCGATAACGTTCAATCTTCCACACAGATAACGATATCTGAAACACTGGCTGACCGCATTTTTTTATTTACTGCTTCTACCTCTAATTCTGGCAATGTCTCACTGTACGAAATGCACTATTATGCTTTTAGCTACGTCACTGAAGGCCACTGCGCCGCTATGTTTGCCTTACCACAATTCTGGTGTCGCAAGGCTGCGCCAAGCTGAAATACATCGGGCAGCTTCATGCGCACCGCATTCGGAGCGCGAAAGGCAACAGAGCACTCGGGGGTTGCTGATGACTATCGGAAGAGCGGACCCCCTCTCCCTTCACTTCTCGAGTGCTTCGCTGCAAGGCGCCACCGCCTCCCGGGGAGCAGCTGCGGCGGCCGCTCGCCTGTTGCGAGTCAAATTGGGCGCGATAGTACAGTAATCCCTCGTTAACTCTAACTCGGATATTTCGAAATATCGGTTAAGTCGAATCTTTTTCTCGCCGTGCGTTTAGGCCATGCATTGGCTTCTCTTTATCTCGAAGTGTTTTTTTCGAGGCACCATGAATATCTCGAAGTGCTGACAGAGATGCCACAAGATGATTGCCTGTACAGGCGGCTGATAAGATCTCAGTTCGAAGGCTTAGCTCCCACTGCGAGCTGAATGCGGTCGTGAACGGCAAATTTACGCCGAGTAACCGCTGTACGAGGCTGATGTTTCTGTTGCTGGAATGTTGTGCAATGCCTACATCGTTGAACTTTGTGTGACGCTGCTGATCATGCAGGTGACGATGAGCTTAGAGAAGTCCCTACAACAGCATAAACAAGCAGCATGCTGCGCCTTCTTCGCAACAAGGTAGAATGTAGCGGTATCGGCCAACAATTCATTCGATGCATTGAGCAGCTTGAGAACTCTTCTCTGAACCACATGCGAACACGAAACAGGTGATGCGTCGCGCAGTTGTTTCTTCCGCAAACACAAAAATTCGGTTTTCCTGCGAAGTATGTTACCATTACCACAAAAGATCCCCTGTACAGTGGAGCTTTTACCAGCGCTGTCTCTTATTTCAGTGACCCGGCCACAATTGTTTGGCTTTTCGCTTAACTTGAAAGTTTGCTTATCTTGAAGTTTTCAGCGGGTTTTATGAGTTCAAGCTAAGGAGGAATTACTGCACCTCCTTGAGACGTTCAGTTGCTTTGGCCAACATTTGTACCGTGTTTTGTTTCAGTATTTCTGTTAAATGAGTTTGTATAACCACCTTGGCCTTCTTCAATATGTATAAAACAACGAAATACACGGACGCATGTCAATTGCTTCCCAGTGTTCAACAATGAATAATCCTGTAAAATTCGTTTGGCAATGGTAAAGTTTTATGGTAGTGTACTATGTATCATCTACTAATGTTTTTAATGAAGTGGCTACCGGCAGTAGTATCTACCATTTGGCATTTAATAAGAAATGTTAGTACAAAATGTATCATACCGTTCTGGGTCAAAGCATTCCGGTTCATGCCACAAATCGGGGTCAAGGTGCAGGTAGCTTACAGGGGCCATAATAGTCACGCCTTTTGATATTTTCAGGCCTTTAACCTCGTAGTCTTGTTCAGCTACACGATTCACGAACCTGCATGAAGATTGAGTGATAAAACCACACTTGTGCCCTTATTTATTAGGCAACTTTTGCGCTGGGAACACGATAGTGCGCACTGTGCAATCAGGGAGTAAAATTACATCAATCCGGATTAAACAGCTTTACTTGCGCCTGCATGTTCTTAATATATTGTGCACAAAACAAACCTGTATCGGATTTCTGCGAATGATACTGCTTGCCTAAGACCTTTATTATTGCTTCCAAAAACATGGTAGTTACCTGTTGTCAGTTTTGTCAAAATGTTGCCACAACAACCGGGCCGAGGCCGCTAACTTGTGCAAAGTACTTGTTCCTATTGTAGCGAAGATTTTGAGCGGACGCCACTGAACTAGTAGACATGCCACAGCGCTATCCGCCCATGCAGTGTATCGGTGTCAGCAGGAGAAATACGCTTGGTGCGTGAGCAGAGCCCGCTTAACACTGTGCTCGGGCATTCTGTGCAGACGTCCCTACCGGCAATAGATACTTCTTCAACCGGCATACCAGGCGCTGGCTACCTCTTCTGCAAGTGGTGGAGGTCAAGCCGCACGATCCGACTTTGGAACTTCGCAACTGAACATTGCCCACAGTTTCAAGAAAACAATCATCATGCTGCACCGTCGGGACAACAGTTAATCTGTTCTGTTGAGGTCTGCAAGCGAGACCCTGCAGTCTTCAGCGGAACAGATGAACGTGACGTAGAGGACTAGCTTGCCTCCTACGAGCGGGTCAGTGCTCACAACAACTGGGACGACAAAATCAAACTGAACATCTCTTTGTCTGGAGTCGCCAACCTGTGGTTTCGAAACCTTGAAGGCGATTTGATGACGTGGTCAGCATTCAAGGCGGATTTCATAGAAGTCTTCGGGCGTCCGGCAGTGCGAAAGCTTAGCGCAGAACAAAGCTTGCGCGACCGTGCACAGCAGGCGGGTGAAATGTTCACAAGTTATATTGAAGATTTTTATACTTCTGCAGAAGGGTTAAACAGAGTATGACCGAAAGGCAGGACATCAAACACATTCTGAAGGGCATCGATGACGACGCTGTTCGGATGCTGCAAGCTAAGACCCCCTCAACGGATTGCGAAATCAGTATGTCACAGTCGTACGACGAGTTGCGCAGAGCGGGCACTGACTCGGCGCACAGCTGTACATGAGTCCTTGGCAAGCTTAACCACTGATATCCACTAGAATCCCGCCCTGCTCCAGCAAATTCAACAACTGCTACGAGAAAAAGATTGTACGCCAGCAGTCGCTTCTGCCGTACACAAAACGGCCGCGAACCCCTCTTGCCGCTACTGTTCGGAGCGTCATTCAAGAGCATGTTGCGGAAACACTCCCTTGTAGACGTCAGCATCTAGCTGTTACCGCTTCTTTGACGGACCCGACACGGCGGGCAGGCAAGTTGCCGACGTCGCTACAGCCAGGTCTTTTCACGACGCCGCGCCTACACCATATCATGAGGTCGCAGCAACGCCCAGTGTCAGCTTTCCCACGGCCTTTCCCCCGCGTCACCATTGTGAGACTGCAGCCGCGTGCAGGATATCAAGCTGGACATTCCTGGCGCACTCCCGACACCCGTCCCATCTGCTTGTCGTGTGGCATTCATTTATACATGGCTGGTTTCTGCCGCGGTAAAGTGGTTACTACGCGAGAAATTTTTGCGAATGGTTACGGTTCCACGCTGCCGTTCAGTCAGCCGCCCGCTCGTCTGCTGCTCGGGTCTGTCCCGTTTGGCCAACGAGACCGAGACCTCATCAGCCATCGTTCACCGTACCCACTCCGACGATGTCTGTCCCCTGTGCGTCGCCACCCTCCCTCCGGCGACGCGGAAGACTAGATACTGCAGTTCCAAAGGCAAGAACTGCATCGTCACCAAACTGCCAAAGTCCAAACTTTTCACCATCGAGTGTCATTGATGTTACTGGCGAAGGAGTCGCTAATGTCGCACTCATCGCCACTGGAGCCGCCGTTTTTTTATACAAACAAAATTATTCCGACGTTTAAAGAAATGGACAACGCCACGTTTGGGACTGTCATTACGCACCTCAACTGCCGTACACATTTAATCATAAGGGTCATGCACTGCTCGAGTCATCATTCAGGACATTCTGTAAAATAATTGAGTTCATTGTTTTCTCATCCTGCGCACATTAAGTTATCTTGGCACGGGATTTCTTGTCACTACACAGCGCTGTCATCAATTGCGCCTTTGCGAAAGTAGAATTATTCCCGCATGTGGATTTTTCTGCAAGCACTTCGCCTTTTCGAAAACCTGTCGTCAGCGAGGATACCACCACTCTACCGTCCGCTGCCACCGCTGTGAATTTATCCTGCAGTGCTGTCTCCGAGGGCAACGTACCCTTGACGCTACCCTGCTTGTTCGTCTAACGACGGTGTCTTCCATTGACCTTCTTCATCTTATAGGCGGCAGAACCTCAAGTGCCGCAAATACCGACTCCTATTCCCGTTATTTTCTCTGTGGTGATATTCTCGGCACTGTCGATACGATGGACTCTGCCGTCATGATTGATGTGCCTTACGATTTACCGCATATAAAAAATTACACCATCTTCCCGTGGGGAACCCTGATGACGATGCGAAGCATCATGGGGGTTCCGTGTCGTTCCATTGTGTTGCCGTTATGTTGAGTGATGTGGTGTTTACTAGCGCCAGAGGGAATTCCGCGTCCGGGTTCACACCGGTGGCAAAAGCACGCAAGTACTGTTGTGTTACGGTGAGTAGGCGGTGGTTCTCGAGGCGCCGAAACTCGTCCATCATGCTCTTCTCGATGTTGTCGTCTCTGTGGTAGAACCGGTAGCCTCCGTCACCGTTGGTGAGGTAAGGGTTGTTGACGTTGGTGCACCGGCTGAGAGCAACCTACACGCCCTCCTCTTCGCAGCTTTGTCTTCTTGTCTTTCTTCTTCTTCAGTGGTTCCCCTACGGGAAGATGACGACGGTGGTTGAACGCGAAGCTATCTCGTGATGGATTCTTTGGTTGGCCAATTTCTAGGGGCATCCTGCCGCAATCATCATCAGAGCCGCTGCGGACGGGGTGAGAGCTACGTACACGCCCTCCTCTCCGCAGCTTTGTCCTCTTCTCCTTCTTCAGCGGTTCCCTTACGGGAAGATGACGACGGTGGTTGAACGCGAAGCTACCTCGTGATGGATACTTTGGTTGGCCAATCCCTATGGATATCCTGCCACAATCATCATCAGAGGCGCTGCGGACGGGGCACGGAAAAGTGACATCCCCCCGAGCAAGAGATGCTCCGCATCTAATAGTGAAAGAAGTCGACTAACACATTTCCCGTTTTTGTTGCCAACAGTTTCGGGGTTACAAACTCCTTCTTCAGTGGAGAAAAAATGCGATTCTGATCACCCCGGCGGGCATTTTTTCTGCCCTTTCTTTCTGTCATTCAAAAATCTGCATCTGCTTCAACGATAATAAATGACCTACCGCTTTCTCCCCTTTGCTTTTCTTGGAATTCTTGACTGCCAACCCTTATTGGTGTCTTAATTCAACGAGCCGCTCATTTCACATTCTGATTCGCTGCGTGCATAGCGAGGGTATCTCCTCTGGTCGTCCTGGGCCATAGGTAACTTAAGAGGGTGGAACTCTGGTTGACCACTCTCGAAATGTCGTATACGCTAGAGTCATGGCCCGGGCGATAAAAAGAAGGTCCGCTTCACTCCGAGTAGTCTGAGTGGCGCTGGCTACACCCCTTTAGTGGAGGAAAGAAATACCCTAAAATAAACACCCGAAAATGTGGATGAGAGAAAAGCCCCGCCGGTAGCGTAGTGCCGTCGCACCAGACGCGTATTCTCGATGTCGTGGGCTCCGATACCCCCAGGCGAGTTTTTCCTCCGCTGTCTTTCTGCCTTTCAAAACTCTGCATCTGTTTCAACGATAATAAATGGCCTACCGCCTTTTCCCCTTTGCTTTCATTTGAATTGTTGACTGCCAACCTTTATTTGTGTCTTAATTCAATGAGCCCCTCATTTCCCATTCTGATTCGCTACATGCATAACGAGGGCCTCTGTTCTGGCAGTCTTGGTGCCATAGGTAGCTTAAGAGGGTTCAACGCTGGTCGACCACTCTCGACATGTCGTACACGCTAGAGTCACGGCCTCAGGGGTTAAAAAGAACGACCCCTTGACCCAGAGTTTTGTCTCTTCGCCAACAGTTCAGTTGTAAACAATTTATCTTCTCCCCCTTACTACGTTACTTCGGGTGTTCCACACTGCAGCGTTTTAGGACCCTTGCTATTTTTAATATTGACCACTGATCTGCCTACAAACATTTCATATTCCATTCGTCTTTTTGCGGACGATTGCATATTATATCGCAACATTACCCGTACTGACGACCACATCCCTCTTCAAATCGATCTTATAACTGTTTCAATTTGGTGCAAGACCTGGGAAATGCATCTCAACGACTCTAAATGTAACGCTGTCTCTTTCAGCCGCAAGTATGTCAATTCCAAGTTTACATACTCGTTAAACCACTCTCCGGTCTCTGAAGCAACTTCACTCTGAAGCAACCTCTGAAGCAACCTGTGGGTTCACTTCACTTGAAACCTGTCATGGCCTTCCCATATCTCCACTATTTACGCCTAGGCCTCGCGGTCGTTGTGGTATTTACGAAGAAACTTAAAAAGTGCTTCTAACAGTGTACGAAAGCTGGCCTACGTTCCATTTGTCCGCCCTCGAATGGAATTTGCTATCCCTGTATGGCCGCCTCACCAAAAATATCTTTAAAATATGCTTGAAGGCGTGCAGAATACAGCATCACGTTTTATTTATTCCGATTTTAAGAATTCTAATACCGTAACCCAGATTAAACATGATAATACATCACCTTACGTGATAAACGACGCTCCATTACTCTGCTGTGCTTGTTTCACAAGTACATTTATGGTAATAGGCTGCTGCCCCTTCCTCTTGAAAGACCATTGCGCATGTCGAAACGTTTACATGACAATCTCAGTTACTCGCGCATTTTCGGTCATACAGTAACTTTCAATGGTTCTGTGCTCCCACGTGCCATCTGTCTGTGAAACGATTTGCCAGATAACATCGTTCCCATATTGCCGCGAACCATGTCTGGGTTTGTTTATTTATTGTTTGTTTTTACTTCCAGGCCGCGCCAGGTTCTGTTATCTGCGTCCCAACGGAAGCGCGAATTCGATTCTTTATTTTTATGCCGCAAGGGCTATCTCATTCAGATAAGGAGACTGTTTCGCCCTAAAGTCACTAGCCTAAAATAATGTTCTTTGATCTACAATGTTGTGGTGTAAATCGACGGTTCGAAAACCACGCTCGCCGAAAGCCTGCAGAGAAGACGCCGCGGTATTCGAGTCACCGACAACAGTCTGCGCACGTCAGTTTGTTGACTGCTGTTTCGCGGCCTGTGTATTCTTTCAGTTGTTAGGGGAGCACAAGTTGGCTCCAATAAAATTGTCTTTTCTTCAAGACAGCTGCGTCGTCTTTGGCTGCGTGACAATATGAAACCATGCCTCCGTCCACCACCGTGTAACCAGTCATTTCTTAGGCTTGCTTTATTAACTCTTTCACGACGGCATCATAGGCAATCGGAAGCCGGCGTCCGATGATTTTAAATCTCCCGCAAAATCTGAAACCTGCGCTCCACAGAAAACTATCGCCATCTGGTGTGTTCATTGGCAACTTCTCGTTCAATTTCGGTTTCGTTTGTTTATGTGTCTCGTGTGGTTGCGGTGAGCAAGAGAAATTTGAACCGACGCTAGAGGGGAGGAGGAGGAAAAATGGCGTCGGATTCGCGCGCGCTCCGCACAGTCGGACTGCTGTAGCAAGAAGCGCTAGGTTGCGCTAGGTTGACGGGCCTTCAAAAATCCAAAACGTGGTGTACACTGTTGATTTATATATTGAATCATAGCCAAGGAACGTAGCAACAATTTGTATATCTTAAAATACCTGAAATAATTTGTAGTCTCGGTAAAAGTGCCGATTTGTGTTTTTCGTGTACTTTTCTTGGGGGCTTTTTTCTGATTACTTGACAAATAAACTGTAAGTAACTGTACCTTTAACAAAACTGCTGTTTTGTGTTTGGAAGAGCATTCTATAAGCTACAATTTCATGCATAGCAAGGCTACGTGTGTCCAGTAGCTCAAGAGAAAAAAAAACGTTTTGTGGAAGCACTTAAAATCGGCCGTTTTTCCGCCGTAACGAAAGAGTTGTGACGTATTTTGTGAAGTATTTTGTGAAATTGTATTTTGTAGGCAATGCGCCTTATAATCTGTAGTTACGTCATGACATTACATTCTGTCCGTGTGTTTTCGTGCCTGGTGTTCGAAATGCAGTGTTAGCCTCGCCTTGTACATATTATGTTTAGTTGCTCTTCTATTGGTTTTACTTTTTTCTTGCCTCCCTTTACGCTATGCCCCTACGGGGGCCTGTAAGATTTTTGTAAATAAATAAATAAATAAATAAATAAATAAACAAATAGTCTGAGTGGTTTTGGCTTCCATCCCCAAGCGCAGGAAACAAATACCTTAACATAAACACCCGAGAAAGTGGAGGGGAGAACAGCCCCACCGGTAGCATAGTAGTCATCGCACCAGACGCGTATCCTGCAGGTCACGTGCTCGGATCCCACATGGCGGGAATGTTTATCTCCACGTTCTTTCTGTCTTTCAAAAATCCGCATCTGTGTCAACGATGATAAATGACCTACCTCTTGCTCCGCTTTCCTGTTCTTGGAATTCTTGACTGCCAACCCTTATTTCTGTAATAATTCAACAATGAGCCCCTCATTTCCTTTTTTGATTCGCTATATATATATATATATATATATAATTTAGCCGAACTTCTAATGGCTGTTCATTAGCTGGAAATGCACATGAAAATTGCCCCTTAAACGCGATTAACGCGTCAGTACTGACCATTCACCAGCTCACATTAGCGCCGGTACTAATGAGTCTGCCAACGCAATCCCAAATTTTTATCCCCCTTCTGTCAACTCTCCCCAGGATATCACCGCTAACACAAATCTCACTGGAAATGTGATGAACCTCTCCAGTATTGCCCTCTCACCAGATCAGATGAGCGCCCTGTCAAAAGGTCTGAACTTTTGCCCGGCAACTGGCGGTCTCAACGAATTTCAACTTTTAAGGACTTATATAACTTCGCCAGGAATATGAGACTGCGAGAGTACTTCTATGACCATCCTCCAACCGACGAAGCCCGAACTGCATTGCCGAGCTATAAGCACTGGACCCCTCCCACGCAGCGCGATACACGCCTCGACATGTAAATAAAGTCGTTCATCGCGATGTACGAGCAGCATGCCAAAAGCAAATATATTTCCGCTGTAACATCACGAACAAGAAAAAGAAAGCCCTGGAGGAACTCGCAGGTTGCCCCGAAATAGTATTCAAACCGGCCGATAAAGGAGGCGCCATCGTGATACTCGACAAAGCTGACCATGTCAACGAGGCTCATAGACAACTACCAGAATCTGCGTTCTACAGAGTACTCCCTAGTAATCCCACTAATGATTATCAGCTAATTGTCAAAGATAAACTCACTGACCTTGTTCAAAATACGAAAATAACCGAAACAACTGCTCGTTCTCTCATACCCAGTAGCCGATAGATTCTACCTTCTCCCTAAGATTCATAAAGATAACAACCCAGGTCGCCTCAATTTTTCTGGCATTGGTACTGTCACCGAGAACCTCTCGTGCTATGTTGACTCTCTTATTCGTGACATTCCCCCACCTTTCCATCCGTCATTAAAGATACAAATAATTTTCTCTCAGATATCATGAATACCGAAATTCCTAACAACTGTTTACTTGTTACCCTGGATGTCGTGTCGCTATACGCTAACATTCCGCATGCGGATGGAATCACCGCTATATCATGTGCGTATGAGCAGTCGGCGGGTGATAAACCTATCGATTCTCTCACCCTTGAAACTTTCCTTCACCTTATCCTTGAGCTTAACAATTTTGAGTTTTATGGTGTGTCGATTACGTGGAAGTAAGCGGAACGTCAATAGGAACCAAAATGGGGCCCAACTACACGAATATCTTTATTGGATGTCTAGATTCAAACTTCCTCGCAACCCAAAATTTGAAGCCACTGTGCTACAAAAACTTAAAAGTTATTGAGGCTTTTAACCTTGCGGATCCTACTATCTCCCTCTCTCATTCCTATTCTACGTGCAGCATAAATTTCCAGGATGTCGCAGTCACAGTTACTCAGGGCAGGCTTCAGACTAATCTCTATAGAAACCTATGGACACACGCCAGTATTTGCACTTCCACATCAGCCATGTCAGGCATTGCAAGTCCGCAATACTTTATAGCCAATCTCACCGTTTTAGGCGAATCGGCACAAGCCAAGTGGATATCGATTCTAACTGCAGAGAACTTAAAACTGCGCTCTTGAATCAAAAATATCCCGAGAAGGTGATCGACGACACGATTACATGAGCTAACCAGTTGAACCGCACCGAAATTCTTCGTAAAAAAACTCCGAAACCCCATCCACAAACAAGCCTCGTTTTGACCCATTCGGCCCCTTCCCCGAAAGTTGCATCCGTACAAAGGAAACTTCACAATATCCTTATTCGAAGTGAACGCCTAAAAAGAATATTCCACGAGCCGCCACGCGTTCTTTATAGACACAGCAAAAACATTTGGGTGACGTTCTTAGCAAATCCAGCATCAACCGACCACAGACTACTGGTTGCATGCCCTGTAACAAACCACGGTGTAAGGTATGCCCACAAATGACCACCACAGAGCGCGCCGCCAGCGCAGCTTCAAACTATTATGTTAATGTTATAGGAAACTTTAACTGTGACTTTGCCAACGTTGTATACCTGCTGGAATGCACCCTCTGCGGCAAGCAATACATCAGTCACACTGAAACACCCTTCCGTTTGAAGTTTAACAATCACCGCTCTCTTGCAAAAACGTGCCCCTCGTTGCCTCTATCAAAGCATGGTCAATTATGTTCATTCCTGGGAATTCGTTTGAACAGCTGAAGGCCACAATTCTCGAATCTATAGTTTTAAAACAAATCACGATCGCGAGAGAGAGAGAGAAAGGACTTTATTGGATCTCCTGCAGTCGGGGACGGGTCAGGCCTCGCAGGCATAGAGTTAATACTACTGCTCGCAGGGCTTCACCGTCCCGTAGTCTTCGCCGCTCACTGCGGCGTCGGGCCGACCCCGAGGCCTGCGTCTGGTCGGCGCGGGCTACTTGGAGTGCCGCCGCTGTCTCCCCTAGCCCTCGCTCCCGCAGGAGGAGGCCGAGAGGAGTGCGGGTTCTCCTTTCGCCGTTGCTTGCCCAGTGCAGCCTCGAGCCGCTGGATAGCCCTTAGCTGGTGTTCGCGCTCCGAAGAGCCGATCGAGTCCGTAACGTCCGGAGGGAGGGTCGGCCTCCCGTCACTCGCGTCGTGTCTTTCACAACCCCACATCAGGTGGGTCAGGTCCGCGGTCACTCGCGCACAAACACTACACACACAGTCTTCATACAGGTCCGGGCACATGTGGCGCGCGAGCGCCGGCGTCAGCACCGTCCGAGTCTGTAGTTGCCGCAGAAGCACGGCCTCCCTCCTCGCGAGCCCCGGATGGGGCGGAGGGTAGGCCCGCCTCTCTTCCCTGTACCAGCGCAGCGTCGCGCCGTACGTGGTCAGGGGTTCCGCGTCGTAGTCTTCTTCTTCGCTCGATTCCTCGTCGACGTCGGCGTCCGTCGCTGGCGCGGCTCGGCACGTGGCGAGAACACGGGCCGCGGCGTCGGCTACCTCGTTGACGTTTCGGTGGCCGTTGCGGAGCTCCCGGCCCATGTGAGCCGGAAACCACCGGATGGTCGTGCTGGTGTTCCTGCGCGCTCCCTCTCCGATGCCGGAAAGGACGCGCATCATCGTCTTGCACACCGTGCCCCTGGCGAAGTTGGCTATCGCGGACTTGGAGTCGCTGAACACCGTCTTCGTCCCCGGGTGGAGCAGGGCCAGCGCGATCGCCGCCTGCTCTGCCTGTCTGGCGGACTTGGCGCGCACGCTGCCGGCGCTCAGTAGTTCTCCCGTGGCGGCTCGCACCGCCACCACCGCGTAGGCGTCGTCTCGGTCCCGATGTTTGGAGGCGTCCACGAACACCGCATCGCCTCTCTCGTTGTACTCCTTGGCGAGCGCGCACGCCCGCGCCATTCTCCGTTCCGAGTTCCGTCCCGGCGCGACGTTCTTCGGGAGCGGGGGCACCACCACGCTGTTGGCTATGTCGTCTCGTAGCGGGATCAGCTCGTCCTCCTCCTCGAAGGGGCAGCCCAGTCCTACGCGTTGCAGCAGTCTCCGGCCCGTCCGGGTCGACCCCAGGCGTTCCAGCTGCGCCACTCTCTGCGCCTCGCTGATCTCCGCGAGCGTGTTGTGCACTCCCAGAGACGCGAGGGCCGCGTTGCTCGTGCCGTTGAGTAGGCCCAGGGCCGCCCGGTATGACTTGCGGATCGCCGCGTCGATCTTGGCTCGTTCCTGGGTCCTCCATTCGTGAAACGCTCCCACGTAAGCCACCTGGCTCACGACGAACGCCTGCAGCAACCGCAGCAGGCTCGCTTCTCTCATGCCGCGCGCTCGCGTCGCCAGTCGCTTGACGAGGCGCGTGGCGATGCCCATCTTCGTGATCAGCCGTTCCACGGTGGTGGTGTTGTAGCGGCGGCTCGCGTCCACGTGCATGCCGAGAACGCGTATGCTCGTCGCCTTGGGTATGGCCGTGCCGTCGCTCGCTCGCACCACGATGCTGCGCTCCGCTTCGGCCGACGCCTTCTTGTGATACCGGCCCGACGGGGGCACGATCAGCAGCTGCGACTTTTCCGGGGCGCACCGGAGACCCGTGCCGCGCAGACTCTCCTCGATGCCGTCCACCGCCTCTTGCAGCGCCGACTCGATGTGGCCGTCGCTGCCGCCCGACACCCACAGCGTGATGTCGTCGGCGTAGATCGTATACTTTACGTCGGGCAGCTCGTCCAGGCGACGGGCCACGCCGATCATGACCAAGTTGAACAACAGCGGCGAGATCACCGAGCCCTGCGGCGTGCCGACGCTGCCCAGCTCTCGCTCTTCTAGTTGCGTTTGGCCCACCTCCAGTCGGGCCGTGCGGCCGGTTAGGAAAGTCCGTATGTAGTTGTAGGAACGCTGTCCCAGGCCGAGCCGGGACACTTGGGCCAGGATCGCCGAGTGCTTCACCTTGTCGAAGGCGCTCTGCAGGTCCAGGCCCAGGATGGCGCGGTTGTCCGAGGTCGGCCTCGTTGGCGGGGCCAGCACCTCGCGCTGCAGCAGCAGCATCGCGTCCTGCGTCCCCAGACGCGAGCGGAATCCCAGCATCGAGTCGGGGTACAGGTCGTTCGTCTCCAGGTACCGCTGCCACCGGTCGTTGAGAACGTGCTCCAGCACCTTCCCCACGCACGACGTGAGGGAGATGGGGCGCAGGCTCTCTATGCCCGGCGGCTTGTTGGGCTTGGGAATGAGTATCGTCTTGGCCGTCTTCCACTGTCGCGGGAGGCTGCCGGCTCGCCAGCGCTCGTTAAAGTACTTCGTGAGTGAGGTTACGGCCGCGTCGCTCAGGTTGCGCAGCGCCTTGTTCGTGACTCGATCCGGGCCCGCCGCCGACCGGCAGTTTAGGGCCTGGGTCGCGCGCCGGACTTCCCACACCTCGATGTCTCTGTCGAGCGAGGGGTTGGGCGGGCCGGCATATTCTCCGTGC
This sequence comes from Haemaphysalis longicornis, assembly GCF_048455015.1. NCBI lineage: Eukaryota > Metazoa > Arthropoda > Arachnida > Ixodida > Ixodidae > Haemaphysalis > Haemaphysalis longicornis. The sequence goes on from NW_027526335.1 coordinate 158,844,615, forward strand.
CGTTCTCTCGCGGTCTCGGGAAGGTAGCGCTCGTTGAGACGCTTGTGAACCTCCCGCTCCCCGAGCTCCTTCGTCGCCGCGTACATGATCTGCGCGAGCCGGTGTCGTTGGTACTCTTTACTCTGGCTTTCGTCCATCAGGTGGCGGAGGAGTTTCCACGTGCCGCCCCGGTGGAGCTGGCCGTCGGCCTCGCTGCACAGCTCGAACCACTGCTGCGCGCATAGCTGGCGACTGTACTTTTCGATTTCTCGGCCGAGCGTTGCGATTCTCTTGCGAAGGGCACGGTTGTGCCGCTGCCGCTTCCATCGTTGTTGTAGCGAGCGTCGCGCCTCCAGCATGTGCGCGAGCCGGGGGTCCATGCGCGCGGTCTCCTCGGACGTTTCCGTGACGGTCGTCGCCTTCTCCGCGGCCGCGACTATGCTTCTCGACCACTCTTCGATGTCTTTGATCTCGCCCAAATCCTCGGTACGAAACTCGTGCCAGTTTGTGAGTCGGTGCCTGATGCTCCCGTCTCCGGTGTCGTCACCGCCTCTGGCGTTGGGTCGGAGCGGGACGACGACTTCGATTATGTAATGATCGCTCCCCAGGTTCACTCCCGTGTTTCTCCAGCTCGCCGTCCGGTCGTCGGGCAAGTGCAGGAACGCGAGGTTCGTGAGTCCTACCTTATCTATAAGCTTAAGTCAGCGTCGTTTGGCATCAATGAACGTTATGGGAAATTGACGTCTTTCCTCCGATTAAAATTTTGGCTTTCGCCTTCTCCTCCCCCTCTCTCCTTATTCATATGCTGGAATTCTGCATTCCCCAGGTTAGTGTTACGCTTGTTCATTTCTTTCCCTCGATAATATTCCCCCATCAGGTGGCGACCCCCAGTAGACGGTTATAGTTTCGTGCTAGCACCGCGTCTTTTTAGCAGAGTGGCTTCACTACACCAAATTTGACCAGCAAGTCAAAGCAATATGTTCTGGGTACTCTGGGAACCTTGATACTGTCACCATGTAATTGATTTGTGCACGCGAGCATGTGGGATTGCTTTCCCCTCCTCCTCCTTTTTTGTATTGCTGTTTTCTAACATTCGTTTCTAACTGCCTCGGCGTTCCCTGAACTGGTACCATGTGCCGACCAGATGTGTACCTCCTGGTGCGCGTCATGCGCGTGCACCTGCCTTCTGTTATCTTTCTTTTCATGATTTATTTGACCCTGTCTCTCTTTTTTTTCACCTTTTTGGTTTCTTTCTTTCGTGCTTTTCCCTGCTTTTTTCTTCTCTTTGTATACGAATGTATACTCAATTCCTCTCGAAACTGACTGTCTGACTGCTTTTTTGGGCGTTACCCTTACCTCCCACCAACAGTACCCAGGTATAGTACTCTCAAGTTTCAATCACCTGACTCTGATTCTTAGAACGCATGCGTATGGCCAGATGTGCGCCGTATGCGTGCATTCGCATATCTTCTTTTGACCACTCTCTTGCCCCCAGTTGCCACGGGACACTTAAAGTACCAATTACCTTGTTAATTTCTTTTTCTTCGTAGTTTTTTCTCCTGTTCGTACCAGGTGACTGATTTCTTTTTTGTCCCTTTTTTTAGGCCCATGCCAAATGCGTGCAAGGGCATATTTTGTTTTCACCTGTCTCATTCCCCCGTTTTACCGAGGGGGAAAAAGAAAATTACCTTTTTAAAATTGTTTTTTTGTTCTGTTTCTTATTTTCACCAGTTTTTGTTTCCTCATGTTCGTTCCGCGTGACCTATTTTTTCGCCCATGTCAAATGTGTGGTAAAGTGGAAGACTGGGCCTGTTGGTTCGCAAGTCCAGTGACTGTCCTTGTCTTGCCTCTCCTCTTGTGTAGCATGTTTTTACTGGTTTTTCCCTGAGCGTGATCAAATGCGTGCATGGGCATACCTTGTTTTGACCCCGTCTTTCACCCCTGTTACCACGGGGTAATTAATAACAGGGGCTGTTACCCCTGTAATTAATATTAATAATAAAAAAAATAATAATGTAACGTCAGTAATGGTACAAAATGTTCTAACCATTCCCCTATGCCTACTTTGGCGTTGTAGACTGCCGGCATTTCTTTCTGTATTTCCTAACGAGCCCCTCATTTTCCAAACCCTGTTATCGTGCGAAAGCTTAGCGAGGGCCTCGGTTCTGGCAGCCTTGATGCCAAGGTAGCATAAGAGGGTTTCCCGCCAGTTACCCGCTTATGACAGGCTGTAGACGTTCGCGTCACGCCCCGGGGGTTGAAAAGAAGGTCCCCTTCTCCCCGTGTAGTCTGAGTGGCGCTGGCTACCACCCTCAAGCGTCAGATACAGTTGTAGTAAATATAAATACCCCAGAAAGCGAAGGAGAACACAGTCGCCCAGATAGCCGAGTTGGTAAGGCATTCGAGATCTAATCGAAAGGCGTGGGTTCGGTCCCCACTCTGGGCGCGTGTTTTTCTTCCTTTCTTTCTCATGTAATTAATATTATTAATAAAAAATAATAATGTAACGTCAGTAATGGTACAAAATGTTCTAACCATTCCCCTATGCCTACTTTGGCGTTGTAGACTGCCGGCATTTCTTTCTGTATTTCCTAACGAGCCCCTCATTTTCCAAACCCTGTTATCGTGCGAAAGCTTAGCGAGGGCCTCGGTTCTGGCAGCCTTGATGCCAAGGTAGCATAAGAGGGTTTCCCGCCAGTTACCCGCTTATGACAGGCTGTAGACGTTCGCGTCACGCCCCGGGGGTTGAAAAGAAGGTCCCCTTCTCCCCGTGTAGTCTGAGTGGCGCTGGCTACCACCCTCAAGCGTCAGATACAGTTGTAATAAATAAAATACCCCAGAAAGCGAAGGAGAACACAGTCGCCCAGATAGCCGAGTTGGTAAGGCATTCGAGATCTAATCGAAAGGCGTGGGTTCGGTCCCCACTCTGGGCGCGTGTTTTTCTTTCTTTCTTTCTCATGTAATTAATATTAATAATAAAAAAATAATAATGTAACGTCAGTAATGGTACAAAATGTTCTAACCATTCCCCTATGCCTACTTTGGCGTTGTAGACTGCCGGCATTTCTTTCTGTATTTCCTAACGAGCCCCTCATTTTCCAAACCCTATATATATATATATATATATATATATATATATACAGAAAGCAATGCCGGCTTTCTGTATTTCCTAACGAGCACCTCATTTCCAAATCATATATATATATATATGTATATGTGTGTGTGTGTGTGTGTGCCGACACGCCGACACAGAGTAAGGATGGAAACTCTACCACAAAATAAAGGATTAGGTCTAGAAACTTACCCTAGAGCAGCGGAGTACATTCTCATTGCTTCGTTTAGCACCATATCTACGTATGTCATTTTTATCGTAGATTCGTATGTGAAACGGCCCTGTAGGTGAAGAGGGTGGAGCAGCAAAAAGCTGCATCAGATATTTACTTCATGTCTGAGACTGTCCAGAAAATTCGTTAAGTAGACTGGAACGTAACAGTAGCACTAATATGTAGAAGCTCCGAACACACGAGGAACAGCTTTGAATAGATGTAAAATGAAGATCGACTTAAACGAAGAATCACAGAGAGTGCATAAAAACTACCGATCTCAATATTGAGATAAAGTATGATTAACTGTACGACAGTGACTTTTCTAGACGTTAACTATAATAAAACTTAAGGATAAAAAAGCTGACTTGTATTACAAGGCCCAATTTCCTGTCTACAAATATAAATAAAACATTAAAAAAAACAGGAGACTACAGGATATTGCCATTTTAAATGTTCCGCACGACACTCCAGTATTTTAGCCTGCACCAATGAGAAAGTGTTGTCAATTTTCAGCGCAGCACAGCGCATAGTAGAAGCCTTTTGAATTCCGCCTTTTTATTCCGTTTAAATCCTGCTTTATTTGAATCGGAAAGCAAGATTATCGCATAAAAATACAAAATTTTCTGCCGGCATGATAAAATGGTCTTAAAACAAAACAACCATCATGAATAAACATCTTTCAACAATAACTTCCAATTCAACATATTGTTTTGAGAATCTCCACAATAAAAGATTGTTCATATGGAAGTCAGAAAAGCTGGTGTGACCTTTCTTACCTTCTTCTTGAGTACCCCTAGGACTTCAAAACGCACTTTGTCTTGTATATCAGTATGAAGTCCAAGCGAATACAATGTTGAGGACAGAAGGATGGTAGTGCCCTCTAGCCTGTAAAAAAGAGGAATACACTCGACCGCAGCGTAAAACATAAGCTTCTTTGGGTTCAGAAATGACCGGTAAGAATAGACAAGGCACTCCAATTCATCAAACACAATGACCATGTTATTGCCAGCTAAGCTAAAAAAACAACCTACTCAGAAGTTGAGCATCCAACAGGTAAAAACGTTCCCAGTAAATTGGCAGTTTATGAAAAACCGCTCATATGTCCTTTCCAATCTTCGAGGGTTATCTCTGATAGGTCAATTCTAATATAAGTTCTAAAATGTTCTGGATGACTATCGCAGTTTTTTTCTGTCCTTTGAAATACACACCATGCATTGTTTAGTAGATAGCACACAGGGGATTCGCATCGACTGCTCATGCGTGCGAATTTTCCCGGTGCACGGGTCTCATTTTTTATACAGAACATGGAGTGCCAAATATTTCCCAATTTTATTGTACCCAAAAAGCGAATTCGTAGCATGTTCACAGGTAGCTGCAACATTTATATTCGGCAAGTATTCCAACTTAGCAAAATAACAAATTTTATACCTGTAAATATACAAGCACAAAGAAGTACGTTCTCTATAGAGCAGAATAAGCGAAGTGAAGAGTATTAGCAATGGAGGTTTATAAATTTGCTTGAGTGGAACACTGGAACACTGGAAAAATGGAACACTCAAGTTCTCGTGAAGCGCAGGCTATGGCGGAAGGCGAAAACCAGGGAGCTTGATGGTGGGCAGCTCAGAAAGAATTCCTCTATGACCCCCCTCCCCACAAAAACAAAAAACAAACAATGAGCAGATATGTTTCAGGAGGGCCTGCGTCACAGACGGTAAGAGACGGTAAGAAAGCGGTAGGTATTTTCTGAACAGGATTTTTGTGGGCGTCATCACATCAAGCACCAGTACCACAATGCGCGTTCAATTAGCTTTATCGCAAGTTATATTTTGCAGTTTTGTAATGTTTGTGGTCTCGTCAGCGACATGTTTTTGTGACGCTTTTGCCTTTTGGTTGCAGCACCTGCAAAGGTTCGCTTGCGACTTCTACAGATACTACGTGTTAACACAGCGACAGATACATCAAGCTGAAGATACATCATATCTGGGTGAAAAATAGCCTACATCGAACTCCACCCCTGCAAGGTGATTCCAACCGCCCGTGCCTCGCAGTCAGGAAGTTACTCCAAACGTTGTTTTCGTGTGTTATCATTGGCGCCTAATAGACACATGACTGCACTATATTCGCGATTGTTTCATCAGCGCTTTTCGACAGTTGCCCGAACAACAGTGCCGTTTGACTTATTGCATATTTTGCACTGGCTCAATTAGAATAAACCCGGTAAATATGCAAACGAGTATAAGGAAACACAGTGTGCACACTTACCCAGCCACAAGGAAAAGGGCTGCATTCGCATTCACTTCCTGCTTCGTAAGCGACACCTTTGTACTGATGTCCAGAGCTTTTTTGAAAGCAAAGGGAGAAATTGATTTTCGTTTGAATCATTAAGTTTACTTTGGTTGTAGTACTCGGGTGCACAACAAGACCGAAAGACCCCCTAAAAAAGCCGGGGGATAATCAGACAAAAAATAAGCACGCTAAGCAGAAAACGAGGGGAGGAATGATGAAATGAAGCATTGCACGTGCTAACACGTTGCGAAGCCATATTATTGGACGCCCATGCAGTATTTTCGCTGGGAATGTAGTGGAATCGCAGAGCCTATTCATCATGACGTAGGTGTACTTTAATGGATTCACCTGGTAGAGCTTCATTAGATTACCCTTGATGTCACCAAGACCACCCATATTCTCGACCTCACCAGAGCCGTCTTTTTTAGTGTTGTTGAACAGTAGTTTAGTAGTTTCATGGCAACCAAGACGAGTAGTCCTGGTGTTTTCTTCCGCAAATAGTTTGAAGGTGTTTTGTGCGCCTTATCATCGCCAAGGAAAGGGATGTTTTATTTTTCTTGTTATGCATGTGTTCGCAGACAATGCAAAATGGTAGTTAAAACTCTTCTCTGATGCATGCGGTCGACTTTATCATTGTTAGGTAATGCTTCGATTGCGAATTTTTTTGTAAATGTAGTTTTGATTGTAAATTTCTCTCTTTGTAAACGTAGTTCAGTGAGCTTTTCTTTCGCAAGAAGTTCGACAACTTTGCCACGCATGCCTCTAATGTAGACCAACAAATAAAAATCCTTCCTCGCGAAAGCAGGTACGTCCTCATTTTTACTGATAAAAATGATGCAGTTGTTACTAATTTACTCGCTAAATTTTATAATTATATGCTGTAGATGGGGAAATCAATCGCCAGAACATACTAAAATATATTTGCAGGTGTTCAAAAACACGGTGTCATTGTCTTGGCAACGTTCAAGCAAGCAATGTCTAGGTGGTGAAAAGTTTCAAACGAAGCTCTCATAGAGCACAACGTTTATACTATTACGATACTCACTTTGGTTGTCCTTGGCAAACAGCTCTCCTGTAGACTCGCTGTTTACAAGAAGCTGCAAGAAGTCTGTAGCGGAATGCTGCAATAAATTACATTGCTTGCTGCTTACTAAGCTAACCTACAAAGCAATAGATCCTGCTTGGCAATTCATCATTTATTTTTATTACATAGTATTTAAGGGACCATTTCTGCAGTGCCAAGTCCAGTCTACTATCCCACATTCATTATGCTACTCAGTGTCGACTCATTTGCGACGCTTTTTGGCACCGTTTCATTTTGACATATTCTTCGCGAGCAATTTCATTTCGCACAGTCTCAACGTATTTGTGAAAATTGACAAATAGTTCAGATTTCTGGTGGCTCACTAGTGCCGCTTTTTTAGCTTTATGTTAAAAATAACAACTGCGCGCAAATTAATGGGGACAGGAACGCATGCGGACAATAAAAGAGCTTGTGTTGTACCCAAGGGTTCCTGTGCCCGTTTATTTGCGCGCAGTTGTTATGTTTAAGATTAAGCAATACCAACTCGCCCAACTTTCACAACTTTTGTATTCCGCTTTATGTTTCAGAACCGGGACCCATTTTTAGCATTGTAAAATTCAGGCTCACCTGTGACGCTTTTATTCCACAGTAACCAAGGAATTTAGGTAACTCTTAACACTAGTATGAAATTAACACCCAACGCATAGGAATATCGATTAGAGGCATTGGCAACTTGCTGCATTAAGTTTGAGGCTAATTTTCTTGTCGTTGGGGTTATTCTTCTCATGCAACGTGTGAATCCTTTTTCGTATTTCTAACTTCTCATCTGCATTCATTTCCTTTTTTCTCTGTACAGAGCCGAATGAGACGGTCTAATGAGAATTTACCAGGTGCTGCTTGCAAGCCATCATTTTGTGTAGTGTGGCCATAAAACCAGTGATCGCCGCCCCAGTGGCAGGTCTGTGCTACGTGGTTGACAGGCAGCGACATGGCAGAGAGCGCTCAGTCTCTAGGTGCGTTCATCAGAGGAGGTGATGAAAAAACTATCTTGGTGCCACAGGCTGCCAGCATAATGGCCAAAGAGGAAGGAAAATTGTTTAAAGGAATGAGAGAAGGGAGAGCTTCCGGAGACGATGAAGTAGGAGCCCATCTGCTGCATCGTGGGAGACACGCACTCATACAAAATTAGCTAAATTTTATTGTGGAGCGATTTTCTGGACTTTAATTGATGAGAAGTTGAAGAAGCGAGAAACCGGTTCTATATCACGAGTGACATTTCAAATATACACGAACCTCGCTCATCAACAGAAGGTCTGCTGTTTAAAACTAGTATAAAATTAATAGATTTTTGCATAATCGACAGCCTATATTTTCTACAGCAGTTAGAGCAAGACAGCTTTAAGAAATTCTGCTGGTAGCGCAGCCGCAGGCAGTTTTAGGAACGACCGAGGACAGTGTTTCTGCAGCGAAGCACTGCAAAAAATAAAGCCCGTTCCACGCCTGTGAACTGTGGTGAAACAGAGGAGCTGACATCGGCACGCTTGCGGCCACCTACCGCAGAGGCTTGGGTCACTCACAGCGCCACTCGCCGCGGTATATACGTACCAGAAGCTGACCCACGGAGGTCTTGTAGTTAATCGGTGCATATATAGGGGGTTGTAGTGCTCTGTGTGCTCTGGCGCAGGAGCCGAGATCGCTAACTGGATGGCCGTCGCATCTTCCCGGAAGCACTTTTGAACCCACGGTAAGGGTCCTAAGGTGTCGGGCCAGCGGTGGGCGCGTACGGCTGAAGGAGTGCTTTTCTTTGCAGCCGTGTACGTTTACCTTTTTTGACGACGTCAGTGGTAATTGGCGACTTGGGCACGTTGGTGTTTACCTAAGACTAAGGCGGGTGTGGCCCCTTGCTGCAGTATGTACACATGGAGTCTAACGTTTGCGGGACGCGACTTACGAGTATCAAGTTTAATTTCTCTAACGCGTGATACCTCAGCGACTGATTTGTATTTTTAGGTGCAGCTTTGCTGCATCATACGCGTTGCATGAGCTGAGCACGCAGGCACCAGAAGAAAAAAATTCCGCGTTGCAGTAGTGCCCGGAGACTTTTCACGCCGAGTGTGCACACTCAAAGCTCGATCAAGGAGGTCTGGTAGTGTTTCAATGCATATATAGGGAGTGGACATGGATCGCGTGCCCCTACGCACAAGCGGAAATGACTCAATCAATGGTTGTAATGGCGGTGGCGCTATCTGTCAGCTCGCCGGGGTACCTTCGCCTGGCGTGAAAGGCATCAGCAGGCGTTGCGGGTACCTAATATGCTGCATTATTATAAAAAGTGGTGGTGCAAGCAATTGAACCCCCGGAGAGGGCCATAAATAAATATTAAGAAAAAAAGACACTGAATGGGCCACCTGTTTGTACAGGCAAAGACCTGTAAGGGCACTGGCACAATAATTTCCACCCCCTCTCCTACAAGGGAGGAGCCCGAATGAGTAACACTATTCTAAGCTTCAAGGCCAACGATGGCTTTCTTTTTGGCCACTCTATACATGCTAACTTTGAAAAAACTGGGTTAAGTTTGTTTGCAGCAGGACGCACTGGAGAAATACACAATGCATGGACACAGAAGTGCAGCTTCCAACTGACTTTTCTGGTGATAAAGTCAGTTGCTGGTTACCTTTCGTGTGCCTGCATTGGGTGTTTCTGCGGTTTGTTTTATTTGCGAAGTCATTCGGCGCGCTTTTCAAAGATTCTAGGCAAATTTGATGATCACGTGCATAGACATCCACCAATCTTTTGAAGACGGCTGTGCCTCTACGCACATGCGCATATTCACCGGAAGGAGGTCTAACCGTGGCAGAAAAGGACACGAATAGCGCCGCTGAGTAGTCTGATTCGGAGTCCATTCAGCAAAAAGATGAACGCCAACGCTGGCTTATACAGATTCTGGCGGCTTAGCGACATAAAATTGCTAACATTTGTGCATGGCGATGCCTTTTGATGTCCATACAAAGGCCTATCAAGTGTAGCTGTGTGCGGTCAGCTCCGTGGCAACTAAAACCAAAACCAGTCAAACGTTGTTGCGCACAGTAACTCTCAGGGCTGATGCCGAAAACCTGGGCTATATTTGTAAGCTGTAAATAGTAAGCTGTACCACTGGGGTATCGTGCGCGGTAAAAAAGGAAAATTTGGGAAGATTAGTTTTGCGGAACTATGTACTTAACGCGAGCGCATGCCAATGACGACCACGGCGTATACCAATATAAAGCGGAGAGCTCTTTGAATTTGCTCAAGAAAATCGATATATATTTCGGATCTAAAATAATGCTAGCGTATTCCCGGTCCGGTCTAATGACTGAAGTGTAGGCTAGTACTTACCATTTGAGGGGGCATCTACAAGTTTGTGTCGCAATAAGCAAAGTTAAGGGAAGGTGGCAGCACATATCTTGGTAATATGAGAGTTCCAACTGAACGTACTGGTTAACGTTATGGCGAGATATTTGTGTTCATTTACAGGCTTTAGGGATTGGTCAGAAGAATAATAAGAGAATTCAAGGGGTGCTTCGTTCTAGTCATATGAATGGATACTGTTTTTGCAGAAACAACGATACAATATTCAGTTTTCGCTCGTTTGTTAAGTCTTTCCCAACGTAGCCAGAGTGCGCGTTATAGTAAGTGTTGTGCCTGGGCGGCAGCTGTTCGGTGTTTTTTTTTTCACTCCGCGCAACAGGAAGACTCTACGCTTCCACAGGTGGGGGCTGTCCATCAAAGGCCGATCACCTGCTGTCGGTCTCTTTCCCACAAATGGAGGTCGAAAATGTGGAAAGAGGATTTGAATGCCGCAGCCAGCCAATTAGAACCACTAAAAAATTTAGTAATATCTAACCATATAATGTTATATGATAAAAAACCCTTATATCGGTTGTCACCCCACAGCCTTCAAAGCATTCAGGCTCACGCAACGCTCATTAGGAATACATTTAAAAGATCTCTAAGATCATCGTTTTTGGTAAATGCAAAATTATCAGGATTGGTGTCCGGCGTTATAATCGCTTTCAAGGATTTTTTTAAAGGACTATCAGAAAGAACTGTCAAGAAAGGTTGAACAGGTGCATTCAGGAAATAGTTTTAGAGTCTTACAGCGATTTGACAATTTCGCAGGACAGGGTATTATTACTCAGTCCCATAATTTCGGTGAGAACATTGTTCAAAGACTCCACTCTGTAATTGCTATATTAGACGCGGAAAAATACAAACGAAACTAAAAGCTTACGTTCGAAAGTCTTGCACAGAGACTCGCCTACGCTGAGTATAAATTGTAGGACAGTGTACAACTTCCTGGGCAATGTGTCAGTGTCAATCGAAATTGTGAAATTGTCAGAAATAAAATATAAATGCAAAACATGTACGGCCAATGGTTCGTTATCAAGAATTATGAAATTATAAACAGCCAGCGACCTGCAACTGAGACGAGCTGCTTATACCTACGCGTAGCTCCGGGAATAGCTTAGTTCCAGCGATGACAAGTGCATACTTCGTCTGCCGAAGAATATAAAAAAAAAACTTACGTGAGCCGACTAGCGATGTAAAAATAAAATTAGTGATAAGACTCCGGGATGAGAAACTAGATATGCGGATTGCAGCGCAAATTTGGTTGTAAGGCACTATTGTTGAAATGGAATAATTGGGGTTGGAAGCAGCTGTAACGCAGAGGGTGAACAACTGTTATAAGTATGAACTGCTTCCAAGCGACGGTAAAAGACACGCGGAAAAGAAAGGGATTGATAGAGGAAGGTAATTACAAATGGTCACAAAAAGCTCGAGGTAAAAGCTGTTCGACCTGTGTGGACGAGGCTATTCTGCAGAGAACACAAACATTCTGATGATCATACTTGAAGAAGACGGTGGTGATGATGGCATGACCACGCGTGCGAAACCTTTCCTGACTTGCACTTGTTGCTACAAATACCTCTAAAAGCAGTAGATATAAATAATTGCGGTTAAACAGTTTTGTTTATTCAACAGCAATATCATACCTTTCTTACACTGGCAGTAGAAATCACCCGTGAAACGTTACCCCGCACTCATAGTCCCTGTATAAAATTTCGCTATTGTTTCCCAGCATTCCCATATTCGTAATGTCGGAATGTGTGCACCGCGGAGGATCTTTCAGAGGTACTAAGCCCTTATATAGGGCACATTCACATTGCATACTCATACGAGAAACTCCCCGATAGGGAAAGCCTGGATATCATGCAATACCACAACGTGTTTTGTGCGTAGAGCAGGAGTTAAAATACTATAGCTGTGTGCAAGGCACTTACCGACTGATGCAACCTCCTCTGGTCTACCACAGGCTGTATCACTCGTTCCACAAGCTTGAAATAAGGAACCACGAGAACTGATTCGATCCAGGTCAATAGGGCCCAAAAGTATTCAAGTTCTGGGAAGCAGTCTGCGGAGGAGAGCGCAATGAGACTCTTGTAAAGCCGGGGAAAAACACCGTAGGGTGAGAAACACCGCAGAGTTTGTGTTATTTATTTACCGAGTATTTAAAGCGCTTCAACGTGAACCAAATATTCGAATACATTGCAGAGTGATTTTAGGGTTTAACGCGCCGACGCAACGCAGGCGATGAGGCGCGCCGTAGTGGAGGGCTCCGGATTAATTTTGACCACCTGGGGATCTTTAACGTGCGCCGAAATCTCGTACACACGGGCGTTTTTGCTTTTCGCCTCCATCAGAAAAGCGGCCGCCGCGGCCGGGAATCGAACCCGCGACCTCGTGCTCAGCAGCGCAACGCCTTAGCCACTGAGCCACCGCGGCGGGTTACATTGCAGAGTGAGCTGGTCCAATAATTTTTCGCCCCCGAAGAGGGCGCCAAGGTGCGCTCCTGGCGAAGAGCCATTTGTGCATGATGATGCTTTATCAGTATAAACTAGCTTTTAACCACCGCTTGTTTGGCTTACTTGCCTTCGTTAGTCCCTGTCCTTCTACGCGCTATTTTATTGTAATAAATGCGATCGGCCCAATTAAAGATTTTGCTAAGGAAGGTAATGCGAAGACGTCAAGAAGGAAGTGCGAGGTCTGCTTCGAAAACAGATAAATGGTATAGACTAAAAATCACAGCCTTCAAACAATTATTTTCAGTGCACGCACCTAATTACCCTATTCATCAAACTTTAACGGTGTATAAAAAATGCTTTGTACACACCTAAGGTAAGTTTGTATTTTAATGAATTCAGGGTACATCATCCGATTGATACCGCAGTAGACCTCTAATGCCGACCAAAAAGTTTTGCTAATGAAACACTTCTAAACCAAATTAGGTTGAGTGAACCTCCAACTGATTACGTATGTGCCATAGAATACTTTGAACTTGAATTGACGCTGCATCACCGATACGTACCGTTTAGATAAAATATCACCAGCTGCAGCTAAAATTCGCTTGGGTACTTGACGATAAGAACGGTGCAAGAAAGCAAGAACAAGAGAGCACACACGGAGAACACGGTGCTGAACTTCAAAACAATATTGACCCTTCGTATTGACCCAAATATTGACCCGAAACGTAGAAACCTTGTGATCTCACTGTAAGTCAAAAACCATAATGGGGCTGTTTTTTTTTCCAAAATAATTGATTGATTACCGGGTTTAACGCGCCAATGCAGGCCAGGCAATGAGGCACGCCGTAGTGGAGGGCTCCAGATTAATTTTGAACACCTGGGGATCTTTAATGTGCACCGAAATCTTGTACACACGGGCGTTTTTCCTTTTGGCCTGCATCAGAAAAGCGCCCGCCGCGGCCGGGAATCCAAACCGAATAGGGCTCAGCACCGCAACGCCGTAGAATTTAGAAATAGTTACGAACTATGCATTTGTGCAGTTGTCCCTCGCCCGCCTGTAAGGCAAGTTTCATGAATTTCGCGCTCCAGCTGCAGGTTGCTGCCTTTCTCCAAGATCTTTCTTCTGTCTAGAATAGGGTGCAGTTAATTCTGCTGTGATTAAAAGGTTGACCACGTGCCTTCTTTTTAGTCTAGTTGTCCTCCCTCGCCTTCACATTGAAACACCTCCCAGCTCAAAAAAATGTCATAAACAAGCACCACGCAGCAATAAGTGCCAAGAATATTGTTCTTTTTTGCACCAGGTTCCGGCTATTTTTGTTTGTTCACGTTTCTATGTCCTAGTTTATCTGTGTATTTATTTTCGATACTTCTTGCCGGTTATATTACACCAGCTGGAGGTGGGTACAAGCGAAGAAACAACACGACAATCAGCGAATGGCGAGAAACTATGGGCCCAAACTTGACTCATAGCTCGGACAGAACCACCCGACTCCATCAGCTGTTCGGCCGTATATGCTTGTGCAAAACGATCACCAACACCAAATGTAAGCCTTTTGCCATTTCACTGGGAAATCTCCAAGGCAGTAAAATTGGTTCAAGTGAGAGGTTGCAAATTGACATTGTTCGTGCGAAACAAACTGTGGTCGAATCAATTTGACAGTATAAGTTGGCTATCAGATTCTGCTGGGATCCACGTATCGCCGTTTTTGAGAATGAAGAGATATGTCAACTGCGAAAAACTAAAATGTCCGAAGATGAGACTAAAGAAATATTTGTCGCTTTAAAATATTTTTACTATATAATTCTCCAATTAATAAATAGAAATTTACCTTGGTTCTAAGTAGCCATTGCACATTCGGCTTACCGTTATCGTTGAAAGATACAAATGACCCGCCGCGGTGGCTCAGTGGCTAAGGCGTTGCGCTGCAGAGCACGAGGTCGCGGGTTCGATTCCCGGCCGCGGCGGCCGCTTTTCTGATGGAGGCGAAAAGCAAAAACGCCCGTGTGTACGAGATTTCGGCGCACGATAAAGATCCCCAGGTGGTCAAAATTAATCCGGAGCCCTCCACTACGGCGCACCTCATCGCCTGCGTTGCGTCGACGCGTTAAACCCCACAATCAATCAATCAATCAATCAATCAATCAATCAATCAATCAATCAATCAATCAATCAATCAATCAATCAATCAATCAATCAATCAAGATACAAATGTGGCGTTGATTTTAATAAGGCATGTTTTGGTGCTGGGGCAGCGTGCAAGGCCTATGGGCCTCGTGCACTGGTATGGTGGCGCCACTGATTTGCTGTGTTCCGCGCCATCTTGCGGACAACGAAGACACAACTTCTGAAGGCCGCGAGCAGGCGACGTCGCTTAGCGTCTCGTTCGGCAGCGTACGAATATCAGCACAAGGAAGAAAGACTAGCTACTATTCTTCTGCAACGCGATACAAACAGCCAAACGGTACTTTATTAAACAAAAAATGTTTCGCAAGGGCAACAGGAAAGCGAATTACCAAAACAAAATCCATTGTAGGCAAGCGCGGGTCAGTTTCCGCGCCGTAGGAACACGCTACCATTTTACAACGGTTGCAACTCAGCACCAGCGGCGTCGCCCAAATGAAAGGAAAAAATAAAAAGGCGAGAACCGCGAGCCCACTCACGAAAAGAAACAGTACTGCAGGCATGGAGGAGTGAGCGTGTGCGTGTGCGTGTGTGTGTGCGCGCATCGCCTTCTGGAAGCGATATGTGTGTGGGAGAGAAGCAGCGTTCGCTTCACCAATGGAGACACTCCTGTGCTCCGGTTCTGTGGGGCCCCTCGTCCCCGCAAGAACATTAAATTACGGCGCAATGTTCCAGCATGCGGCGCCGGCAACGATTTCGTTTGTTCGGCCAGTGGGCCAGTTCGCCTGCAGCCTTTAGGCAGGTCCTCGTCAAGGCATGCATGATTGGCGTAAGTGCCATCATTTGGCGGACAGCTCAATGAAGAGAAGAACAGCGACCGGATTTTCCAGGACTTGCAGAAGCGAATTGCTCCAGCGTAAACTCCAGTGTGCCTTGTACGTGTCAGGAAGTGATTTGATATGTTCGTTGTGTGTGTGAAGTCGCGGATAAAGGTTCGTGTGTAATGTTGCGACACCAAAGATATGCGGCTTCAAGAGCCCGAAGATTGAGGTTTGTAGAGGCAGGTATCTGAAAATGCAACTGCTCAACTAAACTATACCTCGAACTGCTGAAACTGCGATGAGTGGCTCAGAAAAATATCTCAGAAAATATATTAGGTTCATAAACGCGTACTTCATGTGCGAATACTTTTGGACGTAGATGCTCGTGAGAAAGCTTTCATGAAAGCCTGCAAGCGTTTATTTACTTAGTTGTTAATTGCTCCAATCGCCACGGCCACAGCTATGGCAGAGCGCAGAACAGGAGCTATAATTGTGCGCAAATGGTTCCTCTCGCATTCGGAGTGCAAATGAAAAACAAAATACCATTTGGAATAATGGAGATTGTTTCAAAGCTGATAGAGTTGTACGCGATGTTTGTGTAACTACATGCCAGGTTGAATAGTGCTCGTGCATGTTATAATCTTTCTCAGCAAAAATATTTTGCGCAACAAGCTCCACTTGAACCCATTTCCTTTCACCTACTTCGGCAGAAACGCAAACTACAAGTTGTACAGGAACATGTTCAAGATATTTGAGCGTCGTTTCAATAAAATTAGATGCGAGCCTCCGAATGGTGGCTGGTGTGTCTATCTGTTTATTGTTTCGCTGTGTAGCGTAAACATTTGCGTTTCTAATGTTTTCATTTTAAAGCCATCTTCATATTTTGCTGGTATGACTACGCACAATGGAAGCATGCGTTATTATGGGATGCTTCATGTATTTTCGGATGCGTACACAGTTGTACTGACACCAGAGGCTGTATTTTAGGAGCAACAAAAATAAGCATTCGTTCCGTTTCGTTGGATACGCGGCATATTTGCGCTGCGGTCTTACGCCAAGTAGCGTGCGGATACGCAAATGCACCTATGGATCAGTTCTCTTTATTTTTCGGGTACTATGTGATTTGTGCCCGTCGACGTCGCAGGCAGCTGATCCGTGTACTGTCGTCTGCTTTTATTGGAGAAGGGGGGCGCTTTCTAAAATATTTCAGCTTGCATTCCCGCGGAATTCGTAAATGGAATATTTGTATGAATATTGCAACTGTGAACGTAATAAAACGCGGTAATTTTTGTGTAATAATTTCCCGGCTGTTGTTGAAATTGAGCCCCGTGGCGAACTGCTGTGTATGTTTATTTTGTTCTTCAGAAAAACTTCCGCCGCCGAAACCAGGTGGCGCCACATGTTTACCTGAAACTGCAGTGCACGAGCCCTATACTAAATTCGGAATAGCGCTGTATTTGTGCGTACATCCCGTGTAAAAGTCAATCACATGCAACGACTCCACCGAAATTGACGCCTGGTGGCATTGACAGCAGTGTGCGCAGGGGTCTCCTGGAATACGTCACCCACTTCACTTTTCTAATAATAAAGATGTTCGTATATTTACAAAGCGAGCTCCAATTCATCTTAACAATCGAATAAACGCCGGTTTTATTGTTTTCGCTGGTACAAAACAAAATAAGTCCCGTTTTTATTTGAAACCGCAAATTTGAAAGGTATGCAGTTTTGCTTCCATGGTTAAGATTCCGCGCCACTTGAGTGGTTATGTAATTTTTCGATGGAAATACTTGCGACTATACAGGGAGCGGGGCCCTCGTCAGGTTTGCCAGCCTTTGTACTGTGTTCCGTTTTTTGCGGACGAAAAAACATAAAATTTTATTTTCACTTTGAAAAGAGTAATCAGTTTAGAAATTTTTGCTTATATAGACAATACAGTGCAGCAGTTGCTTATGCAGCACTTGCTTAGTCTCTGCAATAGTGACCAATCCCCATAAGTGGGCGTGCTTGTCTAGGCAAACGTGCGCAGGGGACGCTGGGTGGTCGTCGCAAGGCACGCACACACAAACGGTAGGCATTTTCTTGGTTTTGTTATCTGCCTAGCGGGCGCCGCGACGCCCGCGCTCTCTTGCGCGCGCTCGGCAATTTCTTAGCATTTTTAACTGCGGAAACGAAAACTTACGATTTGCTAAGCAGCTTCCCTGTTAAGACATCAACTTTCTTGTTAGATTTGGCGTACAGCACAGACCACTGTTACAAAGCCGAGCCATTGATGAAGACTCCATTGCGTTTTTTTGAGTCGTGGAATGTAGTGGTCAAGGGATGTTTAGTGATAGGCAGCAGAGTACAAAACAGGCAGAGCCACAATGAAAATTTCGAACAATATTTGCAAAAAACTCCGGGCCCTCAGTTTCAAGGTGATCTCTGGAATGCCGACGAACAGTCATGTGCTATAAACACAGAGAATAAATTTTTTCGAAACAATTTAACATTTCTGACTGGCTTTAAAGGCGAATATTTGGAAACAATTTTTAGCAACTTCTTTACTGCTACTTTGTATTCTGTCTTTTACTTCGCTTTCGTTTGTTCTTGGCGCAAATTGTTTCGACCAGATTTTCTTCTTCCTGTTTTCTTAATTTTTCTCCTGCATTTTTTACAGTTGTCTTTTCTTTTATTAACGTGGCATCACATTAGGGTTTCCCGCGGCACGTATTCTTCTTCAATGGGGCAATTGCCAGTTCTGTGATTTCTGCAGCAGTCAAAGCTACGGATTCCTGGTCAATACCCCAAGTTGGCGGGTGCACAAAAAAGGACTGACAACAACTTTTGTTCCACCAATGCACCATGCGGAGATATAGAAACCGTGCAAATATAATACAGTGCTAGCATATCGGACTGCTACTGCGGAGGCCCGGGTTCAAACGCCGCCTGGTCACACATGTGTTTTGATTTATTACTCTCTACGGCGGCTGTTTTTCATCAGACAATAAAACTAAAAAGCGCTTTTCACAAAATGGGAAAATTACGGTTTTCACCTTTAAAAAGCGGTATTGGAGCGCATCAGCCAGAAGTTCTCAGAATCTCTTGTACTCACTAGACAAGAAGGACAGGCCCTGCAGAGGCACAGATTTCAGAAGCCTTGTGATGCCTGTGGCCACTTCTTCCAGGCTTCCTCCGGGTGGACTTCGTTGTACGTTCATGTCCACGCCGTAGGCAACCTTCAGCATGGTGTCCATTGTTGCCAGCCTGATTGGCAAGGTGACTTCGAGAGATTCGCCGTTTGCACACTTCTCCTTGAGTATGTTGATCAGGGTGTCGGTGCATTGCAACACGGCGCCAGCCATCTGAACGACGACCGTTACCGGTAGAGGAATAAGACATCAGTACGCAGGTACAATACCAATATGTTATGACGTGTACCGTCAATGTTGCCACCAAATATTTCTTAGGATTGACAGCTTGTAAGCTACTAAGAGTAGGCTGATGGGTCTGTAATTCTTGGGGTATTTGGTATCTCCCTTTTTATGAATGAGAGTAACGTTGGCGTCTTTCCAGGGTTTGGGCATGTTTTTCAGTCTTCAAGCATTCCAAAAACAGTGCAGCAAACGTTTGCAGTGCAATATCTCCTTCCTCCTCCAAGCCAATACGGTTACGTCGTCGTCACCTGCAGCCTTTTCTATTTTCATACTTTTGAGAGCCTTTCCAACTTCCTCTTTAGTTACCAGTGGGACATCGCAAGTTGACCTTGTATTCTGTTTACTTTCCCCTGGTCTATCACCATTGACATAAGGCCTGGTGTAGAATCGTTCTCTTACACTAATTATCTCGTCCATGTGGTGTGTAATGTTTCCCTGCTCGTCTCTTGAGTGCGTACGTCCTGTCTTTGCGATGGCTTTATTTCTCTTCGTTGCTTTCACGCTTCCCCATATTAATAGCGTTTCAACGATCACTGCTGTGTAAAACGCACGAGCATCTTTGTTTTATTTCTATTGATCAGTCTTGACGGCTCAGGAAGGCAATCTAATTCACCGCACTAGACACTTTTATGTTCTTACGTTTGGCAATTAGTTCATTCGTTGTCGTGGTTACTTTTCCAGTTTGTCGTCTACATGCTGCACCTCCCACAGCTTCTGCTGATTCCCTGAGTGCCGATGTTAGGCTGTCATTTAGCCGGTCCACACTGACCTGGTTTTGCTCGTTGAAAGGCGACAAATTGTTTTGAAGTGTGATTTAAAACACCTGAGATCTGGCTCAGACTGATTCCATGCGGGGTTTCCTAGTTTTTGTGATTTTCGATATTTCTCTTCTGAGATTTAGCCTTAGCTTTAATCTAATCCTCCTGCTATCACTGCTCCGAATCTTCGCACCTCTAAGTCTTCTCCCTTAGCACCTCGAACTCTCACTTAGAATAAAGTCGATTTTGTTTTTGATTGTACGATCGCGACTTTTCCACGCGCTTTTCATATGCTTTAGTCTGTAGAAGAATGCGGTAAAAGTAACCTCAGGTTATTTCACTCGCAAATCCAACCAGTGTATCTCCTCGACTGTTGCGATTGTGTATTCGGTGGTTTCGCAATGGACTTACTCCCGTTTGCTTCGTACCGACCTTTGCTTTAAAACCTCCCATCGCGATTGTGAACCGCGTTGTTGCTTTCTCCATTGCTGATTCAATGTATTCGTAGAAGCGATCTACTGCTTCATCATCATAACTGGTTCTTGGCGCATAGGCCTGTACTATCTTTAACCTGCATCGCTTGTTTAGTTTAATCTCACCAGCCGCGACCCTCCCGCTAATGCTGAAAAACTCCTCCACGTTTCCTGCTCTGTTGATTAAAATTCCCCTTCCCGTATTCTTTCTTCGCTTGGGGTCCACTGTCGCACCGAATATGCCGGCCAGTGAGCTCCATGGAGCCTTCTCCTGTCCTTCTAACTTCGCTTAGCCCTATAATATCCCGCCGAAGGTCTGCGAGCTCCCGCAGTAGAACAGCTAAGCTTCCCCACTACACAGAGTGCAGGCGCTGAACGTTGCGAGGGTAAACTTCCAATGGCGGCCTGTCCGGATCCAGAGATTCATAGCCCCTTCTTCTGTATCACTGTTCTGACCAACGTCGTGGACGGGTGCTCTAGCTGTTAGGAAAGGAGGGGCGAGAGTTGAGTTGGTTATTCAGGGAATGTGGTCGCCGACTACTACACCAGGGTGGTGAACTCTTTCTCTCGTGGGGAAGTGCGTTTTGTGTCCCTAAGAGCCTTCCCAGCATGGTTGAACCTTTGTAGTGTAGCCTGTTTGGTAACCGGGGTTATGGTTACTTCCGGAGCACGCAGCACTCCACACCAGCATGGGTACGGCACAGAGCCAAATGAAAAAGAGAGAGAAAACGAAAGAAGCTTCCCGCGGACGACGTTGCTGCGCCGCCTGCAGAAATATTGAGACAGAGTTTCTCGGTTCATCTTCTTTTTTTACGCGCTGTTCTGACGGAATAAGCTGAGGCGCTAGCGTATGGATAATTCGCTGACATCTGGCCTTTGGAGTGGTAAAGGAGTGTATACCTCAAGTATATAACTGATGCCTATAGCTAGGAAAAATGGCTTGTTGCAAGCTAGGCCGCCAAAAACAAGTTGGCCAAGAGAAGCTGAGCTTCTCAGCTGTTGCCCAGCTGGCTAATTTGTAGCTGAGCTGGGGGAGCTCCGTCTAAGTGTGTCCGCCACGAATGTAAGCTTCTCGAAGGTACGGCGACTGTGTTTGCCTTTCAGCTTTTGGCTGTAACTTTACCAGATAGCTCATTTAACTTGTAAAACTATCCCAACAGCAAAGCGATAAACGCGAGTATGGCCTCGAGGAAATTATCTGTTTGTTTTGCTTGAAGGTGACTCAGCTCTCGGCCGACCCGGCGCCGAAGAAAAAGAAAACAGTTATAACTGCAAAACAATTCGTGCTACAAGGTTCAATGTTGGTATAAAGATGCTGTATAACTTTATGAAAGAGGAATGTGAAAGGATTAGAACTTTCAAGGCACATTTCCTCAAGAGTGGAAAAAAAATGGCGCAGCTATGTCCAAACGCGTCCGCCATGAATGGAAGGTTCAATTGTTAGCGTAGGGCTTTTTCCTTACAATGACATTATCTTTTCCGACCAAACAAAAGCCACCAGCATCTCTGTAAAACAATACGGCCCATCTCACCAGCGAAATCCTCTTCGGGCTAAACGCGGGACTGAGGACGGTCCTCTGTCTCTTCCAGTGGCTTCCTCTTGCGTTGATCACCATACTTCCCTCAAACTCACGCGAGGGGGTGAGGCTGGTTACTCCCTGAACAACCAGAATACCGAGTTCTATCCGTTAGAGATCAACACATAGTATTGTTTTAATCATACTGTAAGCAAACATTAGCAACCGGGCATATAACAGACCACTTCAGGCGACCGTAAACTTCATGCAGTCAAGCCTAGAAAGTGTGACCAGAGTAATTTTTAATACCGCAGAAACATTCTACCAGACTCATCCAGCCAGAGGATACACACAAGTTCTTTTTTAATGGCCTCAGAGTAAGCTTCGTTTTTTTTTTGCTGATGAAGAATGAAGTGTAAATGTCAATACATCTTTTTGTATACAACGTACAACATTTACTGGTGCAAAGCATGGGGGCGATTTGCAGCAGAACGTTGGCAAGTACACGACGAAAACATTTTAGCTACTGGAAGTAGAAGGTCATGAACGGCACTGACAGATTTTTTGGGGCGTACGGTACAGAGGAGCGTACGCCCCATAGATGCGGGTTGCGCAGTCGCAACCTGCATCCGCCCCGAGGATGTGGTGCTAATCACAGAACAGTTTGGTTAGGGCGTAGGTATTCGGGGTCGTCCGTATTCTGGAGCGGTTGCGGGACGCTCCGGCCAATCTTGCGAGATCTCGGCGCGGCGAGAAGGCAGCTTTCATAATGCTCTGATGCCGCGAGAGCGCCGGAGCTCCGACTGAAAACGCGGATAGTCTCGAGTCGTCCTCTTTAGGGGACGACGTTTCGGGTTCAACCGGCATGCAGGCCAGGAATGAAAGACGAAGATGAACGCGGATGGATCCCTAACCAGGTGGCGATGTTAGTATGCCTGTTGCTGTGTTGGAATGTGCGCAATGTTAGGTGGCGGCACCCGTTTCAGGGCACTCAAGAATTTTCACCTGTGCCGTCGTCGCACCCTCGGGTGTAAGCCGAGAGCTTTGCGCCGCGAGTGTGAACTCGGAACGGTTTGTAGTTGAACTCTAAAAATCAGAAGTAGTAAGTTGTAGGAACGCTTCGTTTAATTCGTTGAGTTGCGACTCCCGATCTCAGGTGAAACGATAAACTACCGTGTCAGGCTATTTGCTTTTTACTTTTGCGTGTTGCATTTGCGCCACATGGCATTTGTCGCAGGGTCATGGGTTTTTTCGGTGCTGAATAAAATGAGTATGCCGGGCACTGCCTGCTGTTTTAAAACATTGGTGTTGCGTGGCTCATCAAAACAATCACGACGGTTATATGGTATCCCCGCCTAAGATTGAATCAAGATGAGGGGTCACTTTATCATAATTTTCATATTCCTCCAATACGAACCAGGCTAATGCATTTAATTTTTTTAAAAATCGCGCTGACAAGATACAGTTTATTTTGGTTTAGATAGAAATTGGGTACTTCGCATTGGGTTAAACAGGTGGCACCGCACGTGTTAGCGTATACAATAGAAAACAGTCTATTAAAAGTACGCAAAGCAGCGTCGCGAGAGCGTACGCTTTGCTTTACGCCCCGCAATACGCTAATGCCAAGAATGCCCAACTAAATCTTTCGAATGCAGTACCGTGGATGAAGCGGTGGTTGCATTTTTAAAACAAGCTGACGACTTTAACGCGAGGAGTAATCAGCAAACAAGAGGTCTTGGGGATATGAACTCAATCATCTTATTAAGTATCCGTGTTAATTTCAGTCCTCGCAATATCAAATACACGGCGTTTGTTGAAGACTAGCCATGCAAAGATTAACGTAGATAACTGGGCGTGTTGGTGTATAATCTAACCAAAATAGAGCAAAAAGGACAAAGACAAAGCGTGCTTAATTCGCAATAAAACCACTTGGTGGTTCAGCGCAGTCATTGTCGTCCTCACTCTTTTTTGTTCTTTTGGCGCTGTTTTGCTTAGACCATACAAAGACGGGAGTTCGCAGCTAGTAGCCGACAGCCTCTGCTGCGAGGTGAGAAAAAAAAAAACAGTACGGTAGTAAATTGAATGGCACTTATTATGATGAGAGAGGTCACATGATAGTAGTTGGGGAAGGGGCAGAAGGGAAGGAGAGGGAGAGGTGATCACTCAATTGTTACAGATGACTCGTTTTATATAGATGATCATTGATTTCTTTGGGAGTGGCACTGTAGACCCCATCTCACACTACCTCTGTGTCAGGGTCGGGGGACAAATAATAAATAGAAGAAAAAACTTTAGAAACGAGACTTGTTTATAAAACCCTCAACCCAAATCAAAATCACACAACGGACAGATATACACTAAAGAATAGTAGCGGACAATAGAAAGCTAGACAACAAGGCAGAAACTAGCGAAAATGCGGCAGAGCAAACGTGCAAGAGTTCAACAAACGGGAAACGAACAAGGGCGGGAATTGGAAAGAAGTCACAATACGTGTTCGCTGCTCGAACGGGGTTGTCCCACACGTCCGAGAAGCAGCGCCGTCGTGTTGCGGTGTTGCGCGGTCTAGGCGCCGTGTCGCGGCCCAGCGGTAGATCCCGCTCTGAGCTCCCCTCGCGTAGTAGCAGACGCAGCTCTCTTGGGGCGTCGCGTTCCTCTACCGCTGTCTGAAGACCCGACTCGCTTGTTGAGAACATGTCTTGGAGATTGCGCTCGTGGAGGACCTCTTGGGGCCCGGTACGGGTCCGGTCGCCCGACCGCCGCGCGCCCCGGTCACGCTCCAAGCTTCTCTCTCCGTGTTTTCTTTTTACGAGATTCCCTCCTGCCTCCGGCCTCTGTTGCTGGATGCTTCCGATTGGCCGGCGGCCGGCGCAGCTCGTGCTCGGGTCTCGAGAGGCTCGGTGCCGTAGCTCGTGTCGATGACCTTGGCGGAACGTGCCTTGCGTCGTCTTCTTTCTTCATGACAATATCCCCCCACATAAGCATTTTTCTTCCGAAAAATGTCTCTTCACTGTTCCCTAGTACCCCCCTCCACACACCTTTTGTCAAACTAAGTGACACAATGTATATTCCAGACAGTTGCACTTGAAACGTCGCCACGGCAAAAAATGAGTTCACAAAAACCTTCTCACAGTACATGATCAGTCAACATACCAACTTCATTACTCCATGTCTATACAGGACAAACAAGAGGTATACAAAGAACAGAAATCAGCCGAAAAAGCCAGCCGGCAGGAAGAATGAATCATTTTCGACAGTGACTGCGGTGCCATCCCCTGCCTTTGCGATACACACTCGTGCCATGGCTGTGATTATTTGTACTCATACAATGTATCTTAACGAGACGGAACTCATGATAGCTCTCAGAGTAAAGTTCAGGGGAACTTTTCTGCCTGCCGGTGGCCTTCTTTTGTGAGCTGTTGGGCTTTGGATTTGCGCTTCTTGTCATCCTGTATATCTTTTCCTTTGTTGTTGAACGTCGCCCCTTTGAGCGATTGAAATGACTACTTAGCCTATGCAGCCGGTGCTTTCTTCAGCTTCAGCCAGGATGTCATGCAGAGACTCTTTAAGGTCGTCGCTACCCGCAGGTTCAACGAACTCGCGAAGAATCAAAAGAGATGTCTCCATCTGCGTTCCATTTGGGGTTTTTCCATCGCGCTCTGATAGAAGTACGTCTTTGTTCGCCGCCTCAAGCTCGGCTAGCGGTAGCCTTAGCTGAAAAGTTTCTTTTTCGATTTCCATGCGCGCTCGCACGTGCTCGGCACGCCATTTTTGTTTTGCGGCAATGTCCTTTTTTATCTCGGCTAGCTCTTTAACCGCCTCAAGCTCTAGAGCTGCTTCCTCGCGCCAGAGAGCTTGCTCGTCAAGTACCCACCCTCTAAGCTCGTCGCCGCTCAAGCCTAAGCGCTTCCCCAATTCAAAAAGCTCTGCCGTGTCCATGTCGGGTTTCTAGGGGTATTCACAACAAACTAGTCTCGTCCGGTCGCGGACGCCAATTATTGTCAGGTTCGGGGGACAATAGTAAATAAAAGATGAAACTTTGGAAACGAGACTTTTGTTTATAAAACCGTAAACCCAAATCAAAATCACACAATGGACAGAAATATACTAAAGAATAGTAGCGGACAATAGAAAGCTAGACAGCAAGGCAGAAACTAGCGAAAATGCGGCAGAGCAAACGGGCAAGAGTTCAACAAACGGGAAACAGTCAAGGGCGGGAATTGGAAAGAAGTCACAATACGTGTTCGCTGCTCGAACGGGGTTGTCCCACACGTCCGAGAAGCAGCGCCTTCGTGTTGCGGTGTTGCGCGGCCCAGCGGTAGATCGCGCGCCGAGCTCCCGTCGCGTAGCAGCAGACACAGCTTTCTTGGGGCGTCGCGTTCCTCTACCGCTGTCTGAAGACCCGACTCGCTTGTTGAGAAGATGTCTTGGAGATTGCGCTCGTGGAGGACCTCTTGGGGCACGGCACGGGTCCGGTCACCCGACCGCCGCGCGCCCCGGTCACGCTCCAAGCTTCTCTCTCCGTGTTCTCTTTTTACGAGATTTCCTCCTGCCTCCGGCTTCTGTTGCTGGATGCTTCCGATTGGCCGGCGGCCGGCGCAGCTCGTGCTCCTATCTCGAGAGGCTCAGTGCCGTAGCTCGTGTCGATGACCTTGGTGGCACGTGCCTTCCGTCGTCTTCTTTGGCGTCACTTCACGACACTCTGCCAGGCCACTCTTAAGGGAAAACACACCTATAGCATGCAGAAAATTTGGGTCTTCGTACGGGGTGTCATCAGGAGACGAGTTAAGGGGAAGAACACTGAGCAAAGAATCACGAGAAGATGCGAAAGCTACACAGTGCCAAGTGACGTGCTTGAGGTCTAAAAAATATTTTGCTGGCAAGGGGGACAGTACGGAGAGGCTAAGAGCCCAGTACACGATGCATGGTCTACTCAGCGAGCCGCTGCGAGAATGTATACCATGATTCAGCTGGAGGCGCGGATGTAGACCTGGATGAGGCGCATTATCGGGAGCAATCAAGGGAGGCGTAGACTGAAGGCTCTCCCGCACTTCATTATGAGCAACGTGATTGCCGACCACTGGGTCACATGCCCCGGAATCCAGGCTACGCGGACCTGTGTTCCGTTTCGGGCCCGCACGTATACCGTGGCCCGGATGTGATGAATGGTAGGGAGATCAGAGTAAGCGCTATTGAATTCTCTGATGGCGGCGTGAGAATCAGTGAGGAGGGGAACTCTGGTTGGTGGTGGTGCACGAGCCATGTAGGTCATGGGATCCAAAGCGTCTAGAAGAAGACCATGGAGCTCGGCTTGGAGAGGCGACGGGGCGATGGTAGCCATAGTAGTGTCGCCGCTATGATCAGAGCGTTGTTCACAGTGCCACACCAAACCGGTGGAGTTGTCTTGTAGGCTAGCGTCTGTAAATATGTCCAGCTTGTTTGGTAGCCTGTGTGCCATGTATCGGCGGAGAGCGCGCAGACTTTGAACGACGCTAGCTCGAGGGATAACCGACCGTTGTGGAGAAACCACGGTACCTCGAGCTCAAGGGGGACGCAGAGGAGATGGCATGGGTCCGATTGGGCGAGTTTGAGAGTCCCATGTAGTAATAGCAGCACCCTGGATAGTGAGCGTGTGCCGGAGTTGATGGTGTTTCCGGGTCCTTCACGACTGTCTTGCATGAGAGGCAGAGGTGCAGCTTTCCCTAAGGCGCAGACCCTAGTGTGCCGTGGGAGGCCTGTGATTGTCCACAGAGACACACGATGTAGAACTTGTAGATGCTTCATGTGAGCTGGACGGAGGTCATATGCCGTGGCGCCATACAGAATTCGACCAAGGGCAACTGTTCGAGTGAGCGCGAGGCAAGCAGCCTGACTAGATCTAACGTACTTATTAGACATCCTAGAGATCAAACGCAGGATTGGTTTCTAGTTGCGCCTCAGTTGAATGATCAAACGTCTGGCACTGTTGTGGCTGCCCAATGGGATTGCCAAGATGCGAACCTGGTCGCACTTAGTATAGATTGGGGTTCCGGCGAGGCAAATAACATGATGGAAGTGAGATGGCGGGTTATGTAGCCCATGAACGGGTAGAAACTCTGTCTTATCAGCAGCAAACTCTAACCCAAGTGTAGGGAGGCTTTGGGCAGGACTACAAGCCGCTGCTTGAAGTTCAATAATCATACTTTCCACGTCTGGATAGTCAGCTGCCTCAGTCCACAGCGTGAGGTCATCATCGTAGATTGCAAAACGTCATGTGGTATCGGTCTCTAGCTGACGAGCGATTCTAGTCACTCTCGAATTGAATAGCACGGGCGCGAAGATAGATCCCTGGGGTACTCCGCTAGCCAAGAAATCGGTTCTGGGGCGCCATCCCGGGTGCGTGCCACTAAGCTGAAAAGGCCAATTTTTTAGAAAGGATTTTATCCAATTTTGAGCACGTTGGCTTGAATATGCAGCAGCCACTTCGGTAACGATGGCGGCTTGACTGACATTATCGAACGCCTTTCGCATGTCGATAGCTAGAGCACAGTTCGGGTACCTGCACAGCGATGTACGGTTAACGGCTCTGCAGAGGAGCCAAAGACAGTCGTAGGCGCCAAGATGTGGACGAAAGACAGTTTGGTAAGGATGGAACCAGGGCTGTACGTACTCGATGTACTGTTTCATTCTATTGTTGATTAGTCCTTCCGTAAGTTTATACAGAGTTGTGGTGAGGGAGATGGGAGATAAGGTGCAAATTAGAGAGTTGAGCAGGATCCTCGTTTGGTTTGGGAATGGGGCTAACCAAGGTGAACTTGAGTGTGTCGGGAAGAGTCTCTGTCGCCCAGTGGTCATTAATTATCTCAAGGAGTACCAGCTGGGTGCTCTCGCACAGGTTACGGAGGTGCTGCCATGTAAGACCATCATGACCAGGCGCAGAATGGAGTTTTATTGGTGAACAGCGGCCCGAAGTTCAGGAAGAAGAGTGAAAGGGCTGCCTAGGTCCTCATCAGGGGATGAAATTATATTGGCAGGAAGCGCGGCGTGCGGATTCAAGGAGGCGGGGGGGGGGGAAGAATGTGGAGGTGAGGTTATGTTCCACAATGTCAGGAAGATTATGTAGAGCGAGTGTTGTGCAGAGCATAAAGCGACGTTTGCCCTTACCGGCGATACCTCGGTAAACCCTTCATAGCCTGCTGAGGCCACGTTCACGGCCATGGTCGGAGCAGTGATTATGCTAGCTTTCATTAGCGAGAGAGTGTTGACACTCGCGTATGAGCTGGTATTGGTGCCGGATTTTAAGATCTTTGTGCCTTTTACTATTTTTGAGGTACCGAGTAGTGAGGGTATAGGCACCCGTCCACAATTTAGCAAGGTGTGTGCCAGGAGAAGCCGTTGTTGCGTAACATTCGACAACTTCACCAGACTGAGCCTTGGCGTCTTGCAAGGTGGCAATGAACTCTTCCAGCGTCGTTGGGGTGGATAGGGAGCTTAATGCTCGGAAGGCTAGCCAGTTTATATCAGGAAAATTTTTCTTTGTTCGTAGTCGCTTTTCACGGAGGGTGATGAGTGTTGGAAAGTGGTCGTTGCCCCACGTCGCGGGTTCCAGTCGCGGGAAATGCCTGGGGTCGCGAAGGTGAGGTCTGGTGTGGTGTTACTTTGACAAGGGCGTAGGCTTATGCGGGTGAATGAACCAGGATAGTTTAACAGAGTAAGACCAGATACCTGAATAGTGGGCTCGAGATGTGTGCCACGCAAATCTGTATAAGCATAGCCCCGCGTTGTGCTCTTAGCAATAAAGTCCCCACCCACGATGATTTTGGTTAGGGGCAACTACGAAACGAGGTGGTGAAGCCAGTTATACAGGATTCCTCTCTGGGAACCTCAGATGGGACAGTGTTAGAGTGAAGCGACTACGAGGAGGTTGCCATCTGGTAATCTAATGTGCACAATGACTGCTTTATGGTTTTCTTTACATTGCCCTTAAGCTTTGAGTTGGCGGCCGGCGACGTTCGAGCGGATAAAAACCGCTCCCTGTTTTATAGGAGTCAGCGAAGCACCACGGGCGGAATTGGTAATGGTGGGGTCGCTATAGTTGGTGTAACCCGATAGGCGAGGAATGCATCGGGTTTCCTGGAGGAGTATAATGAGGGGTGAAATTTGAGCAACGCGACGGATGAGAATGGGGGCGCACTGATTGAAACTTCAACAGTTCCATTGTTAGAGTTGCAACGAGTGCTTCATTGCGGACCAGTATTGTGATGCGCAACCTTTCGTAGCAGTTCCCCACAAGATTACGACTCAGTTTGCCGGCAAGTAAGGTACTGAGTCAGTATGTTTGTTTGTGTTTAATGGCGCAAGGGTATCTGCGACCAAAGAGCGCCAAGGCTCTGTTAGGTGGTCCGTCTATGTCTGGTTTGCATCTAAAATGTGTATAAATTAGCCTGGGCATGGTACTGCCTAAAAAACTGTATATGTGTGTAGAGGGCCCGTAGACTAAAACATAAAAATGATTATGATGGCTGATGAGAGGAACAATGGTTGATACATGAGGGCGCCTGGAGCCTCAGAGCATGGTGCGCAGCCAGGCTCACTGTGGACACAAAACAGCCTTCAGAACCTCCCTGAAATTCGAGAGAGTCTGAGGTCTGAAGTCACACCCTGTATGAAATGAGTTAAAGAAACTGAAATCTGCAAGATAAGTTAAAAGACATTTGTAAGAGAACATTGGTTCGTCTCCTCAGAATAGTGAAGGGTGTAGTGAAATATTGTGTGTGTAGAGTTTAGGAAAGTGTCGTTTTCTGGCATCATTGATAGACGTACACTCAGTTAACACGTGGAGAACGGAGAGAAGTTCCCCATACTTTTCACAAACTGATGGGGGCGCCATTCAAACGATATGCGTGTGGGGCGTGTGTGTGGCCTATTCGCAGTCTACAAATGGAGACCTCTGTGAATCTATCTTGTTTCTCGGTGAGATATTTACCTATGTAAGGTTTACCTGTGTGTAATTTGTTGTTGGATTCTTTGTTCCACTCCTGCTGCCACATTTCACGAAGGTTCCGTCGTATAGCTGGATTCATGTCCAGATATCGAACCAGAGGTTCATCCACGCGAGTGCGAAGAGCAGCTGCCGTAGCATACCGGTCGGCGATTTTGTTCTCCCGTATGCTGCTTTGCCCCGGCACCCAGCACACTACTATCCTCATACCTAAAGCAGAAGCCAACATTATCTTCCTAACGAGCTGGTTTAATACAGGGTTTTTAATTAGTTTTGCCAAATGTAATGCCACCATGACACTGGGAGAATCTGTAAAGATAACAGACCGTTGTATACTTGTTCTTGTGACGTACTCTGCCGTAATTAAAATTCTGTATGCTTCTGCTGTATAAATGCTTTCGTTCAGTGTCTTTCGTTCAGTTTGCGTTCAGTGTCTTTCTACCAGTGAAGTTGGGGCCATGTGCAGTGCATGAGACAGCAGAAGCGGACTTCGAAGCATATGTGTAAAAAGTAGTGTAGGTGTACGTGTGTTGCAAGTGTAGAAGATGCTGTAAAATAAGTTCTCTCGGTGCGTTTATTTTGCTGATTTGTCTAAAAGATATATCACAAGACACTGGACGCAGGTCCCAAGGGGCAACGAGGTCGGTGAGAGCAGTCTTGTATAAGTCATTAAATGAGACCCCAAGTTCTTGTGACTGAATCATAGCTGTGGCTTGTGTAATGTGTTGTTCCGACCAAATACGTATTTTCTCGATTGCTTCTTAGCGAGAGATGAGCTCTCGCTGAAGGTCACCACGAATGAGTGTCAAGACTTGCATCACCCAAGACGTGTCTACGTTTTGTCTTCGCGCCATCTGAAAAGAAGGTGCGCGCTTAACGCTCTTGCTGTGACTAGGACGCGAGGAACTTTTTGGGCGGGATTTGTGGACACTAGACCGTTTGAGGGTGTCTGCTGAGGGCGCCAATGGCGCCGTCTCTGAAGAGGGCGGGCCCTGCCCTAATGCCGCCCACTCCTTTTGAGGCGGTGGTTTTCCTCCCGTTGGTGTTGCATTTCATGACGCGAGATTTCGAGCTGAGCTAGAATCGCTTGACAGACAGCATTGTTTGTTAAGGACGGCAGAGGTGAGGCTCTTTGGCGGGCTGACCGCATATGTTCGAAGTAGAGCCGTGCCCACGTATTATGTCGGACCAAGACACGCCCTGTTGTTTGTTGTTCTGCCGTGAGTTTGCTTTGCGTTCCGGCTTGGATTTCTCTGAAACCACTGGGGTTGACCGCAAGGTGCTCATTTTCCTGGCACGCAACACAGAATAGCGTGCGCTCACATGTGTCATCATCGGCATGCTTATGCCCACATTTACGGCAAACTGGCTTCTTGGGGCAATATTTTGCTACATACTCAAAGCTGTGGCAATTGAAGCAAACCATGCGTTTGTGTGCATACGGCGACGGTGGTACGATAGCCATGTAGTACTTTACCACAGGAGGAAGTGTTGGCGAATCGGGAGTGATTACAGCCTGATTGATTTTGCCAATGCGCTGGGCCGCGAGGAATTCAGCCTCATCACAGCGGAGCCATTGGAGTATAGTGGCATTGTCGTCATCCGGTTCAGCCGTGATGACGCCTCTGGACTTGTTGGGGCGATGGGGGCACATTTTGACCTCTGTAGGAACACTAAAATTTCCGGCGTTGTACGTGTAGTTGATTCTGGTCGCATTGCTCAGTCGCGTTGCATGCTCAACGTCATAACGGTGATCGGAATGCAGGCGCCGGCTACGTCATACCTATGAGTAGATAACTCTGCATGTTCCTCAGAAGGAGCTGTAGTGCCTATAAGTGTAACAAGGGCAGTTTGGGGATGTCTCGTTGGCTTATTTTCGTGAGTGGCCTGAGCAAGACTAGGGAGTGGGGTCTAATCATCCTGTCCAGTCTTGTGATGGCCGTCTTCCGGGTTGGGCTACACCGTTGCCCGGGGTCCAGGGGACAGCGGCGCGGTCAACTTGATCTCCTTCCATGTCTTGCGCCTCCAGTTTAGCATCTTGATTGGGCTGGCCGGCTTGAGCATCTTGCGGAGTGTGAGCGAATGCTGTGGGGGCACTCTCGGCGAACAATTCAAAGGCGTTCCTGAGCTGCAGCGGGCCCTCTTTAATTCCGGAGACCATACTGAGGGAGCCGGCGAGCTCCAGTCGCTCGTGCCGCGTTCCCCGGCGGAGAACACGCCGCTAGAACCCGGCTCGGTGAGCGTGAGGCTTAGCGCGGCGTGGTACGAAAAACGTCTGTGAATGTCCTCGAAGGGAGTAAATCAGTTATGAGAAGGTACGCACAAGTTCCGCCGATGTTCACGAAGAACGCTGTCACCACAAAAATCCAACACACGACGAGAACAGCGAGAAACACTTTAAAAGGCGCAGTGCGTGTTACCGCCACCCAGACACTCGCCTAGTAGCGCCCTCTACTCTCAATGGTAGCGAAGAAACTCTATGAGGTACGCTTTTCCAACAGGCAGGTTTTAATAAAGACGTCAAAATAAATAGATGGCCTGCGGATC
Organism: Haemaphysalis longicornis; assembly: GCF_048455015.1. NCBI lineage: Eukaryota > Metazoa > Arthropoda > Arachnida > Ixodida > Ixodidae > Haemaphysalis > Haemaphysalis longicornis. Next base: position 158,877,701 of record NW_027526335.1, read on the forward strand.
GCAGGCCGAGTGGAAATAAGTTTGTGCTAACGCGACCGCCTTCATACGCTAATTCTGGGACTTTTTTGTGCTTGTTCTCCGCCTGTTGTAAGATTCACGCGTCCGCGGGAAAACGTCATCGCCGCCCAGCGGAAACTACTACTGGGGCGGCCGAATGCAAGTGCGCACCTCAATCTAGAAGACGGAGCGGCGGAAACTAGATTGCGCCTAAAATACAGTGAGGCTACGGTTACCATGTATTAAAATACAATGTTCTTGTCCACTACACTGCGGCGCAAAAGGAAAAAGAAACGTGAAGGGAGCATGTGCCGCGCCTGAGCAGTGCAGTTGGTTCTACGCGTTGCCAGTGGTTTTGTGTTCGGCAGAAACATTTGGCAGCCCTGCCCAAAACTGACGCATCCACACTAAAATGCGCCTCCAACCGGAACTGACGGCAACACCAATATTCAGTCACCTAAGTAAAAGGGGGGCAAAATATCAACTCCGGGCCCTCAATCACCACTGGGCGTTAGAGAAAGCTGAAGAAACCAAGTGCTCCAAAATGCATCAACGGTTTTCCAAGGTTTTCTGAACACTCTCAGTGCTGATGGGAGAGAAAGGCTATAGTAGTGAGATGCAAAAATTCATGCTGGTTAATCGAAGTCGTGACAGCCCGGCGGCTTCCTTACCACTCGCACCAATGGAGGTTAGTAAACAGAGGCATCGTTTTGTCCAGTTCTTAAAACTGCTCTTATCATTACACAGACGGCATTTAATGTAACCCCTAGGCGAAAGTATCTGAGGGCACAAAAGTATCTGAGGACTCCAGAGCCAAACAAAGTGTAATACGCGCCAGAGAAAAGAAACTGGCCGCCCGTTATTTCTTACGTACAAAAAATGGCGCAAGCTAGGAAAGATGGGAGCCTGCCGAGACGTGCGCGGATTTTCAAAGCTCGCCTCAAGTTCAACGGGTTCTCTGAAAAAGTAAGCCAACAGGAGGATAGTATGAACAGTAAAGCCGAATAAAATATGCTAAACAAAACATGTCGAATAGTTCATATGTGGGGGGTATTTCGTTTCTTGGGCTGCTGTGACTGCTACGTACGAGATACAGGCAGGTTCCCACACATCAGACTAGAGCTGCGGATGTGAGCAGACTAGTGTTCCTAAGAAGAGGGCGTGGCAATGCGACGTTGCGGACACGACGGAGGTTTCTTGAAGCAAGCTGTGGTGTCGTGTTGCACACAAAATGCAACAAATGGGAGATATTGCGGATCCATTGCATGACCTCTTGTGAATGGGGTTATAGGTTTGAAATCCTGCTGTATCGGTTCGCAACTGCAAAATAGCATTCTTAAAAAAAAACACTCTGTGGCCTTTCTACAGTCACTCGGGGATACATTTCTTTTTTTATTCATTCATATTTAATTCTAACGAACCAAAATACATAGTCTGCTACAGGGACAGAGACAAAAGGCTAAAGCACCTGACGAAGCCTCTGCCCTGCTGCAGTTCCACTGCGCGCATGCACATTTCGCACAAAACAAAAACAGAAACGCAATAAAAAGTTTCAGAAAGTACATAACAAAATATAAAGCAACCGATGCAGCTGCTACAAAGAAATCTTACAGCTGATGTAGAAACATCAACGAAGATCACCAACAGTTAATGCATTTTCTTATGATGCAAATTATAACCATGAAAATATGTAAAACGTTTAGCTATGCACTGTAAAACACCGAAGAAAAACAGCCAAATCGAGTAAACGAAAAACGAATGACATTCATTCATTCATTTGTCTTTATTTGCACGTGCCCACCAACAGCGCGTGGCTTTAAACGGGGTGCTCAAAACCAAAAAGAGATAAAATTAAAGAAATTACGATTCAAAATGGAAGAAACTTGAATACCAATCCATGAGACACTAACTTCGCAAGAGATAATTTAAATTCCGACATATTATTGTTAGAAACGTCAGCTTTTGACCTCACAACATTACATAATTGATACAGTCTTTACGTAGGGAAAACAAACTTTCTTTGCTCCAAACACACTTAATTCTCAAAATCGCTTATAAGATACCCGAAAGCGTATTGACAACGTCAAACTCTCGCAGTCAGTCACATCACGCCAAAAGTTAAACACAAATATGAAATCTGCATCCTTCATGCTTTTGGACAGTGTAACCAATTGAAATTTATCCAAAGTACTGGTGAACGATTAAAAAGCCGATCATAAACAATCCAACAAAACATCGTCGAACATCTTCAACCTTCGCAGCCTGGCTTTCATAGACGTTGTTCGATACGACGGACCCAAAATGAAGTTTCCGTATGACTAAGGATCAAAACAAAGTTTTGAAGCACAATACATAATGGAAAGGACGCGTTATGCGGGATATCACTCTTAACTGATTGTATGCCTTTTTAACAACATTTTCAATGTTCACATGGAAACGTAGCTGTGAAATACATTTTTATTATCCTCTTTAAAGTTCTTACTGAACGTGTGAAATTTATGTTGTTATGTAACTTATTATTATGAAGGATGTGGGTATGGCTTCTTGTGCCTCAATGCTTGACTTTCTTTGTATATTGCCTGCAACCAAAGGGAAGAGTTTAAACTAGTAGAAAGAATGTTTGCGCCCATTCGCTTTGGTTGTGTTCTTTCTACGCCTGTTCGTGTGGGGTGCTGCCAACGGGCAGAAAAGCATTCAAACGAAGTTTTCATGGGACAATTTGCGGGAAAAATAAACGCGCACTCACCCCTCGAGTAGAAAAATTGTGAAAGTCCTCGATTTGAACTTTCTTCAAGATTTCCAGGTCATTGACGAGCAGGAATGGACGTGCACCATTGTAGAACCTGCGCATGAATTACAAAAATACGTGAATCCCTGCAATAAACTTGAACTTGCCTCTATGTGCAGTGTCGTTTGCCAATCACGGTAACATACCGCTCCGTGCTTCATTCCCAATGGTCATTGAACTTTTCGACACCTCAAGGTGACCGGATGGCGCGAATGGTAAGCTCACCGCGCACTGGTTGCTCCAACTCAGGTGAGTGGAAGAACTGAATGCACTGCACATCAGGCGCATCTAACCTACTGATGGCTAGTTGCTCATATATGAATAGAACAAGTATTCTATAAAAAGGGGGAATACTCAGGGAATCTCGCGCTCTCGCGCAACACTTGAAGGGCGAAGCTGTTGCAGGTGAGCAGTGCCGGACGCATAGTTAAGTTGCAGTATCGTTGTTTATTTACATAGTTGCGGTGCTAGTAATCATCGTCATGTCTATTGAAGAGGTCGTCGTCGTCTTCGCGGCGAGTGGTGGATGCGAAGTCATCCTCAGCATTTTAGACTTCCACCAGCTCAGCTGGCGAAGCTTGAAGTACGTCGCACAAGGCTTGGACCATAGGGAAGCTGCAGAAGTACTGTATATTTGAACAATGAAGGACACATCACCACGCATTTGTAGAAGTTTGAAATTGTTTATTAACAGCTTCCGACGTTGCTTTGCACTGCGCTATTAGTCGTCCTCGTCGGATGCATCTGTATCGTCGTCTTCCTCATGTCAAGCATTACTGCCGGCGTAGCCCTTGATTTTTCGCTGAAGCCACTGCGAAACCCGGGGACTCGGCGGTCGCCACGAGGCACGCGTACCCGTGGCGGTGGCTCAGTGGCTAAGGCGTTGCGCTGCTAAGCACGAGGTCGCGGGTTCGATTTCCGGCCACGGCGGCTGCTTTTCTGATGGAGGCGAGAAGCAAAAACGCCCGTGTATACGAGATGTCGGCGCACGTTAAAGATCCCCAGGTGGTCAAAATTAACCCGTAGCCCTCCACTACGGCGCGCCTTAGTGCGCGGTAGTGGAGGGCGCACTAAGGCGCGTTAAACCGTAAAATCATAACGAGACACGCACTCACGAGCCCTCCTCATTTTCCTGGTATTTGTTCGTGCAACGGCGAACTTACAGTTTGTACAACAGCTCCTCTGTAAAAATATTTTACACTTTTTTAATGGGTTGGTATTGGCAAACACGGGTGGTTCGACTCCAAGCCTGAACAGTCCAATCGCGTTTGTTTGGAGGTGATTCCCGATTACATGTTTATGGCCGTAATTATTTATTCGTGACCGTCACAATGTGACCGTCTCCGTTCTCACGACGCTTTCTCTGCCACGACCGACGTTTTTTAGGACACACCCAGTACCAAATTTGTATAGTATTCTACGAGGTAGTCCTTACACCAATGGGACGTCCCCACATTTACTAGTTGGGGTTCATTCATGTAGTTAAAACTGCAGGTAAAGCTTTTCGCTTGAAGTTTACATGGCATTCCAAGCATACAGGCGGCACCGTCATAAAAGCTGTCAATGTGGCCGCATGGCTAAGTTATATATTATTATCCCGAGCTATACGCACGTCGTGGAGCCCAAGCCACCATGGTTCCAGCATGAAGCATCCATTGCGAGGGAATAATTTGGATAAACTTTTTAATGCGAATATATTCTTTACGCAAAGAAGCAAAACTAAGGGGTTCGGAGCATCGGTGGGCCTCAAAATTCCTCATGCCTTCAATTCAGAACGAAAAAACGATATCAGTATCCCAAATTCAAGACAGGAACAAGTTGTGCCAGGCAAATAACTTAGCCATTACTTGCTCACGTACACTGTAAAAGCAATCCGTAATTTTACGGTCAAATTACGGACGAGATGGCCGTAATAAAACAAAGCCGTGTTCCATTTGATGCAGAACAAAGAAAACACCGGTAATTTAACGAAAGTGTGCTCGGTCCCTCAGTATACGGATGCTCTCTACGTTACACGTCAAACGGAATCTTTTTCTACTTTGCAAAATACGGGCGTTTCTTCTGCATGATGCAGAACAGAAACAGATCGGTTTATTAATAACTGCAAAAAATATATTGTCGTGTCGATCGTCGGGAATCGATCGAGAAGTGAAAACTGCGCCCCCACAACATTCGTGGCGTAATGAATGCGGCTATGTTTCGTTAGTGTCTAAAGTGTAGTAAACTTAGTGAGGACCATGCGGCCGATACCGCTCAACACGAGCGCTGTATCTTGTCTTTACGACGCTCCGGCGACGTCGCTGCCCCCGTACCTGCAAACTGCACATGCGTGTGCGACCGGAACACTAGTAGAAAATATAAGGCCATTTGTGTGCAGAAGCAGAGTTGCGGAAGGTAATTTAGTTCTTAAGGAATCAATATCTGCTGAAGTATTTAGCCTAAAGCTTAAAACCCAAGCACAGCAAGCACTATTCATGCAGTGCGAAATCGCAGTCGCAGCCAGTCACACACATTTTTGCGAGCGCTTTCTCAAAACAGCGCAGTTGATGGCGATCAACTATTGTGGGGGCTTTGCGGAACCTTACTGCGCAAGCGCTATTTAAGAAATCGCACTTTATCAGCCAGGAAATCTGTAAGCCAGCTAGTAAACACCGATGTATGGCACACGCAGGGCGGGCATCCATGTAGTATAAAGGTTGTTCGACACAAGTGCAGCGTTCGTGCGGTGGTGCTCGAGCGTCGTGCCCATTCGATCAACGTCGCGGGTTCGATTCCTCGTCGAAGTGGTTTTTTTTTCTTTTCTGAAGGTTCTATCAATTACGGAAAGACGTGCTTTTTGAAACGGAGTGTTTGTTTTGTTACGGCCTTTCCGTACTACGGAATGTCCGTTCTTAAAATTTTTTCAGTTGTCTAAATTATGGAAATGTGTCCGGCAACATTTTACCAGCAGCCTTCTCCGTAAAATTGGCCATTTTTTTACAGTGTACCCTTGTTTCATATTAGGAGCAAAACAAAAGTATTTTTGAGCTTATTGAACAAGGGGCACTCTGCAAGCAGTATGGAATATTTTTATACCTGAAAAAACTGACTGCTAACAGTTGAAACCTTAATGATGAAACAGCTCGCGACATGCGCTCGAATTCTACTTAATTATGTTCTTTGAATGCAGAGGCTATATGTCTGGCCTTGACGATACATTGCTGCTAAACTGTATGCGTGTCGTGCTGGTTCAGAGAATTCAATATTACAGATCCCTTACTGTTGAGAACGCAGTTTAGAATTGTCTTCAAACTGGCACTAAACCCTGTAAAGTTATTGGCCCGTGATGAAGACAGCCCCCTGTCAGCTGAACCGAATCCAGAAACGTACGGTTGCCAAGCACGCCTAGTGACACCGCTCAATGCCTACGCTTTACGATATACGGATTTCCAGGTTGCCTTGTCTTTTTACACACTGTGAATGCTAAAGCGCTACCGCTTCTTCGAGGAATACTTAACTGCCACGTGGCGTCTGTACCATGGAGGCTCCATGAAACTACCCTCAAGCGGATTGCTAGCAACTCCACACGAAATTTTAAATGGCCTTCGTACTAGTCCCATACCCACGAAATGATATTGCGCAGTAACTATAACAACTGCCACCATAACCTCAAAGACAGTTATTTGGCTGTTAAGACCGCATAGCGAATGACCATTTTCACTGTTTGTGATTTGTACATCCCCCAATTTAGTTTTGCACACGTACCTGTATCATGCAACTTTCTTTTTGTCTCATATGTGTAGCTTCGCTTGAATAATACATGATTTCACTTTTGTACTCCCTCTCTTCCCCTCCGTGTGTGAGAACTTGAACAATTTAGTTTTTCATGGAAGCACCCGCGAATTATTTCTTTTTTCCCTATGTCTTTTTATGTGTATGTTTCCTCAATACGTTTATTAATGTGTTATAACAATCTTGTAGCGGCTGACCTTGCAATCAGGGGTAGCTGTAGCTGCTGACCTTGTTATTAGCATTGTCAGGCTGCGAATATACCCGTTTCTCTTGCCTCCTGATGTCTGTTTTTGCCAAAATGAGATAAAATGTGTCTATGTCTGCATCCATCTGAGGCATTCGCAACTGATGAGGATACGTGCTGGTCAAGGTTAACAGAAGATTAGGACATACGCTCTCCAAGACCACTTCCCGAATAAGAGAACGTAACCAGATTTACGTGCACCGTTAATTTTTATCAAGTTTTGACGCCAAAACAAATGCTCTTAAAAACCATCCAATTACTTTTATATTCCTAGCATAGGGTAATTTGGTATGACCACCGTCAAAATTTACCCCTTTGAGGGCGGGCTATCGAAAAGTATCTTCACACGTCGCTCTTGCCCAATGTATTTCTGCACGACTTCAGCCGGTAGTAATATGCAGTGAAAGCTCGTAAATTCGAACTTGAATGATTAGAATTTCTGCATGTTTCTAACTACGGTGTGGGCCGTCCCAGCTTCAACAGAATTCTATGTATAAAGAAGGTCGTTATTCCGAACCCGATTGGTTCCACCAATTCAGTTTGGCGGAATTCAACCAAGGATGACCTGTATGACCTGCGCATCGACATCATAGACTATAGTGAGAAACCATAACATGACCTCCTTTTCATGGCGCGTGTCGGCACGAGCCCTACTCGCGGTAATGACTCGGCATCGCTCCACGTCATTGCCTCCTCGCACGACACGCCAAGTGTTGGAACGGGAAGTGCGTCCAACGGCTCGTAGTCTTCGCTGTGTCCTTGCGATGAGCCTGTGGCCAGAGCACGATGCTACGTTCCATCACTACCCGGCTTCACAGGACGTCCGTCCTCCACCTTGACCGCCTCCACGCCCGCAGCACCAACCACTTGACTCCCGGCAAGCTGACACTCTCGCTTAGTACGGCGGCTTTACCACCTCGCCCCCCGTTTTCCCCCGAGAACCCCAAGGTGCGGCTTTGCCAGATGGAGTGTTTTTTCGACCTCTATGTTGTCACGTTGCAGCAGGATCGTTATTTCCTGATCCGTGAGCTGCTACCTTCCGCTGTGGCCTCCAGCTTGCCGCAACCTGGAGCACGCCCTTATGACGAGCTCAGGCCTTGCTCCTTGCGCGCTGCGGTCGATTCCATGAACTAGCTGTGACAGCCACGGAGAATTGCTCCACTGTGGTCGTGGTCCTCCCGCCTCGCCACAGCGCGCCTACGGCGACGGTGTTGCAGATTAGCCACGACGCCAGGACAACTATGGCCGTGTAATACCACACGGACAGCACCTGTGCTGTAGAGTCTACCTTCCACCTCACCGCAGCTGCGCTGCCTACACGTCCTGCTGAACCACCAGGGTGGCCTTCGAAGCAACCAAGTTTGCCACCTTTCGCACAAGCGTCCTCTGTGGACCAAGGCGCGACTTCGGCCCTTAGCACACCATGTTTGGGCGCACGCCTTGGGGTGCCAATCGAAGCCGCTGCTGAACCAGGAATTTCAACCACTTGCGAGGTGGCTAATGCGACCCCTTCATTTAGGTCGTCCCACGATACACCATGGCCTCCTGTAACCACCTGCCAGTTAGAGAACTATTGCAGCGCACCACGGCGATTGCAGAAGGCCTCCGAACAAGCAGCCGTGTAGAGCACGGCGACAAATGAACATGATAGCAGCACACCAACTCCTGGTTCCAGGCACCCGCGGCTACCCCTGCCTCAGCCAGCAAGCATCGAGCATCATGCTCATCGTCCTCGAATTCAAAAGCCAGGAACCAAACACTGTAAGCCACGCGTTCGGCTAACCTCGGCTCGCCACTATCAGCGAACCGTCAAAGCCGCTGCTGGGCTGACACGAGCTCTACGGAGGATAATCACGACTCGCCACACAAGTCAACTATCACGGCGAGTTAGCTATACTTCCAAGGTGCATCGACGCGTTTTGCGTGCTTTGCCACATAAACCCACTCGCCCCAGAAAAGCGCCGTGATCGTCGGCAACACGCAGCACACAGCCGTCTGGCGCAGCCAGTCACGGGCTGAGGTACGACGTGCTCACAACGCCTCCGCTGGTTTTGCCAATACTGCCTGTAGAACGGGCACACCATGGCTGCTTGTGCAGGCTGCATCCCCGGATTGGTCTGCCCTGTTTCGCAGGCGGTGTACTTCGCTCGACAGCAGTTCTAATTGCTCCTGCACGGTTGTCGCCTCACCACCGCCTGCGACCGCACCGGAACTCCCAGTGCTGGCCACCCGAGGATACAATTACCCGGACGCTTCCTCAATGCTGACCTTGGACTGTCCACGAAACTTTACGTGAATACAGACGCACATAACTGTATATAGTTCTAAACCACACCCAGATGTTTGCCGTGCAGTAGATTTTTTGCGTTCATTTCTACATAGCTCCTTCTGCCGCTCTTCATGCATTCTCGCACGCTTTTATGAGTCTGTTATTTCACCACGCATTGCGCGCTAGGGGGAGAGCCATGTAGCGGCATCATCATCAACGCCAGCGTCTTATCATCATCAGTTCTTCAGATGAAGACGTATCACAAAACACGATGGCCTCCGCGCTGCTCGGCCGCACTCTATGGGCGCTCTACGATTCTCGGGCCCATGTTGTCGTCCCCACGCAACTCTGAACAAATGTAGGCCCTGCCGCACCGTCGCATCGGCCGCCAATAAACCTAACTCCTGCGGATGCCCACACACCCATAGATGCCGACAATGACCTCTAAAGACGTTTTAGCCTGGCAATGGAACTACCGCAGCTTTAAGACGAAGCGGGCATCGCACAAGCTTTTATCACCACACTGTCTCACAAGCCTACAGTCATTGCACTTCAGGAGGCGGGCCCGAAAGTCAAACTGTTAAATTACAAAGCTTACTGACACTCCGATTTTCCTCAGCTGGCAACTCTAATAAACTGCGACGACATTGTAGAGCAGCGATGCCCCAAACGTATAGGACACCGACAACTTCACGTACTTAATATCGCAGCTTTCCCCGCAACACGCAACACACATTCCATGACATCTTACAATCGGCCCTCTAGCACGCAGGCCACCAATCCGTCCTCATTATAGGCGATTTTATAGCCCCGCATATTGCCTGGGGTTACTCAAGCACATCCCGTATGGGCCGCCTGCTATCGGAGGCGTTCCAACTACTCTACCTCAGCACCCACAATGACCCCGACCTCGCCGTATGCATAGAACACAGTGTACAGCGCGACACAGCCCGTGATATCACTTGCTCGCATCGTCTCGGTCCTGCGACTTGGCTCCCCCTTCCACATACCTTGAGCAGTGACCGCTTCATCAACGAGTTGCACACCACGATGCACATATCTTCACACGAGCACCCACAGCAAACGCATATAACGGCCTGGGATGTATTTAGCTTAGATTCAGCATATCGCTCCCCCTGCCCCTGAAAAAGACACTGACCTCGAGCAGCGGGTCGCCAACCTGTTGTAAGCTATACCACAACACGAGAAACTCGTAGACACGAAAATTCTGTCCGCCTATGTTAACTCCGAATGGATTCATCTATGGGAGGCTTGCAGTAGGATCGAGTGACGGTGGCCGATCTCTGCGGCGCCGACTCGAACTCCTCTGCACTGAGATTACACGACACGCCGAATACCTTACGCAGGCCAACTGGCACCAAATGTGTGACGAAAGGCGGGATACCCTATACATGCGTCGCACCTGGGGTCTATTCATCATCATCATTTATTAAACCCTTAAGGACCCCAGAGGGGTATTACATAAGGGGGGGGCAGAGACATCAGTAGTGCATATGTGGTACAAGAAAAATACGTTTGGGTACATGGTTCATTAGACAATTTATACAACAACAAATCTAATTAGAGAATTTAACAACAACCAAAATAATAATAAACTAAAAAAGGCAGCTGCGGCAAGTCTTGGGGATTATATAAAATTAAAGTCTAAGGTGAGATAATAATAATTCTTTGAATTTCGTCGGATTCCGTTCACGGACAACAGAGTCAGGCAGCTTGTTCCATTCTTCGATGGCACGTGGTAGGAATGACATATTGAATGCGTTAGATGAACCATGCAATCGTTGTATGCTCATGGAATTGAACAGACGGCGTGAGTAACGGGACGGTGTGAGCAAGAGGGAAGTACGGAGATGGTGAAAGTGATAATACAGTTTGTGGAAGAGGCATATCTGTCCGATTTCACGTCTAATTGTCAGAGAGGGGAGGGAGAGGGATGCTTTTATGTCGGTGACGCTGAGATGCCAGTCATATTTAGAAGTGATGAAGCGGGCTGCGCGGTTCTGAACTGATTCGATGGCGTCTATTAGGTACGACTGATGAGGGTTCCAAATAGACGATGCGTATTCTAGCTTTGTTCGGATGAAGGTCTCGTATGCCATTTTGCGTATGGTTGGGGGCGATAGTGAAAGGTTTCTTCTAATGTAACCAAGCGCTTGGGATGCTTCAGCAACGAGTTTTAGTATGTGTTCGGACCAGGTTAGGTTTGTTGTTAACAGAATTCCCAGGTATCGGTATGATTCTACTAGTGAAAGGCAAGTTGACATTAAAGTGTATGTGTAATTAAGTTCGGAACGACCACGAGTTACGTGCATGAATTTGCATTTCGATAAGTTGAGTGCCATTAGCCAAAGAGAGCACCAATTTTCTATCTTTTGTAAATCTTTTTGTAGTAGTATTTGGTCTTCGTTGTTACTTATTCGGCGATAAATAACGCAATCGTCGGCGAAGAGGCGGATAGTTGATGAAATGCCAGATGAAATGTCATTGATATAAATTAAAAATAGTAGCGGACCGAGAACTGAGCCCTGTGGGACGCCAGACAACACTTGAGCAGGGGATGAAGGTTGGCCAGCAATGACAGTGAATTGGCTGCGGTTAGTTAGAAAAGCTCTAATCCAGGAAAGAGTTAGTGGATCAAGACGAAGACACGAAAGTTTGGATAGTAGTCTTTGGTGAGGGACGCGGTCGAAAGCTTTCGAAAAATCTAAAAAGACGACATCAGTTTGGAAAGAGGAGTCTAAGTTCAGATGAAGGTCAGTAGTAAATTCGAAGAGCTGGGTTTCGCATGACAACCCGGGCCGGAAGCCATGTTGTTTTTGGTAGAAGAAGTGGTTGATTTCAAGGTGGCACGAGATGTTAGAGTATATAATATGTTCCAGTAATTTACAAGCTATACAAGTTAGTGAGATAGGACGGTAATTAGAGGGATCGGAGCGATTGCCTGCCTTAAATATCGGTGTTACTTTACTTATATTCCAATCAGACGGAAGGATGCCAGTAGAAAGGGATTGGTTAAAGATAATAAACAATATGCGACTCGAGGTAGTGATTGTGCCTTTGAGTACCTTCGCGTTGATGTTATCAGGACCTGGTGCACTGGAAAGTTTAAGGTTGTTGATTAGTTTGGCAATACCGTCCACCGAGATTGTGATAGGAGGCATTTGGGTGAATTCAGGTGTAGAAAGGGTAGGGACAAACAATTGGGGCTCGTGAGTGAATACAGAAGAAAAATACGAGTTCATGGTATTCGAACGCTCTTCCAGAGGTACAGGCGAACCGTCGGCAGCCATCAAAGAAATGTTATAGGTCTGATTAAGTCCAGGTTTTAATAGATTCCAAAATTTTTTAGGGTTAGATCGAAGTATGTTTAGAAGATCGGTGTGAAAAAATTGCTTTTTGGAGCGTTTTAGTGAACTGTTATATTGGCGCAGGCAAGCAAAGTAATCTTTCCATCGTTTGGTAGATTTCGACTTTTTAGCAGTGCGGAAAAGGCGTTTTTTCTTCTGTGATAGTCGTCGTAAATGATTAGTGTACCAAGGCTTGCCTGCGTCACCACGAATACAGATGAGGGGCACGTGTTTATCAGTTAGGGCGGTAATTTTTTGTTTGAACAAAAGCCAATTTTCATCAACAGATCTGCTAGGAGCACCCCGGGCAAAAATATGGTAAAAGTTTTCGAGTTCAGTATTAATGACATTGAAGTTTGCTTTGCTGTAATCACGGATGTATTTCCTGGATGGCTGCCGGAGGGGAATGGGGATGGACAGGGTAAATAAGATAATACGGTGGTCACTAATTCCATCAACACAGGAGAATGACTGGCCAAGCTCAGGTTTTGAAACAAGGACTAAGTCTAGAATGTTAGCGCCTCGGGTCGGAGTGGAAACTGATTGCGTAAGGTTTAGGTTAAGCGTGAGGTTAAGGAATTCTTTCGCCTGCCTTGAGGTTGCTGTAAGAAAATTCCAGTCTATATCAGGGAAGTTGAAGTCACCGCAGATTATATAGTTAGCGTGCGGAAAACGAGTCTGAAGGTCTAGGAGGACGGAGTAGAGGTCGTCGATGAAGGAACTGTCGCAGTCAGGCGCACGGTAGCAAGCAACTAGAATGTTCGTTGAAGTAGGAAGGGTGATATTCACGCATAGAATTTCGTGACTGGTGTTAATGGGAACGGGAAACGAGGTTACGCAAGATTTTATTAGAACTAAGACGCCTCCTCCCCTCCGTCCAACCCGGTCAGCCCGGTATATGGCGAAATTAGATTGATTGTGAAGCAGTTCATCGTTGGAGATGTCGCTGCTGAGCCAAGACTCTGTTAGTACGGTGACGTCGGTGTTGCTATCGTCAATGAAGGCTTCCACAGTTTCCTTTTCAGGAAGATAGCTCCTGACGTTAGCTAGTGCGACGTTCAAGGTATGACAAGCTGGTGATGTACGAGGATATGGCAATGACGGGAGAGGATGAGGAGAGGAACACGGAGGGAGGGAAGCCTGCGATGACCGCTATGCCTTTAACTCGATTACGGTATCGCTTTCAGCATCGTAAACAAACTGTTTCTTGTTCATGTGTAGCCTGTCAAAGCGAATTTTGAATTGATTTTTTGTGGGCTCGGCGTAGAGATACAGCTTCTTTCGAGCAAGTCTGACGCGTGCAGAGTAATCTTCACGTACTGCGAACTCTGTATCTTTAAGCTTGGGCGTTGCAGACAAAATTTTCGATTTATCTTTGAAGCGGGCAAGTTTTACAATTATAGGCCGGTTTTTATTTTCTTGAAAGCGGCCTAACCTATGCGCACGCTCGATGTCAGAGGTATTTATGGCTATTTCAAGCTTGCTTGAGCAAAGTTCAACTACCTGTTTTTCTGATTCTTCCCAGCTTTCTTCCTTTGAATCGGCTATTCCGAAAAATAGCAGGTTCGTGCGCCGCAAGCGGTTCTCAGAATCATCGCATTTGTCACTGAGCACTTTGAGTTCGGACGACAGCTTGGAAATAATTGTGGCAGAACTGGAGGGCAGTATTTCGCTTGAGGGTGGGTTGCTGGGGTCGTTAGGCTTTTCGAGCGCATCGATTCGAGATGATAAGAGGGTGACTTTTTCGTTTAGAGCAGATTGAGCAGTGCGTATGTGTTTAATATCTTCTAACATAGACTTGTGGTTTTCTTCTAAGTGGGAAATGAGTGTTTCAAGGGATTTGAGTGTGACAGTTGGGCCGGGGTTTAGTTCAATATCGCCCGAGAGGAGAAGCAGAAGACAGGTGACGAGAGCATTGGCGTAACAACACAGCAGTGATTGGCACAGTAATCTACGCCATTCATCAAACATGTCAGGGGGGCACGACAACGCTAACAGAAATGGGTCGTTTGAATGGAAACACGTTGATACCGGTAGGTAACTAACCTGCAGTGGGAACGGAAGGTGAATGACCTCGTTCATTGCGGTGTCGTGCCCCAACTGACACCCGATGGCCGGTGCATTAAGTAGTCGATGCGGATCCCTGGTGGCGATAGTGGTTCTGCGTTGCCAGATAGCGTGGTGCGTCCGAGTCAGAACTGGCGGATAACAGTTGCCGTCGTTGTCGATGGGCGAGGGACAGGAGCAGGTTTGAACGGGCTTGAACGGGCCGGAACCGGGCACCAGAAAAGGGTTGATGTCGCTGTAGGGCAAGGGCACTGTTGCCGTCCACAGCAGGAGGACCTGCAGTGGGAACGGAAGGTGAATGACCACGTTCATTGCGGTGTCGTGCCCCAACTGACACCCGATGGCCGGTGCATTAATTAAGTAGTCGATGCGGATCCCTGGTGGCGATAGTGGTTCTGCGTTGCCAGATAGCGTGGTGCGTCCGAGTCAGAACTGGCGGATAACAGTTGCCGTCGTTGTCGATGGGCGAGGGACAGAAGCAGGTTTGAACGGGCTTGAACGGGCCGGAACCGGGCACCAGAAAAGGGCTGATGTCGCTGTAGGGCACCTGCTTGACGACACCTGCTTGACCCGTACAAATCGAAATCCAGCCAATCCTTACGTATCACACAAATTCTCGACAAGCAAGATGGCAAAAGCCTATATATACCGACCTCTAATTCCTCCGAATCATCTGGCACACTACGCCAGAGCTCCGAACCCCACCCTCGATGCTGAAATTTATCGCGATGAAATCATACAGTTCATCCGTTTCCTGTGCCGCCAAACCGCACGAGGCGCGGACGCCATCGCTAACAAGCTACTCCGACATCTCGACGATAGTTATATTGATCATATATCACTTTGTTTGGATTTAGGAGTACTTTTTCGATAGAAGACAATGTGTTGTTGTAGGGGGCAAAAAATTGGGAACTGAAGCCTTGACGTCGGGAATGCCTCAAGGATCGGTTCTGGGGCCATTATTACTTTTAATATATATTTCGCGAACCATGTATGCGTTTGTTTATTTATTGTTTGTTTTTACTACCCGGCCGCGCCAGGCTCTGTTATCTGTGTCCCAACCGAAGCGTGTTCCTTTCTTTATTTTTATGCCGCAAGGGCTATCTCATTCAGATAGGGAGACTATTTCGCCCTAACGTCACTTGCCTAGAACAATATTCTTTGATCTACAATGTTCTGGATTTAAATCGACGGTTGGAGAACCACGCGCGCCAAAGGATAAAAAGATTGCAGAGCAGACGCCGCGGTATTCGATTCGCCGACACTAGTCTGGTCACGTTACTTTGTTGACTGCAGTTTCGCTGCCTGTGTATTCTTTCAGTGGTTAGGGGAGCACATGTTCAATCCAATAAACATGTTTTTCCTTCAAGACAGCTGCATCGTCTTTGGCTACGTGACATCTGGTGAAGCCGCTGGGTACGCACCCTTTATGCTACCAATGACATCTGGCAGCCGCCAAGCCAGTCCAACTAGAGCCAGCCGCCGACTGCAAGGCCTGCCGCCCGCGTTTAGTCTCCTGCCATACGGACCCAAGAGAACGACCGCTGCAACCACCGCCATGGTGCAAGAAGCAACGTCACCAATCGTCCTGAAGCAGCCCCGGGAACCGCCATTATTCCGAGGAGCCCCGCAGAATACCCAGAAGAATGGTTGGTGAAACTGGATCGCGTCCGGATCTTCAACAGGTGGGACGACGAAGAAACGCTCAGGCATGTTTTCTTTTACTTGGAAGATTCAGCTCGAACTTGGTTCGAGAACCATGGGAGCTCATTGACCAACTGGAATCAATTTAACAGCGAGTTCCTTAAGGCCTTTACTACCATGGTAAGGAAAGAACGCGCTCCGCTTTTGCTTGAAACTCGAACGCAGCACCCCAACGATGGGGTCACGATCTTCGTCGAAGAGATGAAGCGACGTTGTCGCTGTGCGGACACAGAAATGACGGCGGAAAACAAGCTATGGTTTCTGATGCGTGGGGTAAAGCAAGAGCTCTTCGCGTGTCTTGTTCGCAATCCCCCCAGAACCGTGTCTGAATACGTGTCTGAGGCCGCCGCGATAGAGAAGACGCTCGAAATGCGGACGAGGCAGTACGACCTGCTCGGAGTACGACCTGCTCGGAGACCATTGGTGCTGCAACTGGAAGCTCCGAAACATTGCGCGATACCATCCGAGCAGTGGTTAGGGAGGAGCTTCGGAAGCTCTTTCCAACGACGCCGCAACCTTAAGTGACTTCCCTGACTGACGTCATCCGAGAAGAGGTTCAACAGCCACTGGTGACTTCTTCGCCATCCGAAGCACCCCGCGAGCCACAAGCAATGACCTACTTCACCGCTCTTCGTCGACCCGCCCTGCTCCAACCGTCGTCAGGAAGCCCCACCATACCGCCGTCCACTGTTACCCGCCCGAACCCCTGTAGACCAATACCAGACGCCGAGGAAAACCGACGTTGCGAACGCCCGATAATCATCCATCACTCGCTCTGCGAATGCGAAGGCGACCCCTTCCCCATCTACCCTACACCACCCTCTGGGAACAGGCTCTCGGGCGCACGGACCACGACCGCCAAGAACTGGTGATCGGTCCGTCCCTTGACGTCGCGGCGGCCCACGGGGCCACCGCCTCGCCCCACTCTAAAACCACTCCAAAAAAAGTGGACTCTCTCTCTCTCTCTCTTTCTCTCTCTCTCCCTATCCGGGCTACAGCGGCGGCGTCCGCTGCTCTAACCCGGCCGTGGCCGACGGTTCTGTGTTCGGGACGTTACCTCTGCGAATTCTAGGCAACGGCAGGCAGAATCTCTGGTTTCACTCTTTGTAGAGCCACGTGTGTGAATTCAAGTGACGTCTTTTACAGTTTTGTTTTCCAACCACGTTCACAGCGTGCATTGCTGCCAATTATTATTCGTGGTATTTTTTTTTGCTAACTCAACCACAGCAACCTCAAGCCTTAAAGGTTCCGCTGTTATAAATATTCACCCCCGGCAGCATGCCGCCAATAGATATAAATGTTGATGTAATACCCCCCCCCCCCCGCCCACCTTATGCGCTTGCCATGCAGGATTCCAGTAAAAGAAGGGGGATCTGCGCTAGTTGCTACGGTGTCCTCTTAACAAAAGCGCGAAAAAGACGGGGACACAGGAAGCAGAAAAGGCGAGCGCTCGTCAGCGCTCGTCTTGTTTGCTTGATTTATCCCAGTATTTTTGGTGCAGTTTTTAAGAAGATTCCAGTGTTGTCGAAGACAAATTCGAGCATTAATGCAGACTTTAGTCATTGCGCCTAAAATACAGAAAAAGGCCTCGCTTCTCGTACAGACGTCGACAATGGAGACCAGTTGTGAAACGACGCAGCTACCGGCGGGAAGACGACTTTTCCTCACATCTCGCTAAAGCATGGTGTTAGTCTAGTTGGTTCTTCATACTCAGACGTGAAACTGCTCACACAGACGGCAGCAGAGACATGACGAGGGCAACCCTGCCTGTCCCCTCTCTTCTCTTGTTGATGTCCCGTCCATGTGAATTGTCGAAGTTTCCTCATAGCGTCCTTTATTACGTCTCTCCTTTTCTATCAGCATTCTCGGAGCTGAGGGTCACTCACAGTATAGGCTACACGCTTATTTCTCAGCCGACAAACGCAGCAGAAAATAGGACAGTATAATCATGTAATTATTTGTACAATAGAATTGTCTGTCGTACGAAGACATTCGGTAGTTCTGCTAGAGATATTCCGGTCGCATAACAGACCATCCTGTAGTTCCAGAGAAACCGCTGTCCTGTGACATATTTTCCTCTTGGTCGACAGAAATTAATTTTGTGTTTTTTCACTGGCTTGGCATAAGCTACTGCAACAGGGCTCCTCAGCGAAGCTGGAAGCTTCGCGAATTCTCACATTTCCCCACTTCGCAAATATTTCACCAAGTGACTTCTTTAAGAGCAGTAAAAGGGGCGGTGTAACCTCAAAGTCTCATGCGCGGAGGTAACCGTTGTAAGTTACCATGGGACATCGGGTTAACAAACACGCTGCTGGGTGCATGCACTAAGAATTAACTCAACTGCAGTCTTTAAACCACTCAAGGTTTAAACTTACGCGCGATTCAACGTTCAGCTCTCGTTCGGGGTTTCATCCAACAAACGTGCTATCGAAAAGAGGTTCCTGTGACACCCCTATGGAAGCGGGCACTCCCCTAAGAAGCTCTTACATTTTCTAGTAGTAAATCAAACAGTTTTAAAATAATGTAATGGCCAGTGCTGTAAAGTAAGTGTTTCTCTAAGCAGAGCTTGCCTACCCTCTTGCGGGGTAACTCAAGGCGGGAGCAGTGGTGTGGTCGCTAGAACCGTCGAAAGAAAAAAAAAACGCTCGTATTTTTGTCGTTCAGAGCCCCATGATATCTTCCTGTTACAGTGAATCCTGCTTAAGGAGCATGCAAAAGTTAGTTGCATACACAGGTTCCAGGTTTGTCATTATGTCACCTGCCTAAATGCTTACGGTGCATATTGGCTTAACAGCAAAGTTCTAATAACTTTTATAAACCTCCCAAATAAGCAAATTACCTGAGACAAGGCCGGAATGCCCGCTTCTGGCCAGGACTGGTTCCCAAAATGCAATATTATTTTTTTGGCGACCGACCAAAGGGGCACAACGAAGCCGCGTATGCCAGGTTGGACTGATTTGTCCGCGAAGAGCGTGTTCACCCGGATGACATAGCTGATGGCTGGAGCGGCATGGCGATGCATTGCAAAAGCCCAAATTAACGCCCAAAGCGCCAATGTGTTGTGGACTCATTGCACTAAAATTATCATTATTGTGTTACGAAGATTGGCGCACTCCGCAGAGATAGAGTTACACAACTGGCAATGGGAGTGCGCCTGTGAAGAGGGCTTCCTTCAGCCCAGCCGGAGGAGGCACTCGCTGTGGGACGCTGTGTTTTCACCGCAGCGAACTCATTTGCATGGAAGGCGTCAAGTCAATGCACGCTTCACCCGCATGCCCGATTTACGAGCTCATTGCACGGCGTCTAAACACGTCGCGCACCGTTTGTGGGCATTGTAAACAAAAAGTCGCAGATGGTAAATTCTCGAGTAGGAGAAAAAAAAAAGGAATTGGAATTACGACCACAAAATGCAATACTGGTAGGCAACAAAAGATCCTACAGGCAGAAGACAACGTCGTAAAATGAGGAATGATAAAATCTGACCAGACTACTATGCACAGCATGGATTACACGTCCTGCCGAAGGGGGTGGGGCTAGGAGTGCCGTGTTGCCGGCTTTAAAACCAACGCAAGCCGCCTGCCTTGGTGCCGAGCCTTATGAAGTTGGCGATAGATTGTTATGAGATGCTGATCAATTTCTAAAGATCAACCAAGAAATGCGGTGTTATTTTTAACGCTGGTATCACAGATGGCATGTACAAAACTGCAAACATATGAATTTGGAAAATTTCAATTTCACAGTTCAGGTGCATTGTTATCGAAGCTGGGTAACACTGGTTGCTTTGGGCAAGGTAACGTTGGCTGTGTTATTATGAATTTACAATTTAGTTTAGTGAGAAATTAGGGTCCTTCTTGAAAATAAACTTACCCGACAATGTTCCCATACTTCTGTATCCACTCTTCGAACAAGATAGCAGCTCCCTGATGACACAAAAGAACCTTTATGACTTGTTACACTCACTGTGAGAAGAATGTCAGGTGTGTTTTTTTAAACCAAAACAAATACACATGCAATGTACACAGGGACATAACAATGTTGTCAACAGGTGCCAACCAAATACTACTACACTTTTATAACAAGTTGGTACTGGAAATTGCAGCAACAAAAAGGATAAAAATGAAGAACAAAATCACGCTATTACATGCACTTTTCAGACATAAGATGTTGCTTGACATTTAGCATTCTCAGGCTGTGAAATCAACAAGTCATTTTCTAGAGCCAAAACAAAATCTCAAGTCCAATATCTCAAAAAAGTACGTAGAGTCAAAAACAATAAAATATTGCTTTTCGCGTTCAACCACTATGTATCATGGTACTTTCATTGTGACCACCAAAAATGACAGCGGGGCCCTTTTTGCACTTGGTCATCAGGGCACACCTTTGTGCTGCGGATCCCAAGGTCGGGGGCTCAATTCCCGACCGCGGAAATAAAAAACGCCCGTGTGCTCGAGACTTCGGCGCACGTTCCATAACCCCAAGTGGTAAAATTAATCCGGAGCCCTCCACAACTGCACGCCTCATCGCCTGTGTAGCGTCGGTGCGTTAAAAAAACCTCATAATAAATAATTAGGACACACCCTAACACAAGCCAAAAAACACACACTATTTCGAAAGGCAGCGTAATTGACAATGAAACCGCCCTCTGGTACATGCCAATTGAGACCACTCAAAAATTGCACTATTCGCAAGCCGGGTTAGGTTTTGCGGGAATTGCCTTGTTCTGGGCTCATTTTTACAAACGGAACTTGTTTCCCGTTAGGAATGCATAACCAAGGAGCAGACAAGTAAAATTTAACACGGGGAATGTTTGAGCCATGTTGCGCGTTAACTGCTTCCAACAGGCTTCTGTTATGGCTGATGTGGCCAAGATCTTTTTGGAACGCTGTCAAACGGAACAAATTTGAGGTTGTCTTTAGAAGTGTAAAATATCATTTTTGCACAAGGCTTTCGCCTGAAAATGACGTTTCAAGTCGCTATAGTGGCTTACTAAGCTAAATAACACCGCTGAAGCATTTCGCTGTGAAAGAAAGCACGCATATACTCAATGACATTGATTATGCCGCCACTAATTGTGTACTTGCTTCGGTCTGCCGTTCAATTAGCTGATGTGTGTTAAAAAGGGCTGCGTGTCAGCTTACTTTGCTTTATTGTCAAAAGGCAATCTCCTGGCGAGCCCGCCATGTAGCATTTTCTGCTCTCTTCCCGTCACTGCCATCACACTTTCCTCCCCTTTTTCTTCACCCACGAGGAAAATAGCAGTGTGTGTTCGCTGTATTCAATTCAAATGCCCGAGTTTGCACTGCTCGCACGCAATCTGCTGGGCCATTTAGTTTCAGTGTGCTTAGAACAGCTCTGGCAGAATCCTTTGTTTTCGTTGTCGCTTTTGGCTTGCCTCGATTCCTCATCGGTTTATTCGCGTTGTATTTTTGTATTGCTAGCATAAAAACCAACGCAAAATGCATTACTTATTAGAAAGAAGCTGCTTTTTTCAATTACGTACCCACTGTTTTCATAGATATGCCTCATGTTTTCCCGCCCTCAACACGTGGACGTGTACGACCAATGACTCCGTTTCAAGCAGTTTAGAACGGTTGCAACAGTATGTACTTGGTGTTAAACATTCGCCGGCCTCGTTTTTGGTGGGGTGGTTGAATAGGGGAACTGACAGGTGGACAGACCGGAGAAGAACAGACTTAAATTAAAAAAAAAAAACAGCGCGAAAACGGACGACACAATCGAAAGCTAGGTGCACAACACAAACGCTGACTCTCAACTGAAGGTTTATTTGAAAGACGAATGAATTGATACATGAAATGTGCACATGCGTTTCCGCACTGACAACCAAGGATGGTACGCAAGGAAAGCACTGCGTGAAAAAAACACTAAAGGCCCGCATGTACGCACAGGCCGGTAATTCACTCAAACAGGGAGCTGATTATATGTGATTCCTTCTCGTGGAGTGTGATCGACGTGGAACTAACGCATTTGTCTTTATCGCGGTTAATGTAGAACGCTTCTACAAGCTCTCTTGTGGTCTGATTCTCGTGTTGGAATAGCACCTCGGTGCTATCAAAAAGTGGCTTGTTACAATGGGAGGGATTACAATGGGATTTACAATGGGGAGGCAGGTTTGCAGGTGTTCCATGTTTTATGGTCCCCGAATGCTTCCTCAGCCTAGTATTCCTGGAAGCGGCCCGTCTGCTCCACGTACACTTTCTGACAGGACAGGGGTATTCGATACAAAACACAGGTTCTACACGGCATGACGGCGTGTGTGCGCTTAACAGTGCATTTGTGTGAGCTGTTCCCTCGTTTGCGGTCCTTTTTGTTCGTCAACATACAAACTGTGCCTCATTAATTTCTAGCTGAGAATACCACTGCAACGCCATACCGGGATCGCAATTTTATCAGCCCGTGTGCCACCTTGTGCGTGTAAGGCATGATCGCGGGTTTCTTTACCCGTTCTTTCTGCGGTTCATGCTTAAATTAACGTACTTCATCTGTCTAACTAAGCCTCCGCAAAGTGAAATTATCACGGTATCTGAAATCTTCCTGCCTGGAGGCGTCTAGCTTATTCGTAAAAATGTTTTTCCACGAAGTGTTGGCGCGACATCTTTACCGCGGATCTAAGATTGGACTTGGCGATGCCTCTTTTCACTATTTTTGAATGCCCAGAGGCATAATTGAGCAGTTGTTTTCCTGGCCTAGGGTTGTGTCTCCCGCATGTATGTTTCGGCGCAAACATTATCTGTAGGTCCAGAAAGTGTATACCCCCTTCTGTGGGAAGCTCGCTGGTGAACATTAACCACATACCACTTTTTCCGAATTCCCTGAGGATTCCCTGAACGTTTGGTGGGGCTTCACTCTGGGGAATGACTACCAAATAGTATTCTTTGTACCTGGCAATGCGAATCAGCTTGCCGGGCAGTACTTGTTCCAGCCTAACGTATAGATTCCCTAGCATCATGTTGCTGAGTACTGGGACGACCCTGGAACCGATGCACACGCCCTCGTTTTGTAGCAGCACTTTTTGCTCCCACATGATGAATTTCGATTCTAAACAGAACCGCAACTACTCCATATACGCCCCCAAACACGAACCACATTCATTCGGAAATTTTATATTACCATTACAATCTGTTATGCACGTTTTTACGCACTTCAACAATGTGGGCTGCGGCAGAGAATGAGACAAGTCCACTACATCAACGCCGAAAGACAGCCTGTATGCGCACATGTGCATTCTTTCGTGTTTTTTCACGCAGTGCTTTCCCTGCGCGCCATCCTTCGTTTTCAGTGCGCCAACGCGTGCGCACATTTCTTGTATAAATTCATCCGTCTTTCTAATAAACCTTTAGTTGAGAGTCAGCGCTTGTGTTGTGCACCTAGCTTTCTCTTGTTTCGTCCGTCTGCGCTGTTTTTTCGTAAGATATGCTTTACCAATCAGTCCACCTTTCAGTTTTGCAACAGACGGACGGACGGACGGACGGACGGGCGGACGGACGGACAGACAGACAGACAGACAGACAGACAGAGACAAAATACGTAGAACAAATTTCCGTGTTTACGCACCCAAAACAAACGCGTTCCAAACAAATGAGCAGCTCAACACTAAGGTGTTTTGATTTGTTGTGTGCGTTCAAAAGGCTTCTGAGGCGTTACAAGTGCCTTTCCGGCTTCCTCCTTCTTGCACTTCATTCCCAACATACAGTCGGCATTCTAACTACACGCTTTCGTCTAATGTCGAAACAAATACTTCGGACGAAGATACAAGCCTGTGTCGATAGGTGTCGCAATAGCGGGGCATTTTATAACGGCTGTATACAACACGCCAAGAAGGCACGTGATGGTAGGGCGTTTGCTTCTGACACTGCATTGACAAGAGACATGAGTGGTGCAAGCAACGCTAAAAAATTCGCCCCTTGCTGTTATGCAAGCCTCGAAGGCACGGCTAATGAAAACACCTCCTAAACCTAATTTTAATGTAAAAGACATTCCATTCACAGATATTCCTGTTGGTTTTCGTTCAGTACGACACTGCTAGCACGGTATTTTAAAGACAGGGGAAAAAAGGGAAATGCAGGAATTTTAGCACCTCTGCTCCTTTCAAATTTATCTGACGTGCAGTGGATACCGGGCATTACAGACCGTCTTGTGGCTCGGGCATACACAGCGTACAGGGAGTATCATTAGCTTTTTGCAATACCCTAAAGTGGCACTTACTAAGAAAACGTTTATGGTGGTAAGCGCCACGAGTCGTGGACAGCCCCAAAGTGGGAAGACGACGCATGCGTGAAAATGAGAGCACGGTGCACACGGGATTTTTAAATTCCCGCCATTTTTGGGAGTCGCCTTTCAAGCGCCCGCGCGGCCTAGTGGCTTCACTCCTCCACCTCACCCTACAAAAAAAGTTCCACCCGCCTCTCGTCGTCCCAGATTTTGCTTCTGCGACAGTGAAGACGCATCTGCTTAACGGGGTAACTTTACCTAGTTGAAGTTTGTGGATGAAAATGACAGAATAGATGGGAAAGGGTCACTGGCACGTGTGAATGAAGATAGCACTTCACATTTAATGCTTGCATCTCGTTGAATGGTGGGCTTTACGATGCTACTTCAGGATAACAAATGACCCTGTGCATCGAGTTAGTGCAGGTTTATTAATGTTTGATTACATCACCCACGCCTAACACCTCCCCATTCTTCGTAATCCAGCTGACAACGTAATCCAGCTGATACGTTGGCCCACATTCGTATTGGTAACGACCCAAGCAATATTTATCGGTTACGTCAAGTCAACCCTTGCTCTTTTGCGTGGGCGTTATAGAAACGCCCAACAAGGAAAGCCACTGCCTGATGTTCTTCAAGAGCGAGCCCAAAGCTGACCGGTATTGTGAGGACAGACTTCGGAGGTCAAATTGTCTCCGTACCCGTCTCCTAATTTTTAGAAGGTGTCCAAATAAGAGGCTTGGTTCGGGTCCTGGAATGCCCAGGTCTTTGAAGAGAGAAAACGTTTTCTTTCGCCATCTGGGAGAGAGAAGAAGAGAAGCCAAAAAGGATGGTGAGAAGCATTGCCAACGGAGTGGGTTTCCACACTGCTTGAGTAATGAATGCTGCAAAAAAAAAAAGTTTCATGAATATGTTCGCTTCTAGTATGCTTTTTGGTGGCCCAGAAAACAGGTGTGATCGCTGAGGTCAGCTGGGTGTTTCGTGCATGAACTCTATTTATATAATTTCATAAAAACACGCACTTGGCACCGTAAAACTGTCAGACAATACCCTGGTAGGCAGCTGGAAAGCTTTCTGGGTGAGTGTCACGCGAGTACATTAATTCTTTGCCATACCTCGTATACAACACACGTATTCTACAGCGATGTTGTTACGAGGAAAAAAGAAGAGGGAACGCATTGTATTCGCACTACTGACAGTATTTACAGTAGAGAGGAACGCAGGCCGGAATCCGACATAATCCTCGTGGTTCCTCAAGAGCAAAAAAGGCCCCTTGTCTTTGTCGTCGTCACTTAGCAACACCGCCAACAATATCCACCAACAATATAGGAAAGTTCTCAGTTCCCAGGTTTTGTGAATCGGAGTAGCTGTGGTGTTAGCCAAGTGATTGCGAATGTTTTAATATCGTTTGCAGAATAGAAAAAGTGTTCAATTCGCAGAAATGACGCCTAATCGCGCAAAATAATCCCCACTTTCCCCCCATCCCTCTTGCCTTCAGTGTATAGAACATACAACCCGTCTTTTTTGTTGAAGTAATTTAGGTATCATTCTTTCTAAACATCTTCCCGAAAAATGTCCAATGTTACATTTATTCTTTTATATGGCGTCGTTTCATTCTTTGGTATTCTTGTGGCAAAATGCGTGTGCCACTTTGAATACGAAGAGTTCAAATGTTTTGTCCATCCGCCGTGACCCACTCAAAATAGCCGCTATCGCAGCTTTTCCGACGCAAAACAATAAAGGTGCAGTACGCCGCTTTCTCGGCCTCTGCGGCTACTATCCACGCTTTGTAAAAGGCTTCTTCAACACAGCCGAGCCTTTAACTCG
This sequence comes from Haemaphysalis longicornis, assembly GCF_048455015.1. Classification (NCBI taxonomy): domain Eukaryota; kingdom Metazoa; phylum Arthropoda; class Arachnida; order Ixodida; family Ixodidae; genus Haemaphysalis; species Haemaphysalis longicornis. The sequence goes on from NW_027526335.1 coordinate 158,903,962, forward strand.
CTTAACAAAATATAACTTGCAGTTACTTGGGTCACGGAAGAGTGTGCAGCGTTCGAAGAGCTCAAAAGACGTTTAGAGAGCCCCCCTATACTTGGCCGCGTCAATGAGGACGCTGGCACTGAACTGCACCCGGACGCAAGCAACATTTTATTAGGGGCCGTTATTGTGCTGTGGAAAGATGGTGCGGTGCGTGTCATAGCTAACGCGAGCGGTACTGTGTCACGCGCAGAAGTGAACTCTTCCACAACCGAAAAAGAATGCTTAGCAGTCGTGTGGGCCGTAACCAAATTTCGTCCACCCCGCGCGGGCACCTTGAGTAATCTTGGTGATTGTATTGGGGACACCGCAGACCCCGAGCCCCCATACTCAAGCTGTGACCGACCATGGTAATGACTTTTAAGGTGAACGGTAGAAACCTCAAACAGTGCCCGTCGGATCCCAGGTCAAGCTCCGGTGGATGGGTTCTCTGTCTGTTTACCACTCAGGGAGCTCCGGGACCTCTCTTGGTATCAGGGTAACCCGAGCGAAGAAAGCACCCCTGTCCTCTGCTTCTATACATGCTGTATGGTTTTTAGGGGCGAAGCTCCTCTTGCTCGGGCCCTGTCCCGGCCGTACACGGCACATTGATGATGATTGTGGCAGGATCCCCCAAGGGATTGGCCAACCAAAGATTGGCCGAAGAGGTAATAACGTTCAACGCGTTCGTTGCTACGCAACAAGGAGGAGAGGAACAAGAAGAGGTTGTCGTTCGTCACCTGCGAGCTGAAGACACGTACCGGGGGTACGCGACACAAGACACTCTGCAGAAGGCGACGGCCAAAGTGGCTAAATTGTCACACACCGAATTCGACAACTTACCCATGGAGATTCTCATCGTCCCAAAGAAGCCCTACATAATCGCCACAAACATCGACGTGGTCGACTGACTTATCAACGGAGGGGTGGAAAGCTTGAAGTGTACAGTCTTTATAAGACGTGTGGGCGAATGTTTCACGGTGTTACCGATAAGCATTTTAGCTTCGCCCCTTTCATCATTATTCACTTCGTGAAGATGGCGGGACTTTTTATAAATTCCCCAAACCCAATTATCGGCCCCCTAAAAGGGGCCGTACCGAAGTGCCATTTCCTCCCCTTCCAACCATGACAAACCCAAAACCTGATAACTACCCCCACTTGTTGTTAATTGAATCTCTTCAACAATCCAGGCATAATGCTTCACAGTCCAGGCATATTGCTTCAGGCATATTGTTTCCGAGTGTTCTTGATTTCGAAGTTTTGGGAAAGCATTGTAGGTGAATCCTATAAAGCAAAGAAGCAAAGAACCGGCGAGGTCTTGGTCGAGGTAGAAAGTAAGCAGCACGTCACAAAACTCCTGAAGCACACCCGAATTGCCGATCTTGACATCAAGGTCACGCACCACCGCAGCCTCAACATTTCGCAGGGCATGATCTCGGAGCCGGATCTAGCAAACGAGCCGGAGGCCTTCTTGAAGGCCTGAAAAGTCAAGGTGCGACGGCTGTCAGGCGCATAACCATAAGAAGAGACGATAAGGCAGTACCCACTAGACATATCATCCTGACATTTGACAGTTCCGTGCTTCCAGATCACATCAATGCTGGTTTCATCCGGTGCTCCGTTCGAGCGTACACCCCGAACTACCGGCGCTGTTTCAAGTGCCATTGGGTTCGGGCATGGTACTTACTCGTGTCGGGGCCAAATAACCTGTGCCAAGTGCGCCCAACATAACCATTCCACAGATAATTGTAGCTCATAACAACTCCTTTGCATTAACTGTGCGGGCCAATACGTGGCGTACTGCACAAAATGCGAGAAGTTTCAACTTGAGAAGAAAATAATAAACATTAAGGTCACAGAAAACATCACTTTCCCAGATGCACGAAAGAGGTTCGCCTCTTTCCCTCTGGGGAGGTACGCTGACGCGGCTCGCCGGGGGGCACAGCGGCGTCTGGTTTCGGCGGAGACCGAGTACCGCAAGTCGGACCTCGTCCCGCCGCCGCCCCCCATCGGGTTGCCTCCGGCAGCCCGTCCCGCCCCCACTGTTGAAAAAGAAGACGCCTCGCCTTTCTTGTGCCCACCATCATCATCATGATCATGTTAGATTAAAGCACTCATCAGAACGGGTCATGGCAGATCGTTGTTTCTTACTCTACATTTTTGTGCAAGAAACCCGGGACCAAGGGACCTCCGGAGGTAAGCCACTCCTAGCGGAGTACCTTCGACCGCCTTCTCACCTCTGGGGAACAGAAATAAAGCCGCAGTTCCAGCAAACCCGTTGAGAAAGGTTGGGCCAGCTAGGGAAGAAGAAGCAAGCCGGACCCATTTATACTACATTGCCTTTGCCAACTTGTGCATTATGCCTTCGTGTCTGCGTGACTCCCGCTAATATGGCGCCGACATCTGCCCCGTGAGCGTGACTCCAGCCATATTGACGCCTGTGACACTAGGCTGGACCATGGAGACCCTCATCGAAAGACGGCGGATCGTGCGGGAGCGACTAACAATTGTTATCAGCAAGGATGAAGACTTTCTCCTCATCCAGCAACCACCTATACGTGAGTTGACTGATCTTTTAAAGAATTTGACGGACCAAAACGATAGCTTGGAAAATATTAACCGGGAAATAGAAAATATCGTGGACATTGAAAAGCTCGAAACGGAGATGTTTGACGCCTTTGATTTTGAGGGCAGTGTAATATCGGTGAAAGTTCAACTGGAAATGAAGACCACCCATGCCATAACTAACCGACAATCTCGCATAGCGTCCGCCAAAGCCCCAATTTGGTCAGACATCTGACAGCACCGAAAGAATCAAGATAGAGAACCAAAAAATATGGAAACACCGAATGAAAAGAACAATGCTGGCGCCCCAAAATCATAGATTCCACTACAATTCAGCATTTAATTTGCAAGATATATTGCCAATGGAGAACGGCTGTCTTCGGTACTGTGCCGCAAATACTTTATGCCCTCTAATGGACGATGACTGCTCAGAGCAAAGTGAAATTCTTCTAAATAAATAGAGACTAGAGCAAGCGGAAAACACCGTTGACGGCTCTACCGTTGGTTATCAGACAGCAAGAATGATAAATGTGGCAGTTAAGGTATCTGTCCACAAGAAATTGCGAGAAACAGTTAGCAGCAGGTCATTAGAAGGGCAAGAGAAAAAAGATACCACGTTTTTGGAGCGCCGCACTTGTTTATGTTTTCTAAAGTAAGAGATTGCATGAGGCCCCTGAAAGGCCGTCAGAAATGCAGAAAAGGAACAACCACGGCGATAGAGAATAGAGTTAGGAGTGGTATGCTTCGCAACGTGGCACATGTAAGACGCAAGCGGCACCAATGAATGCGGTGGGGCAAGATGCAGATGGTACACCGAGTCGCTGAGAGCCCGAGGACGACAGAGAGAGTTAAGCCAAAGGGAAGTCAAAAGTAAGCAATACCTTCGATTCAAAAGAAATCTCCGAGGCTTCTAAAGGGGTAACAGACAACGCAAGCGTCTGTGAAGAACGGAAAAGCCTGCCGGCGAACAAATCGTTTTGTATCCACAAGCAGTGGTGAATTCTTCGGCTCCATGACTGAGCTGCTCATCGAAGCTAGAGGTCCCAGCTTCGGCGGGCTGACAGCATCGATTTCATCGATGGAAGCAGAAGCGGCGAGCTCCCTGACCCTTCTTGCTTTAATGGAATTCAATTCTTGGTACCTTTCAACTGGACTGCTTTCGGCCATGGGCTCTAGCACGCCGTGATACTTTTAGCCGTCTTCGCGCGGGGGCGGATGTTGAAAAAGAAGACGCCTCGCCTCCCTTGCGCCTACCATCATCATCATGTTCATGTTAGATTAAAGCACTCATCAGAATGGGTCATGGCGGCTCGTTGTCCCTTTCTCTACACCCACACCCCTCACTGAGCCAGCAGCGGCTGTGGTGGCAACCATGTCGGTTGGGGATGCTGCTGCATCCGCTGCTTCCTCTCCACCGGCCCAAAGCCCACGCGAGGGCACGGAGATGGAGACGGGGGCAGCCGCAGCGACCCCTCCCTCGCCTCACAGCCTGTGTCATCTGCGGTGCTCCCCACGCCCTCGGCGCTTGCAGCGCCAGGCAAAGATCACCCGAAAGGGTACCAAGCCAAGGGGGCCCAGTGTGCTGGGCACCCCCTTGCCTTGACATGATGGCATGGACGTCGAGCCTTTCCCACTTTCATCACAGCAAAAAGAACGGGCTGCGGCGTCCTGCTCAGTAGAGAAGTTGAAAATACCCCTTCAAAGAGTTCAATCCCTGAAAGTCGACACATAAACACGCAAATTTTCCAGTCGCTCTAAACCTAAATAATGGGAAGAGAAAATATCATGCAGTGGAACTGCAGAGGCCTTTTCAAAAATCTTGATGATGTCTATGAGTAATTGCAATCCAATCAGCCATGTAGAATGTGCCTCCAAGAAACCCATTTAAACTCCAGGAACACAAATTTCTTGAATAGATCCCGAATCTTTCATTCTCATTGGCGATCTGAATGCACATAACTCTCTTTGGGGCTCTGCTCACACGGATGCCCGCAGTCGTGTAATTGAGAAATTCTTAACATCGTCGGGAGCTGTGTCTTTTCAACCACAAAGGGCGAACATAATATAATATAGGACACCACACTTATTCACGCCTTGACTTGGCTATTGGATCTGCAGTTCTCTTTCCATGTCTTCAGTGAGGTGTGGGCACTGACAAATATGGTATTGACCTCTTCCCCACCTCACTAACATATATAGGTAAGTGCCCAATCAATCCATCTTCCCATAATAGGTTCAACGAAGGAAGAGCAATCCAGAACACATTTACAGAGACATCCAAACTACACCACACGTCCATAAGACACCTATATGTGGAAGAAGCTACCAAACTACTGACGGTGCACATCCTCAAAGCCGCCGAAAGTCCATTCCCCACGCCTCTGGTGCGCCGCGCAATCAGAGGAGGCCGGGGTGGACTAAGGACTGCAAGCGGTCGCGAGAGGCCCAGAACAAGGCCTGGGGTATCCTTCGTCGGTAACCCACGTCGGGTTACCTCCTGTTGTTCAAACGGGCAAATGCGTTTGGAAAACGGGTGCACCGTGCGGCAAAACGATATAGTTGGCGCTCGTTCATAACACAAACTCATAGACAGACACACGCAATGTATGTACACGAATACCCAAACTCAAAGGATAACAAACACGCAGTCTGCTTCTGGTCAGCACAACAGGAGACACACTCGAAGGCCAGGCTGACACACTTGCACAACACTTCCAACACGTGTCCAGTTCAGCCCTACAAAAGCACTTTCATAAAACACAAACAATCGGCCGAAAAGGAGCCTATGCTAGATAACAATAGGTCAAGATCTTCTTATAACTTTCACTGAGTTTTCACTTCTTGATCTGAGGGCTGCTGTGAGCACGTGTAAACCCTCAGCTTCAGGAGCAGGCAACATCACATATAAAATGATACGACAAGTACTCGCAGACACACTTGGAACAATTCTATATCTATATAATAAAATATGGCTTTCGGTGCACATTCTACACTCTTGAAGGGAGGCCATAGTAGTGGCTTTCTTGAAGGAGGGAAAGGACCCGTCGTCCCCCTCAAACTACCGTCCCATAGCCCTGACGAGCTGCCTGTGTAAGCTTCTCGAGAAGATGACAAATCGCAGGCTTGTGTACTTCCTTGAGTACAACGGTATTCTCGAAGGCTGCCAGGCAGGCTTCAGGGTGGGGCGATCGACGAACGATCAACTGGTCGCACTAGACTCGTACATCAAGGATGCCTTCCTGCATAAGCAGTATTCTGTAATTGTGTTTTTCGACCTCTAGAAAGCCTGCGACAACGCTTGGCGTTACGGGATCCTTAGTGACCTCAAGCCATTCGGTTTTTCGGGTAACATGGTAAGCACCCTTCTTAGTCACTTGTCAGAGAGAACGTTTCGAGTGAGAGTTGGTTGTGCACTTTCAAAGGTTCACGTGCAAGAAAATGGTGTGCCGCAAGGTGGCGTGTTGAGTTGCACTCTTTTGATAGTGAAGATGAACTCTCTTAGTAAAGCATTTCCACCAACAATTTCTTATTCCATGTATATAGACGACGTGCAGATATCTTTTAAATAATGTAATATGTCAATCTGTGAACGTCAAGTCCAGCTGGGTGTCAATAAACTTGTGTTACCCAAGAAGCGTGGGGTCCACCCGGACCCAGACATCACTCTTAACATCGTGTCGATTCCTGTGAACAAGGAGCGCAAAGTTTTTAGGTATTTTATTCGACGAAAAGATTATATTCATTCTTCATATCAAACAGCTTAAATGCAAATGCTTAAAAACAATGAACATTATTAAAGGCCTCTCACACCAATCTTATGGGGCCGACAAACAACTCCTGCTGTGCCTTTGCAGAGCCTCGGTGGGCTCTCGGCTCTACTACGGCAGTGTCGTGTATGGGTCGGCTACAAAAACAGCACTGAAAATGCTCGACCCAATGGCCTTCGCCTCTTGGCCTTCACCTCTCATGCGGCGCTTTCCGTACTATCCCTGTCGAGAGTCTGTATGTCGAGTGCGACAAATGGTGCCTAGGGCATCAGCGGGACTATGGTGACCTGCTGTATGCATCTAAGATCGTGTGTCTCACCAACCATCCTTTGAATTCTATCATCAACGATACATAACTTGCAACTCTTTTAGATGCGGAGCATCTTATAGCCTGGGCATGTCCCGCGTCGGCGTCCGCACTCACACTGCGCATGCGCAACTCTCCTTCTTCCCTCTCTCCCACAGCTGCGCGATACTCCCGCCACTTCTTCTCTCGTACCAGCTGCGTGCACTTCGCTTTCGCTTCTCCCGCGTTCTCGCTTCTACTTTCGCGGCGCATGCTCGGCGCTTGCGCATCTCTCCTCCTCTCGTATCCTCTCCTTCAACCTTGACTGTAAATCGGGTAGCGCGCTGCGCGCGTCCAGTTCAGCGCTTGCTGCGGTTGACTCCACTTCACTCCGTTCTTCCGATGAAGTGTGATGGAAGCAACAGTCCCTTAAGTTAGTGGGTTTGGGGCAAGCAAGCGTAAGCACGACCCCACAACAACACAACGGAAACACAACGGAACCCCGTGATGTTCCGCATCTACTCAGCATTCCCTTCGGGAAGATGGGGCTAATTTTTTAAACAAGTCATCTATTTCCTTACCATTCTCTCTCAAAGTGAGGGAGGAGGCTTCTGCACTCAATGTCCCCCTTTCAGACACGCACAAGACATCCATCGATAATTGTATTTAACCAGAGCATCTTCGTCCTAAATCATACGACCTGTCATTCATGCAAGTAGAAAAAAATTGGAAATTCAGGAGGGCTATTCTGCAGCACTTCCTGTTCCTGAAGAACATGTACAGGTGTGCAGAATTCTTCAGCGACGCGTCGAAAGCTCATTCTAGTGTCTCGTGTGCCACGCACGTACCAAATTTTAGCGTTACTAAAACAATGAATTTTCACAGCAGTATTTACACGGAAGAAGCGTATAGCATCTTACTCGTTTCAAATCACATCATCAAACATAAAATTCCCAAGTCCACCATGTACACAGGCTCTCTAAGCGTTGTGCAGGTACTTTCATCCGGAAGTTCGTCTAAAAACTGTGATAAATGTTATTTTAAAGGTTACAGTGACCGCATATGCTTCAAATTTAGAAATAACTATATTCTGGGTACCAGGAAACTGTGGGATCCCTCACTGCTGATCAAATGGCTGGTGCTGCTGCTCTCATGACCCCAGTTGACATAACAACAATACTTTGCCCCAACCTCAAGACACACAGCAGACGACCGCATCGCAAAACATGACAACTACACTGGAGTCTTCAAAAAACAACAACCTGCATGTTATAAAACCACAATTGGGACGCTACATAACTGACTCACACAATAGATACACTGAAGTCGTCCTGGCTAGTCGGCGGATAGGCCATACACATGTAACGCACTCCCACCTGCTCACTGGATCTTCGCGACCGATGTGTGGCAGGTGTGGAAGGGACCTATCCGTAATCCACATACTAATCACATGCAAGGCATTTGACACAACACGACACAAAAATTTCCCTGAATTATACAGACAACTCATTCCGCTGCACCCGGTATTCTTTTCAGCGGACGAACCAATGTTTTCTAGTCAACGCGTTCTTTAGTTTTTAGCTGAGGTAACATTTTCTGCAGGTATTGTTATATCACGTGTAACCATCCTGGCCCTATACACCAACCCTCTCCATTGTCATTTGTTTTGCGTCACTTTTACTTTTACTCACATGTTTTAGTATTTACTGTATCATCAACGGTTGAATAACTTCTTCACTGGCGCTCTCTGCCCTTGTTGGCCCTGCGCCATTAAACACCAACCACCACCATCATCATCATCATCATCATCAAATTTCGACCATTTCTGTATGGTCAACATTTCAGCGTGGCTACTGACATTCACTCTTTCTGGTGGCTTTAAATTTAAAAGACCCTCAGGGGCGCATGCCTGTCCCGCATGCCACTCGGCCAGACCCAGACCAATGCAGACGATGATGAACATTCTATTGAAGTGGTGCAGCAAATTGACCTCGCTCATCAACAACGGAATGATCACACGCTTCGCCGTGCAATCAAGTACATTGAAGGACGCACCTGTTGACTTTCTCGACCTTTCCTTAGTAGCCGTAGATCGTTTTCTTGCGGAACGCCCTATACAAGAACAAGTTTAAAGCTACAGAAGCAGAGTACTTTCTCGTAACACCGAAACAACAAAGCAAAGAAAGAAATCCTTCAGCCCTGCCACGATGGACATCTTCTGGTCATCCCGCTTTTTCCCGTACTCTGGCAGGCATCAGGCATACGCCCGCAGTAGTATTGGCCCAAACTTGCCGACGACGTGAAACGGCAAGTCCAAGCCTGCCGTGACTCGCAGAGACGGAAAAGGCCGTCTAGAAAGCCAGCTTGATTTCTCGAACCAGTTGATCTACAGAAAGTACCAATTTGCACTGGTCTTTATTAATTTGTTCGACACTTTCCCAGTATATTCAAGTGGCAGCAGGTGAACTGTGCTTGCTAAGGATTACTTGATAGGCTACTCTGAAACGAAAGCCTTTCCGCGGAGCACCACCGCTAAAATTGCGAAGTTTTTTTTGTTGAGATAATTGCACGTGGTCATGGTGCCATGGCAACACTCACCACTAACAAAAAAAGTTACACCATCTTCCCACGAGGGGAACCATGGGGTAGATGCAACGCATCGGGGATTGCCGTTGCGTTTCCGTTATGTTAGCGATGTCAGCGTGTGGATTGCTGTTGCTGTGTATCCTGTTTACGCAGCATGTTCACCCCCGATGCGTCGCATCTACCCCATGGTTCCCCTCGCGGGAAGATGGTGTAAATTTTTAACCGAGCGCTAGCTGCGCGCTAACGCACAGCTAGAACGGCGACGGGAGCGAGCGCAGCCGAGCGCAAGCTGCGCGCTGACCGCGCTGACGCACAGATGGCGCTGGGGTGAGAGCGGCGGAGCGCGCAGCTGCCGCGGCAAGGAGAATGGGGGAGGGATGCGAACAACGCCACGACAACGACGCGGGACAAGGCGAGTTAAAGAGAGGCGTCGCGTCTAAAAGCGTGCATTCACGGCGCAAATCACTCAAGAAATCCTGAAGCACAGCTGCACGAGTCACCTGAGAAGGACCACCCACCTATCATACGCAGGTAAGCGCCCTTACAAGCGGCTCAACAAGACTATCACCGACAGGCTCTCCATGTTTTTTTCAAGTGGACCACCGAAACTGGGGCAGAATACTTCCGCATGTATTCCCTCTTTCCGCTTAGTTTATGGGAGAGACGCTCAAACAATGTTAAATAACATGTTTTTGCCTGACGACTGCACTATCGAAGCTCACGGAATTGGTCAAGGCGCAAAAATCACCCGTAAACTTGCACGCCAGAGCATTCGATGTCAATAGGCAAATGATGCCAGTCGGTACAACGGGCGATACTAAAAAGTTGCATACCATCCAGGAAATCTAATCTGGGTGTGGAGCCCTGCTTGCTGAAGCGGTCATTCGGAAAAAATTCACAGCATATCCACGGGGTGAATGATGATGAGTGGGCGAAGCTCCTGAGGGGAAATCATCGTTAAAACCGTGACTCTTCAGTGAAAGTTCGCCCACTACATCTGTGTCCGAACGTAACGTCTAGAAAGTCTCGCTTAAACCGCGCGTCGGCACCTTGGGGCTGAGCTCGCCTGATGCGTTTTGCAGACGCCTCACGAGCTCTCACTGCATCGGGGTCTGCTTGCCGATACGCGCGCTTTCTCGCCGCTTCCCGTTCCCTGACGTTTTGGAGATCCTCTTCGCGCCGCAGCCGTGCCGCTTCGCGTACGGCAGGGTCCTCGCGCCGTTGCCGTGACGCTTGGGCCTCTCGTTCTCGAACGCTGGGATCTTGGCGGCGTCGTCGCGCAGCCAGACGACACGCTTCGGCCTCCCGCTCTCGTACGGCAGGATCTTGGCGGCGGCGTCGCGCAGCTTCACGGAGCGCTTCTGCCTCGCGGGCTCGCACATCTGCAGCCTTATCCATCGGGCGACTCCGAGCGCGCGCCAACAGCGAACGGATTTTATTACAACGCTCCCCGCCATCTAGTAAACAATCCAAGAACTGAACTAGAGATAGCCACGCCATCTAGTAACAATCCAAGCGCATCTTTTCATCATATACAAGTACCGCCATCTAGTAAACAATCCAAGAACTAAACTAGAGGTAGCCACGCCATCTAGTAAATAATCCAAGAACTAAACTAGAGGTGGCTACATACATACGTCGAGGATGGACAGACCCACGCCTTAAGGAGCTTCGCCCCTAAAATCAATGCTTCGTTACTTTGGTCCCTACAAGATCTTCCCTCGGTGAAGCGACGTGAACTACCAAGTTCGTCCTCAGGGAAATGTGCGTTCCGGTAGCACCGCGACGTAATCTGCCGTCGGTCGTGCACGCCGCAAGGATGAAGCTTTATTACACCAGGTGGACTTAATCTTGAACTGTCTTGGGACCGATGTCGCCATGCGGTTCTCTCTCATTGTTTTCTGCATTCAGCACTAGCTTCGTTGTCATCGGGGCGATGCGCTGTCAGGGGAGGAAATAATACTAGAGGTGTTGAGCCTGAAATCTTACACCGGGTGACTATCCTTGCCAGGGAATGCACCACTGCCCGAACAATGGGGCCAGAGGAGAAAAGGAAAGTGAAGTGTTAGATAGACAGCTTTTGTGTGATTGGCTCTAAGTGCCAGTTCAAGGGTAATCTGTACAACCGCCTGGTCAACAAACAACCCTTTTTCTGCTCTTCACTTCTGACAATATGCACGTGACATAGCTCATCATAAACGCCTAACACCATGCAAAACTGTTGATATGATTAGAGTTGCTGCACACTCAGGCACTGCACACCAATCAATTCTCAGATACTTGTTTTGAGCAGAACAGCTGCCCCTGTGCCTTCTCGAAAGATTTTTATTTAAGCGTACCATTGATTCCCGCGAGCCCATCGCTGCGACATTTTGTGGGAATTGTTTTTCTGAGGTAAAATAGGTAAAAAAAAACTAATTAAAATTCCCCGCATTTCCCCGAGGGGAAGAATGTGAAAGTGCGAATGCACGAGTAGAATTTGCGCGGTTCGGTAATGTTCGCGAAAGAGAGATCACACACACACACACAACTACAAAGAAAGAAAGATGCATTTATTCACAGACGCCTATTTGTGTTGTCGTTGTACTTGATTGCTAGAGCGGATCTCAGCTTTGAAATTTCGTGTCAGTACTCCTTTAAGCGGGTGCATTAGCCCTTCTCACGCCCGAGTCTTGGCCAATCCCCCACGTGGGTATGTGCCATGTCAGCGGCCAGGCAGCGCGCGCCCATCTCCCCCCGTTGCCAAGGAAGACGAGGAGATTCCTGGCCAATCCCCCACGTGGGTATGTGCCATGTCAGCATTCGCACGAGCGCGGACATCGCCGGTGGACGCAGGTTCAGGGTCGCTTAAGAAGTGCATTCGCACTTAATAAGAGCTTCGATAAACTCTAGAATGGTGTGCAGAAATCCTTGTGCCTTCTTGTGCTTGCTAGTGGTATTCAATCGAGAAAGCTGCTGTACTGCCGTGCTGGTACAGTTGCTCTTACCAAATAGCAGCTGTAAGTTATTGTTGAAACCTAACAAACAAGTCAAGTTCGGTCAGCACTGCAATAAGGCCTAGCGTCGGCAGAGGAACAGCCCGCGTAAGCTCTCTGCAACATTGCATTTCCAATCGGTGTTGTTGTTTACGCCTATGCTTTCGTCTCTCAGTGCAAACATTCTACATTCTACACATTTTACGCATTTTACACATTTTACACATTTTACTCAGTGCACACATTCTACATTCTACAGATGCCTTCGCCACATTCTAGGTCCAACGTTCGTGGTTCGGTTGCACGTTACCTAACCCAACGCTGTTGAATTTCTGGCCCCTCTATTCGTTGAAATTTTGATTCGTGTCATTCTTAACGAGACCTTTTGTATCCCGCAAGATTGCCAGTCTTACTGCTAAGCTTTCTCCCTCTTGCAGTTAGTTGAAAATTTGTTTCAGGAATTGTGTGTGGAAAAAAAGTCACCAGCAAAGGAGGGATGAAAAACACACGAATGACTTCCCTCTTTTTCTAACGTGTTTTTTGTCCTGGATTTTTTAAATTTGCATATGCCCCCAACTGCGCCAGCCTGCCATTTTGGAAACCCTGTAGGCAGCATCGTGATTTCTTCATTAGGCATCTGCACTTGATATGTCTGCGTCTGCCACAGAAAAAAGCCAGCGTTGATGGGAGTTAACGTCGTTTTGTCTGCCTGTGAAGTCTCCCAATCCCCCTCAAAGAGAGAAATTACACTAACCGAGCAACAAAAAGCTTGATAGGCAGCACCCAGGATAGCAGCCCTGTTCTGCATGCCGCAGCGTTCAAAGCCCATCGGCTGCTGCACTAAGTAACCATGCCAAACTGTACCGTACTCAGTGAACTTGCGCTCACCGTTCTGAACGACCTAATTTTGACTTTAGCATATATCCCCTAACATTGATTATTCGTGTCGGGATGGAATTCAGGTGCGTGATAAATCTCGCACAGCGCACAGAATCAGTTAAGTCCCGCACCTCCCATACTAGATTACATACTCACGATGACTCACGGTGCTTATTATATATCCCATGTTTTATGGTACCAAAGTTTCACACCTGGGGGGTCAAGATAAAGTACGCGTTAGGTCATAACGTCCTAATGCACCGAAAATTATTATGACGTATAAGGTGACAGTCGCTTTTTCCCGGTGGCAGCTAGTGAATACTTATAGTGCTGCAGGCCATGCAGAGCGCGGCTGTATTTATATCTTGTGCCTCTAAGCGAGCTAAACGGAAAAATAATTATAGCAAGAGCACAAGTATTTGAACAGACATTTGGGAGAAGATTTCAGAAAAATTAAATTGGTTCCAGTCAACGTGAAGCTGTAATGTGCAGAGCAGTGATTCGCGAAGAGAGCTGTGGCACCACCTCTTGACTAGTTTCAGTGCAAACCTGGCGTTAGTACCGAAAGTAGTGTAGAGAGGGCTCGGCAGTCCCTGAAAAACCCTGTATACAGACCCTGGATTCAGGTTTCCTTAATTTCGGGTAATTGATACGTAAATAATAGGGCGGCCTTATTTTCTAGTGGAGCCGAAAAGCGCAAACGCAAAGGAGACGATATTTTTTCGCACGGTAAGAATACTATGGTGGTATAATTCTGCACGGGGCTCTCTCCAAGCGCGCCTAAGCACGGCGAGTAAAACTCTGAAATTACAAAAAAAATTATTCCCACTTTGGCAATTCCACTGATTGTTTTTGAGTAGAAACATAACGTGGATAAGCACATCTGAACTTGAACAGGACATCTTACAATGTCACATAGCAGCACACATAGGAACAATAATTTTGAATGAGGTATCTTGAGCGCCCACACTGCGGGCTAATTTATATCTTCATCCAATTCACCAACGGGTCATGAAATCCTGGTATGGAGCACGTTTCATTAACTCAGGAAATTATAGCTTGTTCATATGTGCGAACAGCAATTGAACTTAAATGCGATCACCAGCCACATCCATGACAGTCACCTTCAAGCAATAATAATTCGACGAAGCTTATGGTTATTCTCACTTATTTCAGTGCTTCCGTTCCGATAGAGACGTTTTATTTTGTGTATCGTACCAACAGCCGTCGTCGCAATTGTAATGCAGAAGAGAAAATGCCGCCAAACTACTAAAATCATAGAGCGAATACAAGTGTATCAAAAAAGATCCTTAGACTTACATGTATACGGCCCACAGGAAGGTTGCAACTAGCCCTGCTGATACCCAGCCGTACATTATCTCTTCTAGCTAGACAATGGCGGTTAGATGAACGCGGGCGATGCTGGGGAAACTGCGTAGTTGGCACGAACGACTGCACGCACACGCGATCTGCACGTTTAAGCAAGCGCAGATTTCTCTGCTCCAACCACAGCGCCCACTTTGGGCGCGCACAGGTGCACAATATATATTGCGCTGAAGCATTCGCGTTTAAGCGCCGTGATTTACTTGTCGGTTTCCAGCCACATTTTGTTTAATATTTTCTCGGCATCATGTGCACGTGCATATTTATGTGCTTAATATCACATGTGGTGGAGCGAGCGTGGATACCAGTTGGCCTATCATGGTTGTGTATGGAGCGTCGGAACAGCAGCATCGAACTAGGACGCGTGCCAAGGGAGAAAACATCTCTTTGCCGTTGGGGCGTAAAGTCACTTGGGCGGTGCAAGCGTGAATATACCAGCAACGTTACGTTAGCGGGTGCCCAGAACAACCATTCTTGGGAGGTTTCTGAGATCATAAGCGCATTTTGAACAAAAAGAAGTATTTTCTCGCACTTCCCGGAGGTAGGGTAAAGCCTAAAGCACCAACAAAGTAGAATGCTTATAGAATATTGTGTGTTGTTTTTAAACAGGTGGATACGCAAAAAGGCGGATATCTCATTGCATCCCAAGGTCATTTGTCCGGCACTCCCAAGCGTTTCCGTACTTCCCAACTGCCCGATAATGTCACCCGATCTTCATGAGAAAACCTACGCAGTGCAGCTCCCGGAAGCGATGCTTCATTTTTAATCCCGATCGAAAATGTTCTACCTGCTCTTTCTCAAAACGAGGCTGATTAGCATTTCATGCAGATAATTCGCGATAACTAGTTTAGTCCACGCAGGTGTGTATTTGTTCATATTGAGCTTATCCTTCAGCAACGGCCTAGGAAAAGCCCACACGCCTGCCTTAAATTGTGTTCTCAGGGTTGCACATGTCGGTATGCCCTTTGTATCCGGAATGTGTAGCCCATTATGCTATACTCATCGTACAAACTGAGCTCTCGTGACGCGATAATCGGCCGTAACTTTCCCGCAGATCATGCTGCCTCTATAGATTCAGCTGGGGGGGGGGGGGGGGGTTCTTCATACCGAGCTGCCAAACACTCCGGCCAGTGACCCCAAGCTGTAGACAGGCTTCCTCACCCCACGAACGTGCGAGTGCTCCATAAGGCCTTTACTTACACTCCGTCGACCTCATTTCTGACGTTGCTGAATGTTTGGTCCTGGTCAGAAGTTCTTCCTCATGAATATATCTTGCCTTCTTTTCCTCATTGACTAAACGCGCAGTTTCCGCCACACCATAGGCGCAGCTCAGGATGACACACCAAGCCCCCAGAACCCTGCAACGCGTCATGACTTCATGCCAATGATTGCTCCGCGCCTTCCAGCCCCACAGGCTCACAAACCCCGCTGTCTCTTTGAAAAGTCTAGCGGCATTTATAATTTGAACAGATACACTTTAGGCCAAGCTTCCAGTGTGACCGCATGGCATAAACATTGGTGGTACGAGCCATTTATCACAAACGACCATGACGCGTCTCTCAGCCCGAACGGAGTTTCATTCTGCGGAGAGACTCCGAAACGCTCAGAAGAATTGCCAGTGAGCCCAGTACTTGTACAGGGGTGACCAGTCGTCTCACGAAAAAGAGGAAGGTTCTTGCCGTTTTTTTTCTATTTTGTGGCCAAAGTATTGTTTTGGTGTGTTTTTTCGCTCGGTGTTCTGACGCATTTCTTGCTCACGCAAAAATTACGCGTAAGTATGTTTTTATAAAAGAACACTCCTAGAATGAATTATACGTTACATTTTCTTTGAAATGTGCTTAGTTTGGTTTGTTGAACAATGATGGAAAATATAAACTATTGTACCATATTTCATAGTTTGAAAATGTTCTTGTTGAGCAATTTTTAAATTTTTGTCCGTGGCGCAAAATTGACAGAAAGGCATACAGGCATGCATACATACATACATACATACATACATACATACATACATACATACATACATACATACATACATACATATATAATTGCATACATACATATAACCACCCGCCGCGGTGGCTCAGTGGCTAAGGCGTTGCGCTGCTGAGCACGAGGTCGCGGGCTCGATTCCCGGCCGCGGCGGCCGCTTCTCTGATGGAGGCGGAAAGCAAAAACGCCCGTGTGCACGAGATTTCGGCGCACGTTAAAGATCCCCAGGTGGTCAAAATTAATCCGGAGCCCTCCACTACGGCGCGCCTCATCGCCTGCGTTGCGTCGGCGCGTTAAACGCTACAATAAATCAAACATACATATAACCATGGGTACGTACATCGATACATACGTACATACGTACATACATACATACATACATACATACATACATACATACATACATACATACATACATACATACATACATATATACATACATGCACACGGAGAGGGGATGTGAAGAAACACAAAAAATGAAGCGCACAACCTCCGCCACAAAGGCGTCTAAAAATAAATTACTGGCGTCGCTTCTTGACAGGCGCTTCCCGTAAGACTAGGCCGTACTCTCCAGAGCTCTATAATAATTACAGATGTGGGCAGTGTACAGAATCTCTAGCCAGACGGTAGAACATACAACGGAGGCTGTTCGCTCTGTTCTTCGTATTACTTCTAACCCCGCTGTGCATACATACATACATCATCATCATCATCACCAGCCTATCTACTCCCACTGGAGGGCGAAGGCCCCTCCCATTAATCTTCAATTACCCCGATCCTGTGCTAACAGTGACCAATTAATCCCCGCAAACTTCTTGATCTCCTCTGACCATGTAACTTTCTGTCGCCCCCTGCTACGCTTGCCTTCTCTTGGGATCCACCCTGTTACCCTTAATGACCAACGGTTATCTTGCATTCGCATTAGATGACCTGTCAACGTCCATGTCTTCTTAATTTCTACGAATATGTCCTTAACACGTGTTTTTCTCTGACCCACTCCGCTCTCTTTTTGTGCCTTAAGGTTACATCTATCATTTTCCGCTCCATTGCCCTCTGAGTCGTTCTGAATTTAAGTTGAACCCTCTTAGTGAGCATCCAAGTTTCTGCCCCGTAGGTGAGTACCGGTAAGATGCAGCTGTCACACATTTTCTTCTTCAGGGACAATGGTAGGCTGCTATTCATTATCTGAGAATGTCTGCCGTGTGCACTCCACCCCATTCTGATCTTTCTAATGATGTCTGTCTCATGGTTGGGATCCGGGGTCACAACTTGGCCTAAGTAGATATATTCTTTTACCACTTCCACTACCTCGCCCCTTATCCCAAACTGCTGTGCTGTCCCGAGGTTATTGATCATTACTTTAGTTTTCTGCATATTAATTTTCAGGCCCACGGTTCTACTCTGTTCGTCTAGTGCGGAAAGAATGCTCTGCAATTCGTCCCCCGAGTTACTTAGCAAGGCAGCGTCGCTAGCAAATCTGAGGTTACTGAGGTATTCTCCATTAACCGTTACTCCCAACTTTTCCTAATCCAACGTTCTGAATACTTCTTGTGAACATGCTGTGAATAAAAATGGAGAGATTGTGTCTCCTTGTCTGACGCCCTTCCTTATAGGTATTTTACTTCTCTCCTTATGGAGGATGATGGTAGCTGTGGACCCATTGTAGATATTCTATAGTATTTTTACATAATGCTCATCTATCCCCTGGTTCAGTAATGCTTGAATGACTGCTAGGGTTTCGACCGAGTGAAATGCTTTCTCATAATCTATGAAGGCTATATATAGGGGTTCAGTATACTCAGCGCACTTCTCTATCACCTGATTGATCGTGTGAATATGGTCCATTGTTGAATAACCTTTACGGAAACCTACTTTTTCTTTAAGTTGATTAAGTTAAGTTAAGTTGAAACTTTTTCTTTAAGTTAAGTTGAAATACAGCTTTAAAAGACGTTTACCGCTGGTGTCGTAAATGGCAAATGTCCCTGAATATAAACAAGTGTACCATCTTGTCGGTAAGCCGAAAAAAAACTAGGTCAAATTTTCATTACACTATTGACAACGTTCCCATAGCTAGAGTAAATCAACATAAATATCTTGGAGTAATTATAACTGAAGAACTAAGATGGGATTCACACATCAATTATGTAACTTCAGCTGCCTTGCGGCGCTTGTCCACACTTAAATATCGGCTCCACCAGGCGCCGCCTCCACTGAAGCACCTGGCATACACTTCGCTTGTGCGATCATTACTAGAATATGGTAATATCATTTGGTCACCCTTCACTAAACAACAAATAACTAAACTCGAAGGAATACAAAGAAAAGCAGTTAGGTTCATATACAATCGGTACAGACTTGCAGATTCACCAACCGAACTACTAAAAAATGCTGGTTTACTTACCATAAGGAATCGAACACGATTGGCACGTGCAAAATTTATGCATCAGCTAATTCACGGTCATTTCAACATTGATTTATCTGCCTACATCACGTTTGATCAAAGTAGAACGACACGCCTAAAAGATTCAATGAGACTAAACGAATATTCATTTAACACAAATTGCTTTAGGTACACTTTTTTTTCCATTAGCAATTACTGAATGGAATCAACTAGATCCGAATATCTCGAGCAGTACCCAATTAGATAAATTTTTAACACTGGTTGAAAACGAACTTAACATTATGCAAGGGGAAACAGTTAGATGATATTCGTTTGTGTATTTGTGTGTATATTTTACCCCACTGATTATGTACTCTTAAGTTACGCTTAAGATGAAATACCCTTCAGTATTGTACGTTGCACTTAAAAAATTATTCCTGAGCTCAAATACTCTGTTTTCAGATCATGTTCTTTGTACTTATATTACACTTCTCTTACTAAATTCTTCACCCATGCTGTACTTTTGCTTATCATTGTTTGTGTTACATTTATCAATAGTTCACACAATTTTCCAGTATGTGAATTTGCTTTGTACTTGCACGTTATTAGTAACCCACATGTTTGAATCCTGTTCTGATTTTGTTCTGTTAATTCGATTCTGTTACTAGATTACAATTGTTAATATGTGTGTCTTATTGTATACCTACACTGTAACTTTATGTCTCAAGCCCTTCCTGCGAAAATCCCTGATGGGATTGGCAGTATGTTTAAATAAATAAATAAATAAATCTAAGGTTTCAGAAATTCTGTTAGCGATTATCTTGGCCAGTACCTTGTAGAGGACTGACAGTAAGGTGATCGGCCTGTAATTTTTCAAGTCCTTCATGTCACCTTTCTTATGAATTTGGATGATGTTCGCGTTCTTCCAAGATACCGGTACACTTGCGGCATATAGGCATTGCGTATACAGGTTTGCCAGTTTTTCAAGTACAATGTCTCGGCCATCCTTCATTAGGTCTGCTGTTATCTGATTCTCACCAGGTGCTTTGCTCCTTTTAATTTCTTTCAAAGCCTTCCTTACTTCCTCGGTCGATACTGGTGGGATGTCTATCTCTTCTGAACTACTTTCTCGTTCGGCATTATCCTGGATGTCCCGGCTATTGTACAGATCTCTATAGAACTCCTTGGCTACTCTGACTATTTTATCTATATTTGTGATGACATTGCCTTGCTTGTCTATAAGTGCATACATCTGATTTTTCCCCACGCCTAGACACCTCTTCACTGCTTTCAGGCTGCCTCCGTTTTTTGCAGCATATTCTATCCTCTCCGTATTATAATTCCATATGTCAGCTATCTTGCGGTTATTAACTTCAAAGGCTCCGCTGGTTCTATTCTGTCAGCTGGGGTGTAGATTGCCACGGTTTGCCGTTTCCTAATTAGATCTTTCGGCTCCTGGGAAAGTTTACCAGTGTCCTGTCTCGCCATCGTGCCCCCGACTTCTACTACAGACTCAGTGATAATGCGTGTAAGATTGTCGCTGGCTTCCTGTGTCGTAAGCTCTATTTCCTCGGTAAGAGCTGAATATCGGTTCTGCAGCGCGATCATGAATTTTTCAACGTGTAACTGTTAGCTCATTGATCAGCTTCTTTCGTACTAGCTTGTTGCGGTCCCGCCTCAAATCTAGCCTTATTCGAGATCTTAGCATAAGGTGGTCACTACACCTTACCCTTCCTAGCACTTCCACATCCTGCACGACGCCAGGGTTGTCGCATATTATGAGGTTTATTTCATTTTTATGCTCCCCATTCGGGCTCCTCCATTTCCACTTCCGGCTCTCCCGTTTGCAGAGGAACGTATGCATGAGGCGTAGATTATTCCGTTCGGCGAACTCGACTGGTAGGTCCCCCTTCTATTTCTACAGCCCAGACCATAGTTCCAACTGCCTTGTCTCCAGCCTGATTCTTGCCTACTTTAACATTGAGGTCTCTCATAACTACAATATACTGTGTTTTTACTTTAGCAATTGCCGATTCCACATCTCCATAGAGTCGTTCAATCACCTGGTCACCGTGGCTGGATGTAGGCACGTAGCACTGTACCACCTTGAGCTTGTGCCTTTTATTAATCCTAATTACAAGACCGGCTACCCTTTCGTTAATGGTATAGTATTCGTCTATGTTGCAACCTATGATTTTATTGACTAGAAGTCCCACTCCCAGTTCTCTTCTGTACACTAAACCACGGTAACACAGGGCGTGTCCATTTTTCAGCACCGTAAAGGCTTCACCTGTCCTCCTAACCTTACTAAGCCCTATGACGTTCAATTTAATGCCCTCTAATTCCTCGAGCAACACATCTAGATTCACCTCGCTATATAATGTTTTCGCGTGAAACGTTGCCAGGTTCAGATTTCAATGGCGGCATGTCCAGCTCCAGGTATTCTTAGCACCCTCTGCTGCGTCACAGGTCTGACCACCGCCGTGGTCAGTTGCTTCGCAGCCACTGGAGACTGAGGGCCGTGGGTTAATTGTCGTATTCATGGGAGGTTGGGGCCATTACTGCACCAGGGTGGCCAATCCTGCTCTGGTGAGGGAGTGCGGTACTGGCCATGATCGCCGGGGTCAGGCCGCACACCAAGCCTTATTCTGCAATTATGTCAAGACGCAGATTTTTTAAAATCCGGTGGGAATTTTCCAGCTCCGGGATTCGAGCCACGGTCCTTCTGCACGCGTGGCGGATCCCCTACCTCTACGCCGTTGCTGTATCTTACATACATGCATGCAGATACACACATACATACATAAATGCATACATGCATGCATACTTACATACATACATACATACAAACACACATACGTACATACATACATACATACATAGAAGGTCCCCTTCACATACATACAAAGAAGGTCCCCTTCACCCGGAGAAGTCAGAGTGGCGCTGGCTACCACCACCAAGCACAGGAAAAAAAATTACATTGACATAAATACCCCAGAAAGCGGGGAGGGGGGGAAATCGCCCCGCCGGTAGCGTAGTGGTTATCGCACCAGACCGGTATTCTGGAGGTCATGGGTTCGGATCCCACCTGGCGGGCATTTTTTCTCCGCTTTCGTTCTTTCTTTCCAAATTCTTTATCTGTTGCAATGACCTACCACAACCTCCCCTTTGCTTTTCGAAGTTTTCTTGACTGCCAACCCTTATTCCTGTCTTATTTTCTACGAGCCCCTCATTTCCTATTCTGATTCGCTACATGCATAGCGAGGGCCTCTGTTCTGGCAGTCTTGGTGCCATAGGGGAGCTTAAGAGGATTCCACTCTGGTTGACCACTCTCGACATGTCGTAGACACTCGAGTCACGGCGCGGGGATTAAAAAGAAGGTCCCCTTCACCCCAAGAAGTCAGAGTGGCGCTGGCTACCACCCCCAAGAACAGGAAAAAAAAATTACATTGACATAAATACCCCAGAAAGCGGGGGGGAGGGGGGGGGGGAATCGCCCCGCCGGTAGCGTAGTGGTTATCGCACCAGATCGGTATTCTGGAGGTCGTGGGTTCGGATACCACCTGGGGGGCATTTTTTCTCCGCTTTCTTTCTTTCTTTCTTTCCAAATTCTTTATCTGTTTCAATGACCTACCACAACATCCCCTTTGCTTTCCGAGGTTTTCTTGACTGCCAACCCTTATTTCTACATATATACAAACATATATACATACATACGTACATACACACATACATACATACATACATGAGTTCGTACTTATATATGTACGCACGCTTGTGTTTATGTGTGTGTGGTCGTGTGCGCATGTGTGCTTCGTGCACGCGTTCGTGTGTGTGTGATTGTCTGCATGTGTGTTTGTGTGCCGGCGCGCGTGTGTGTGAGCATGTGTGGATTTGTGTGCCACCGTGCGTGCGGGTGTTTGGTGTTGCACTGTACTTCCTTATTTCCTGCACATCGGATCCAGTATCCGTGGTTCATTGTTTCGTCTGTGTGCCGCCTCGTACTTGTAGTGCACCACCCAAGCAGGCCTAGTACTGTTGGGGGGTGCTCCCAAATGAACAGGCTCCGCCACTGTTAACGCTGACGAAGAGCGCCGCCACGACGGATTCCGTGGGAATCTTCCGGCACACACGCAATCAGAGCCCCAGGAGGAGATGGCTGCTCGTTGTCTGATACGGTATGTCCCACTTCGCTGCGCGCGCCACAAGTACACACATAATCTAGTCTCTGTGCTGTAACAAAACGTATGGGAGCTGAGTTACCAAAGCACACATTGTTGCTGGCACAGAATTTCAAAGCCCCCTTCCCCTTCCAGAGGGTAATTTCCGTTACAGAGGTTCGGTTTGAGCATTGTTATTCACCCAAAAAAATCATCACATGGCAAACACTGTTGATTTATTAAATAAATGTCTTAAATTTGTTGTAAGATTAATTAGAAAGAATTTAAAATTTTTTAGTGCATCTTGTATGCGGGTCTCGACAACGCAGTCCAAATACATCAATAGAGCACCATGGATTGAGGGCCTTATACAAGAACATTCGTGGTAAAGTGGGATGACCCGTAGCAGACGACACGCAGCTATCTCCGTCTCTGGCACTGATCGCGCATGCGCCTGGCTTTCCCGAACGGCTCGGCGGCGCAACATACATACATACATAATACATGCATACATACATACATGCATACATACATACATACATGCATACATACATACATACATACATACATACATACATACATACAAACGAAGGCAAGTGTTTTTGCTAACGAAATTTATTTGCTAACCTGACGAAGGTAAGTCTCTTAGCTGAAACGTTGGCAACAATCGTGGTCGCTACCTTGTTCGAAGTTTTCTTTTCTTGTGTTCTCTACCTTCTTCCAGGTTTTATTGCACCGTAAATACATACATACATACATACGTATACATACATAAAAATACATACATACATACATACATACATACATACATACATACATATATACATACATGCATACGAAGGTAAATATCTGCTAACGAAGTCCCTTTGCTAACCTTACGAAGGAACGTCTGCTGAAACGCTGGCAACAATCGTGGCCGCTACCGGGAGTGTTTCCATTTGGCGTTGCTTTCGAATCGTAGTGTTCTGACTGTGTTTCTGTGGTAAGGATGAAAAGCGTAAATTTTGATCAAATTTGACCAGTTGGATAGATTGCGGGGCAAAGCAAGTGCGTGTGTGTGTTGTGCGCGATTGTGCGCGATTGTGCGGGAGCATGCGGGATTTTGTTGTGCGCGCGGTTGTATGAGTGCGTGTGAGCGGGAGGGTTAACACGGGTGAAACGGGAAGTCATCATCATCATCATCATCATCATCATCATCATCATCATCATCATCATCATCACCATCATCATAACCAGCCTATCTACGCCCACTGCAGGGCAAAGGCCTCTCCCATTCTCCAATTTCCCCGGTCCTGTGCCAACTGTGACCAATTTATCCCTGCAAACTTCTTGATCTGATCCGCCCATCTAACTATCTGCCGCTCCCTGCTACGCTTGTCTTCTCTAGGCATCCACTCTGTTCCCCTAATGACCAACGGTTATCTTGCCTTCGCATTACATGCCCTGCCCCCGTCCATTTCTTCTTCTTCATTTGTACTAGTATGTTCCTAACACGCGTTTGTTCCCTGACCCACTCCGCTCTCTTTTTGCCCCTTAAGGTTACACCTATAATTTTCCGCTCCATTGCCCTCTGAGTCGTTCTCAATTTAAGTTGAACCCTCTTAATAAGCCTCCAAGATTCTGTCCCGTAGGTGAGTACCGGTAAGATGCAGCTGTCATACAATTTCTTCTTCAGGGACAATGGTAGGCTGCTATTTATTGTCTGAGAATGTCTGCCGTATGCACACAACCCCATTCTGATCCTTCTAATGATCTCTGCCTCATGTTTGGGATCCGGGGTCACAACTTGGCCTAAGTAGATATATTATTTTACCACTTCCACTACCTCGACCCCTATCCCAAACTGCTGTGCTGTCCCGAGGTTATTGATCATTACTTTAGTTTTCTGCATATTAATTTTCAGGTCTAGTGCGGAAAGCATGCATTGCTATTCGTCCCCCGAGTTACAGAATGACGTGGAAAATATTGCTTATAGCAGCAGTTTTATTTTCCTTAAACCGGTTAATGAGGCTGAGGTAGTCAACATAATTCAAATTTAAAAAACAGTACAACTAAAGACATCGATGGCTTCCAAATTAAACCTATAAAGTACACCTCCGATTTGCTCGCACTTATACTTACCCACATTTTTACTTGTGTTTGTGCCAGCTGTTTTCCATCGTAAAATGCAAGTAGTCCGCTTAACAGTCTTACACAAAAAAGGAAACAAAAACGACATGGCAAATTACCGCCAGTGTCTATACGGCCGGTCATATCAAAAGAGCTAGAAAAAGTTATTTTACATCGTCTTAAAGTGTTTGAAGAGAAACACACTCTCTTAAAATGCTAACAGTTTGGCTTCCGCAAACGACTTAGTACGGAGTTCGCATTGGTAAAACAAAAAGAGACTCTAAAGCTTCAGATCACATAAATCACCAAATTCTAATTAAACAGCTTGGCAATAATGGTTCGATGGGGAATGCTGCACACCTAATTACGTCTTATTTGTAACACCGCAAATAAATAGTTCATATCGACGACTGTCTTCCCGATCAACTGCCTTTATCTTCTCGGGTACCAGAAGGGAGCATCTTGGGACCATTTCTTTTTAAAATCTATATTAATGACGTGGTCAGCATTAGCCCTAGCGCTGCATTTAATATTTATGTTGATGACACCAGCATATTTTTACGAGGAAATTGGGCGGACGAATTTGTTTCCGAAGCAAATTTTGTATAACCATCTGAAAATAAGCGCGAGCAAAACAAAATCGGTGATATTTAGAAGGCCAAATAAGAAGGTAAAAGTAACGTAACAAATACTGCTGAATGCGACCCCGGTTGATATTGTACCCAACAATAAAACGCTTGTAGTGGTCTTGCAGGACAACTAGAATAAGCACATAGGCACAGTATCAAGTAAGTTATCTCAAATAGTGGGGCTAGTATACCAGAATTGCCTGATCCTTCCGAGACATATTATTGATATTAATTTACAAGTCTTTATTTTCCTCAAGAATAAACTATTGCCATCTAGTTTGGGCATCCACAAGTCAAGGAAGCATACGAAAAATGTATTGTCTACAAAAAAGGTTTCTACGTGCTGTAATGTGCCTTCTCATTATCACACCTACCCGTTGTTTGAAAAGTACAATGTAATGCCTTTTGAGAAGATGTACAACTTTAGATTAACGAAAGCCTATAAACAAAAAATAAAGATGCAACATGCATTTTTGACTGAACTTGCCAACCTGAAAAGAAGTTCCCAGCCTTATAAAACGCTAAACTGGGAAATTTGGAACGCTAAATCTTGTAGAACGACATCTGGGCGACATATGCTGGGAAACAGGCTTTCCAGGCTACTAAATGCTTTACGCGAACTTAACTTTCAGCTGGAAAGCAAAACTTTCAACAAAATACGTAAATTTCTAGCAAATAACCACATTGACACAATATTATAGCTCCTGCATGCCTATGAGTCTCAGCTGTAGTGAGTATGCCGGTGTACGCAAGGCATGGCGATTTATAACCAGCTCACGTTTTCTTTCGGTCATGTATTAAATAATTTATTTGTGTAATTCTATATGTATGGTGTAATCTGTAATGTAAATCAGTATGCATGAATTATGTGGGTAATGTATATGCGTTGAGTGATTTAGTACATCCGTCGGTGTACATTTTATTTTGGGTATTGTTTGTACGCAAGGTATGAATACTTATAGTGGGCTCACATTTTCCTTCTGGTCCTGTATTGAGTGATTAAGATGTTGAGTATATATTTTTTCGTTCTTTCTTTTCCCTTTTCCTTCTGTTGTTGTTATTGTTGTTGTTGGTGTTGTCGTGTTTTTTAAATTTTAACACTCTTTGAATGGCGCAAGGATGCCATATTTCTATGCGGCTTATTATTTTTTCTGTACTGTGGAACACTGTTGCACGCTGGCGCCAAAAAGGGGGCCCGCAGCTCCGTCAAGCTGTCATTGAGATGGCTTTTTCTGCCGGCCTCCGGCATTGCGTGTTCTATACATGATGCCAATAAAGTTAATTTTTTTTTTCATCCTGCACATACCAGACGGCACATCCAAAACGGCCATCCTAGCCCAAGCTTTCCAAACGGCATAAGCACATACCCTTCCCAACGCAATAAATTACACATTCATGGAACTGCTGCCCCACAGGAAGTCCCATACTAGCCTTTACATTCTAAATATATACAGCTCACCCACCTCATCCCTCCCTGGAATTCAATGATTACTATAACACATACGCCAACGAACAGAAGGACAAAAACTCGCTGTTCTAGGGGGCTTCAATGTTCTGCCCACATCTTGGGGCTATCTGGGAAATAACCTTAAAGGAACTCGGCTACAAAAATCCGTACAACAAAATAATCTCCACCTCTGCAGTACCTACTGTAATGGCGTTTCTAAAGACACCTCCCCTGACCTCAGGTTCACCTATAACATCAACCATGCCACGCGGTCGTGCATAGAAAAAACGTGCGGCAGTGATCACTACATCATCAAACTTCAAATCTCACACCGAAAAAAAAACATGCAGCAGCGAATGGGCACGGCCAGATTGACTGACTAGAAAATCTTTCGTGAAACCTCTCTCACCTATGCCATTGACGATATAGAAGAAAGGATCACCCAGCTCCTCACAGAAGCCTCCAAACACACCAGGGAGTTAGCGCTAACTCAACATAAACCAGCCATTGATGCCAACATCCTCCGCCTCTGGGAAGCCCGAAACGGGCTTCCTAAACAATGGAGGAAACGTAAAACAAACCGTAGGCTGCGGATACGCATCGCCAAACTCACAATCGAAGCAGAAACTTACGCTCGTCAATTAAGACAACAAAACTGGCCTGAGTTTTCCAATAAACTACAAGGTAGCCTGGGAACCCGTCGCCCCTGGCACTTTCTCCCCTCCCTCAAGGGAACAGAAGAATCCAAATCGACTACGGCGCATCAACTACGAAGGCTGATACAAAACCATCCAAGCACTGAGCAAGACCTCATACAAGAACTGGAGAAACTCCCCAAAGTGACATCCTCAAACCAAACGCAAGTTATCCAAGTATACACCGATACCCCAATCCAGACTTAGATGAACCTTTCTCAATAGCAGAAATGGAAGCCGCACTGCACAACGTCACACGAAACACCACTCCAGAAAAAGACAAAATTACGAACGAACTACTTCGCAACCTCGACCCAATAGCCGTCGGAAACCTACTACAGTACAACAACAATCCGTGGAGGTCTGGCTCCCTATCACCGCAATAGAAACACGCGGATATAACCCTCACGCCTAATCCTAGAAAGTTTCGGACTACAATACATCTATGACCCATTTCCTTTACCCCGTGTGTGGGAAAACCCCTACAACACACGGCCTACAACCTACTTTCATCCCACATCGAGGACAACGGTTACTTCTCGGATAAAGTGTATAGATTCCGGTCACATCTCTCACCCCAAAATGTTCTACTTCAACTGAAAGAAGACATAATGACAAACTAGAAAATTACCGCAAGTTCTCAATCTTTGCACTAGAGACCGAAGTAGTATTTGACTATACCACTCATCAAGCAATACTTCAAAGTGCGAAGAAAAATTTTTCTTCGCAGAAACATCGTCTACCTTGGGGATTTCTCCTAAAATCTGGTAGATTATTCCTTCAAGGTCTCGACTCCACAAGCTGCGGCCAACGTCTCTAGGACTTCACTGCCTCTTTCCTAAGAAATCACGCTGCAACAGTCGGAATCGGGCTCCTCCGTTCCGACGCTTTCCAAACTATGCCTAAAGGAACTCCACAAGGCTCAATGATACCTCCACTACTGTTCAACGTCAGCGTGAAGGACTTATCTCCTCCGCTGGCAACTATTTCCAACCTGCGATATGCCGTATACGCCGATGATCTCACACTCTGGACTCCTAAGGGCTCCATAGGTGACTAACAAGACGCCATCCAAAGTGCCATCCAAGTAGCACAATAATAACTGCAAGCCCGGGGGTTGGAATGTGCCCTGAAAGATCCTCCTTACTTACACTGTCTAAACGATCAACTAAATTACTCTATACCAGGTCCTGAACTCAGCATCACTAATCAACCCGTTCCTAACGTTCCACACCTCCGAATTCTTGGGCTAACCATTCCGAAAGCCGGGTCGGGTGCCCAAACAATCCGATCACTCCAGCGTACTCTTTCACAAATAATGCACCTTACCCATGGGGTCTCTCACCGAAGATTTGTCATCCAAGAATCAGATACTCTGTGCATATTCCAAGCCATCCTTATCAGCCGGGTTGCATACAGTGCTCCGTACGTAGCCCTAAAGCCCTCTGAACAAGTCAAACTGAACACCGCGATACGGCAAGTCTACAAACCCACGCAAGGTCCAAAAGGGCAAAAGAATCGTGGCAGCTCACACTAACGCATAAGCCTTGAAGGTAGTGAAGCTGCAGCCTTCACGACCATCACGACGGTTTAAGTCCACTATTACAGGTGAATTCCTACTTCTTCACTGCCGCAATGACCTCACTCAATCATTGTTGCTATAACTGTGAGCTTAATTTTTTTGGAAGCGACCCTCATTGCACATCACCTTGGAGGGGCGTGCGCTATGACGTGTCTTTCTCGTTCTGAGCAAGTGTTGCCACGATTACAGTGCAGTGAACTAGAATCGAACGCTGGAGTTTTTAGTTTTTATTTTTGGCCAGTGTAGGCGAATCTTTGCCAATCTCTTTAAGTGGGTATGCTTGGCTTGACAAGCGTGCGCCCGGGACGCTGGGTGGTCGTCGCGAGGCTCGCACACACGAGCGCTCGGCATTTTCTCTAGGCCGTGTCTAGAGTGCCATCCGACGGTATTATTAAGCACTCCACTATACCAACCTCCACCAGCGTTTTGTGACAAAATTGGTGCGTCTGGCACGACATCGCTCTAGATAACATAAAGCCAGGCTACCTAACCTAAACATAGCATAAGATAACCTAATGCACACAAAAAAAACAATTTAAAACACCACAAGTAACCTAAGGCATATAAATTTTAGTTCAATTTTAAGATGAAAAAAAAACAACCAAGACAAGTGCCGGTCTCGAACCACCGTCCTTGGGATCAAGAAGCTAAGACGGATCCTCCGTACTACAATGACAGACGCTTCGACCAGTGCTAGCCTAGTCTTAAACGTTCGAATGTCGTCGGACGGCCCTCTAGCCACGCCTGCAGCGACCAGCTACAGTGCCGTCAGACGGCACTCTAGACACTGCGTTTTCGGCCAACTAACCCCCTCCCCTCACCTTCCCTGGAGCAGTGGGAGACTGAGCTGACCAGCCCGGACCCAGCCCGCCAGCAGGCCCTGGTCTCCCGGGCTCTCCAGTCAGCGCGGTCACGAGGCCTTCTGTACTAAGGAGGCCTCCCACACCCCTTCCCCTTCCCCTGTTGCTCCAATTAAACGTTCACCACCACCCCGGCGGTGGCAGCGAGGCACGCACTCATGTGCGCGCTCCCGTGCGCTCGGCATTTTTTCTTGCTATTTTTAACTGCAGACACAAAAAATAACGATTTGCTAAACAGCTTCGCCGTTAAAAATTGCTGCAGCTGGGCGTCCCCAATACGTGAAAAGAAATCCAAGAAGCGCATCGAAGTTCTCAATTCACACGCCTAGAACTCACTATCACGGGAAGAGCACCGTCCGCCGGCTAGGGTATTCGACTTAACAACAGTAAGGCGAGAAGACACGCACTCTAGTGTCCATTCTACAATGCACAAGAGAGGTGCCAATCCCACGTAACGTGCATCTGTCCTATAACAAAGCATGACGAGCCGCAAGGGCAAGAGAAATGCATGCACAGTATCATCACCTCCCCTTCACTCGCTATGCAGGCGCAGCTCCATACACCCCCAGAAATATGCCCACGCTGCTAGTGTCCCCGATGCCAACGGAAAAGAATTTAGCGCAGTCACGACCATTACAAACTAGACAGAAACATCTGAAGTGGTTGCTATCACCCTAGCCGCCACCACTTGCGAAGGATCTACAGTTATCTGATCGGTTGAATATCTCTACTAGAATTGGCTATACTAAAACAAATTAAACAGCTTCCAGCACTACAGACTGTCTGGTAACCTGGCCACGAATCCCTCAAAGAAAATGATTCGGCACACGCCGCTTCCCGTGCCCATACATACCGGGCCGTTTCCCGAGAGGGGGATAACGTACAGCCTACGC
>NW_027526335.1:159555184-159601473 GCF_048455015.1 Haemaphysalis longicornis
CCGCCTTTGAAACTTGACCCTGGCAACGCTCGACGCAAGCACTGTGTCTAGCGAGGGAAACTTAGCTGTACTACTACAGGCGCTCTCAGACATTAGCTGGGATATTATAGGGTTAAGCGACGTTAGAATGACAGGAGAAGGCTTCATGGGGCTCACTAACGGGCATATTCTGTGCTACAGTGGACGCAATAACAGAGAACAAGGGGTGAGAATTTCAATTCATGGAGAAATAGCAGGAAACATGGATGAGTTTTTCAGCAATAGCAAGACAGGCGCGGATGTTGCGTTGAAGCTAAACCATCGATTCAGGTTACAGATAGCACAGGCCTTTGGGCCAACAGCCAGCTATGATGACGAAGCCCTAGACAGCGTCTAGGAGGACGTCGAATCAGCAATATAGATGGGAACAACATATTTCACGGTTGTCATGACATATTTTACGTAAAAGGTCGGTAACATGCAAATGGGAGCAAAGCGAGGGGGAATAGGCAGTTGCAGATGTCGAGGAGATACACTGGTGCGATTTGCCGATAGAGTTAGCCTGAGGTTGATGAAAAAATTATTTTGCAAGCGAATAAACAGGAAACGGACATGGAAGAGTCTCGATGGTGCACCACAAAACGAAATTGACTTAATTTTTTTGACAACCGAGGTATTGTGGAAGACGTAAGGGTGCTAAGTAAGATTCGGAGCAGCAGTCACGGGATTAGATGCAAGGGAAGGCTGAACCTTAAAAAGAAAAGAGTAAACTCAGGAATACTAAGAAATCTTGGATTGAGTGAGTAAGGGCCAGATCGCAAGAGTTTCAAATAACTCTTCAAAATAAATATTTTAAATAACTCTACAAAATAACTCTTCAAATAACTCTTCAACTCTTTAAAATAACTCTTCAAAACTCTTCAAGCTCTTCTATACGAGCGAAAAGAGGTCCGTATATAGGCAAGCTAAATGGCAACCTAACGTCGGTGATCAGTGAAACCGCAGCAGCTGTGGGGAGGAGCAAGATGTAGGAACCAAACTGAAAAAGTAAGAAAACCAAGGAACTATTAGCCAGGCGTAAGACCATGAAAGTCTCAAGTACCGCAGATCAGATTCAATACGCCCAGTTGTCGAAACTGACACTCTGGAGTTAAACGAATGATATTCGTCTGTATAACATGGCAGTAATCGAGCAAACGCTGCACATAGAGGAGGCTTGAAAGCAACTGAGAGAAAGCTAACTGTCGGCAAAGACAGGATGCACGCACTCAGGGAGGAACAGGGTAACATTTCGCGCAACTTGTACGAAATAATAACGGTAGCAGAAGAATTCTACACCAGGCTGTATGCCTGCGAGGTTATACCAGGCGGAACTATTCAGAGTACCAGCTCAACTTGGGATGTCCAACTAGTAACGAAAGAGGACGTAAGAAAGGGTCTCAACGGCAAAAAAAAGGAAAGGCTGTGGATTACACCGGCATAACCGTTGATCTTTTGAAGGAGGGAGGAGATATCGAACTGGAAAAGCTTGCTGCACTATTTTCGAAACGCTTGACGACTCAAAAGTGTCTATAGCCTGGAAAAACGCCAAGATTATTTTGATTCATAACAAAGCGTATCCCAGAGACATGAAGGATTACAGTAGACCTACTCTCAGCCGTGGGGCTAAAAATACATAAGAATACATTTAAAGTATAATGAATAAGCATGCCATAAATGTCCTGTTTACCTTAGGAAACGAAAACGCTAGAAGAACTAAAAGAATACAACTACCTCATATGGTTAGTGCTGATTGCAACCACGGGAGAGAAATCTTGTGCAGAATAGGTATGTGTTAAGCAGCACTCGGCGAGCACTCTCAAATAATAAGAGTAAGCTACCTCTGTCACTGGACGGAAAAATTATAAGCCAGCGCATATTGCCGGTTATTAAATCAGGAGCTGAAACTTGGCGCCTTACTGAACAACTAAAACGCAAACTTAGGTCGGCATAATGGGCCATGGATACAATAATCTTATGAGTAAGACTGAAGGACAAGGGAAGAGCCACCTGGATCAAAGAACAATCTAGAGGAGATGTCATTGTTCAACTAAACGAAAAGAATTGGAGTTGGGCTGGCTTTGTAGTGAGCGACCCGACAACCGGTGGACAATAGGGTAACAGAGTGGATACCAAGGGCTGGGTATTCAAGAATCGGGGGGCCATAATTCAGACTGAGGGATGAATAAAGAGGTTCGGAGAAAATGATGGACTAGAGCAGCGCCGGAGAGGGGCAGTTGGAGGTCAGTGGGAGAGGCCTTCTTTTTGGGACTTGAGTGGGCTGATTATGATTATTCGTCTCTAAAATCAGATGTAACTATAGAGCAAACACTCTTTATTTTGCAACCAGCAAGTTATGAAAAGACTTAAGTATCATTGTTGAAAATACCTACCTTTGTCATAATAGAAACTATCCCTTCTGATATTCACCCTACAATAACCTCGGTCTTCCGATTGTTAGATCGCATGACTTTGTTCTTGTTTCTTGGTTTTTATGTTTTCTTTTTCTTAGTGTGCTTTTATTTCGCAGCCAAGCTTTGTAAGTTTGGTAGAACTGAAATATGCACGCTGTTTTTATTATTGCACATAATAATGGGTATTTCGTTTGTGTTGCAATAATTTTCTGACTACATCTTTTGTAAATTCCTTGCGTTGTGTCTGCTATCACATTACAATTCTATGGTTTATTTACGAGGCGTCTCACCGCAATGCCACACCACCGGACCTCTTCTTATATTACTAGGAATCACGCACTCTACATTTACAATTTGTGATAATATACTGAAACCAACTGAAGCTGTAGCAATAAACACAAAATTTCATCTTCCCTATGCTGACGTTGTGCATTGTGTGAGCTATGACAGCAGGCATTTTCAAGCAATATTTCCAAACCTATCATGCCATCAAACGGGGCGGTATGTATAAATCACGCGGCGCAGGTGTCACCAGTTTTGTTTTACACCCACCAAATGTAGGGGTCATACCTACATATCCAAGTACTGCCCTTCTAGGGTGACCTGTTCAGAGGAGCATAGAACGAAATATTCTAGCCATACTTGTTGAAACTGCGCATAGACGTGTGCAATATTATGTGGGCGTTTATCTCAGCCCGCGCAATCCTATTTTTATTGCAGTATACATTTACGCGACCGTCGTCGTTATAATAAAATTTTCTTTGAGCTCTTGCGTGCTAAAAGATATAGAGTTCTGTGTGAGAACACATAAGTTAATCGTCCTATGCAGCAGAATATAGTGTCCGAGTGATTATGACTTTAGCTTCGAGAGTAGCAAAACCATATTGATACCGAACCGGTGAAAACTGCCAAGATCATTTTGCCGGCAAGATTCGTGGTACTCATATACCGACGGGCGGGAAATGTTTGAAGATTATTTCGGCTTGATCAGGGATCCGCTGCATTAAATGGTAAACGGGAAGTTCCGTTTAAAAAGTGTTTTAATGTGACGCCAACAAATTTACAAAGTTATGCGTGTAGTAACACCTGCTATTATCTCAGTTAAATTAAGAATATAAAACAGTAAAGTACCTGGCCAGTGAAAACCACATTGAGAAACAGTAGAAGTATCTAAATGGGAGTTGTTGTTAAATCTTTTATTCAAAAAGGGTACGCCGGAGGCCTCGTGGGTGAGCTAGGAGCTGAGGATTCATGAATGAAAGGGGTTCGTATGAGTTTGTGGTTGTCGGGAGGTGGCATGAGTTTGTTCACAGGATGGTTGTTCATCACTGAATGGTCTGCTCACTGGTGTAGGCCATCGCTATATAACTCGCGCAACACCGCTCTTAGTTTTTAACTGTATGATAAGGTTAATGGTGTGTTCATATAATGCGAGGCAATTGATATGGGTCAAGGGATCTGGGTTTTGGGAAGTGAAATTCCGGTATCGAGAGAATTTGGGGCATATCCAGACCAGGTGGTGCAAATCAGTTTTAACGGCATTATCGCAGTATAATCAATTCGGGTTGATATGGGTAAGAGGCCTTCGTACTGCAGTGGACCTGAGTAAGTATATGATGATGATGACGATACTGATGATGATGTCACTAAGATAGTGGGTAAATGTTGAACGGCTCAATTATTCCAAAGCACTCAGGCGTTACGACAGAGATAAAAATGAGCATCAATAAATTCGCATTGTTCCCTATACGAACACTTTATCTCAATATAAAGGGTAATAGTAACTTACGGATCAAAAACAATAATTCCGAAAAGCAATAAATCCCGTAGGGCCATTTTTTACGTTGTACTTCATTGGCGCATGGCGCGGAAATTGATGTTTCGGGAAATGGGAAGCAGGCGTGCTCGAAGCCGCTGACTTTTGCAAGGGTGGTTGCTTGGACGAGTTGGTATTAAATGAGTCTACTAAAAGTGCGAACTTACGACCAATACAACAGCAATATAACGGCAACACAAGTTACTGACAAATACAATCGTTGGCCCTGCCCGTCATAACCAAACAATGTGGCCCAGTTATCGATAGTGACGCGAGAATATAATTCATTATAATGGACACTTTTCGGTGATATGGGCCTGTCGTCATATATTCATTGCCCTTTCAGCGTCTTCAATATAACACAGAATTCCCTGCCAAGGATGTTAAACCAAGAAGTATTTTCCCAGTTCTGCATTTCCTCGATCGAAACAAGGCCCCTCCGTTTCATAGAAGGCAATAATGACCACTCTTGCAGAAGTCTTCGGTGAAAAATAAGCGTTACTGCGTGTGTTGTCATTAAAATTTATGGTCTGTTTTGAGGCCCAGGAGGCGAGAAGGAATGTTTCATATCTGATAATCTTCGCAGCAGAACCTTGCATATACATGCTATAACTTTATGCCAGGCACACGAAACATACCTATCAACATGGGTGTTCAAAAATGGCAACGTCCATCTGAGGGCAGCTGCGAAACGTGAACGCGCGGACGTATGCTCACGTTGCGCAGACTTACTCTGTACTATTTTCCTCGTTAGTAAGCAACAACGTCAGGGCGTACTTTAATAAATATGTTGCTCGGGGAATTATCCTGATGGCATAGCCATAAGCCAATAGATGTCACCCTGGCTCCAGTAACTTTTCCATGATTGCATGCGATTTTTTTTTTGTTGGCACACGAGAAATTACTGCTTCTGGCTTCGACACCTATTCCACCACAAGGAGCTTCCAGTTTGCAATGCTCCTAACAAAAAAACAAAAAATGTGCTTCTGTTTCTTGAAAAAGGGGGTAGACAATCTGAGGAATAAAACAGGTAGCGTACATTTTAGTTACGAACAGTATATTCAGATTGGGAATATCACACAACTTATTCCAAAATAGTGGAACGTTGGTAGCTAGTACAAAGGTGATGCGATAAAAACTACGAACTTTTGCTAGTATTCAGGCGAATCTGTTCGATAAATAAGAGCATGACCAAACTATCAATTCAGCATTTCAGTTAGGCGTTTTTGTTTTACGACAATTTAATTTTGGGTAACATAAAACTCAAAACATCCAAACGTCCGCATAGTGTGTGGCTGAAAAATTACATTGTGACAGTAAAACTGCAAACATTTTCTCTGTCTCTTTCCCGGATTTTCTTTAACAAGAGACAAGCTAAAGAGAAAAATTCATTTTTTGAGATTCTTTCATCAATTTATTTTAAAGGCACGGCAGTAGGCTATGTGTTATAATTACACGCGACAAACAGACTGTCAGTAATTACACTATGTAAATGAACTGGAAACATTGTGGAAGCCGCTTTATTTGTTCGCTTCGTTGTACGTTTTTGGTACGCTCAATTCGGTGTATGGAATCTACCGATAGTTACTTCTGCCGCCGCTTAATTCGAAGAATTATGAATTAAGAAGGGGTAACTGCGTGGTACGCAACGCGAAGCCCATCTGTTGCAGATACAGTAGTACTACTAATTCAAGTTTGCTGGTTGAAGGGAAGGGGACTAATTGGGCGCAGTATTCACCTCCAAACACTGTGCTTTACTTTGGGGCTTCCTTTGGCATGGGAGCATCGTTCAACTTACCTACCTACTATCCCGAAGGAAATTCTGAAGTTTGTGTGTACGTGTGTTCGAACGTGTGCTTGTGCATGTGCGCGTGTGTGTTTGCGTGCGCGTGTGCGCGGGCGCGTATTTGTCTGTGCCTGTAGACGCGCTAATGCGACTGCATGTGCATTGGGCTGGTTTAGCTAATGGTAGCCGTTTGGCGTAGTCGACACATTTCTTCAATGGTGCAAAAACGAAACAGTTGATTGAGTACGGCAACAGAATGGGAGGAACAGTTCGAAATTAAACGAGTCATGATATTTTTGCTAACTTGTACAGCAGCCTGAACCAGTACAATAACCGTACGGTGTCCCGTAGCACGAGCAAAAAGCGTTTTTGAGCTCAACTCTTAAAATGCAGAATTATTTATATAGTGCCCAT
This sequence comes from Haemaphysalis longicornis, assembly GCF_048455015.1. Classification (NCBI taxonomy): domain Eukaryota; kingdom Metazoa; phylum Arthropoda; class Arachnida; order Ixodida; family Ixodidae; genus Haemaphysalis; species Haemaphysalis longicornis. The sequence goes on from NW_027526335.1 coordinate 159,561,633, forward strand.
GAGAGCATATTTTACTTTGTACATTTATTTATTACGTGTCTGCTGAACTTAGAAATAAAAGCTTGAGATCAGGAAAGAGATGTCTGATGCACACAAAATTGATAAAAAGTTTGAGCCATCCGACTTTACAAAAAGGATAGCAAGCGAACCTTTTCAACGCACAATATAGAGAAGATACGAACTTTAGGTGAAACGTACGGATAATAAAGCGAAGATTATGTGGCTAGGGCTTCATGCCCTTTGTTTCGAGAAAATAAGAATTTCCGAGGCCCAACGTATTTCGGAAGCGCGTTGGCAAACTGACTCCAGCCATTGGCAAACTAACGTCCAGGTGTGTGCGCTATTGTCACGCATACGCCTTGCAAGTTGCACGCCGTTAAAAAAATGATTTGGACCACATACGTATACGTGTGACCAATTGAATATGCATCTTCAGCAGATGTGTTAAAAATAGGCGTAATTTTCGAAATCAAACGTGACTTAGACTTCAAACGCATTGGCCTAATCACCTCAATATGACTTGTGAGAAAAGTAGCTGCCAATAGGCACCATGTTAATACAGCAGACTCAAAATAACTCTGTGTCTCTCTACTCAGTGGAGGATGTCCAGAGAAGCTGGGCGCCGTTCAACAAGTTCACGAAAAAACACGTTTTTAATTTGAAATTGAGCATAGTTCCTAGCCACTTAGTTGTATGAAACTTTCAAGGACTTGAGCTTTCTTCTAGCGAGCAAACACAGGGCTGTCCTTTTGCCTCCCGCATCGTAGGCCTCTGTCCGTGTAAAAACCAACCCAAAGAACAGGTAGCATCAGCCCTTCAGAACTCCACTGAAATATCACAGCAATCCAACGGGCATATCACCGGGGAAGGCATGTATTCAGACGTTCTGCTTTCAACGCCTCGCGTTAGAGAACACCTCATGCTTCAAATGCACAAGACGATTCAAGATATGCTGTTCTCGGGCATCAAAAATATCCGGAACACTGGCCTTATAACCTTCACTTAAAGAAAACTGGCTGAAGGAGGGACAACTAGGAGGGTACTCAGCCTCCTTCACCTAACCGGTGCTGAACTTCGTCTTCAAGAAAACGAACAGAAATCATGACTCTCCCATTTAGAAGGTCTCTTTTTAAAACTACTTTACGCATCTTTTTTGCAACAGCCTTCAGCAATGCTACCCTGTGAAGGTGAATGCCCAGTGAAGCATTTTTAGCACACGACATAAAGGTGACCGAAACCTGACGTCAAAGAAATGAACCAATTTGTATTTCTTGAGCGTACTCCACCCTCATCTCTAAAAAAGTCACAGGCACACACGTATACACGTTTATATAGACTCTACTGGTCTTGAAATTGCTGTATGATCTATGTAGATCACTAATATACTCAAAATGCACACCGAAGTGATGAGACGTATATGCTGGAAATCCAAGAAGAGTATTTATTTTGCGAATGTTGCCTAAAATAGGTACTATACTCAATATGCACGTCCAACTAATGAAACATATATCCGGGTAATCCCAATTATGTTTTGAAAGGCGTGTAACACTTATGGTGCATGAAAATCGCCAAATACATGAAAATCGGCAAATAAGAGTTTTGCTTCCGAAGGTGATCCGTATATCAGTTATAGAAAATTTGGAATTCATATTTACGCTGCGTGGTAAATTAGTTGAATCGCCTTCCCGAACATTTATTAACAATGCAGGATAAAAAGTTATTCAAAGCTGCCTAACTTGCACATTTTTTTTATTATCCATATGTCTCGTATTTAATACGCCTTGAGCGTGCGTTTTAAACATCATCTATATTTTCTTTTTGGACATTTATGTCCACATCCAATGCTGTGCGAGTTCTGCATTGTGCTTCCCTTTTCCCACTCCCCTCTGTAAAGTCTATAGTGACCTTGAGTATATTCGAAAACAACACAAACTAAACAAAAACTACCAACCCGTTTGGCCATGTATACGATGTCAATTCGCCTTGCAGGGTTTCACCCTTGACCACAATTTGGTTTACTCAGCCTGGTTACCACCTGAGCACTCCAGGAATTCTTGCTGTGTATACATTCGTCAGTTTTTGCAGATAGTCCTGGATGGTTGTTTGATTTGGCAAGCAAGGATGACATTTACTACATAGCCTCTTCATGCGTTGCCCTTTTCCAGGAAACCCAAGAACACATCACGGCAAGCGCTGCGGTCGTAGATACGGGCCATTCATACATATTGGTATCCGGGAATAGGTCTTACACCTTTGCTCAAGTCTGCAAGCACCTGTTTGGATGCTGATTATCTTTCAGACTACGCTGATGCTAAATAATAAAGTTACACGCAATCAACGTGAAATACTTGTGGAATGTGTTGTTTTTAGACTTGGGGGCGCTCGCCCCACAACGTTTCATGTCCCTCCCTTGAATGCAACAACGAAATTTCACCACTATGCGCCCTTTTCTTCCTGAATGAGCAAAGAAGCTGCCACGATGATTCACAACCTGGCACAAACGTACAAGATGGAAAAGACAGATAAATATAACGCTCGCAGGCAAGGTGAGGTGAAGTCCAGCAGTAGGTCACAGAGAGTGCAGGCGGGACGCTGCCTTCGAGCTAAGGGCCACAGACAGTACCGGAAGGTGGTCTGCGGCAATGGACGACGTTAGCCTCGAACAGGAGCCCGTATGACAAGGGTGTGATCATCGTGGTGCATATGGCATGTGCTGTGTTAACAGGCGTTGCTGTTATGAGTTCCATGGGTTTTGTTTGAGTTAATGAAGTGACTGTTCTTATCCCTTGTCGCTAAAGTAAAGCAGCCATGGTGTTTCACCTTGTGTCTTGCATGCGCTTTCACGGTGAAGTACACTAACCTGACTCGAGAAACATTGCCGTTTTTCACAGTGGCACCCAAATTAGAGACCGAGTGCGTAGCTTGCCTGCAAGGGACGGTGCGCTGCAACGTGGTTCGGTTCATGAAAGGCGCTGCAAACAGCGCTGAAAACGATTACTTAACTATGCGGCGTCGCGTCGGACAACACGTTCATTCTGGAAGAAGTCTGCTATGTGAATGAGCAGAAAAAATCGTTTGTTGACAAGTTGCAAGACCAGTGCGATAAGCCACATGTGGCGAGTGAGGCCTCTCTTGCAGACGACGGTGACGTTAACATAACGACCAAGCGCAGAAAGCGTCAATTATAAGCAACGGCAGAATCAGACATCATGTAACGGGTATCTGCAACTACAGCTCCACCCCGACGGCATGACTGCTGGGAGAGGCGTTAAGGCAGCTCTTAACGACAGCGATGGAACAGCATGCCCGGAGCCACCTCGTGATGTCGAATGCAGTGAAGTGCAGGTGGACGGCAGTGAGCCAATTGATGCCAGTGTCTGCGTTATTCCTGGAATGAAGGAGAGCCTGGGAAAAAGCTGGGCAGTTTTCGCACATGACAAGATGGGCAAGCCCCGTCAACCAAGGACCCCCGTCCCCTGTTGAAGAGCACGTAGATGCCAAGACGAAAATCGAGCGTGGAACTAAAGTGACGATATGCTAGTATGACTACTGCGCCGAAATCGAAGCCTCGATTCAGGCTTAGGAGCAATCTACCGCCGAACCAACCACATAGAGCAGTAGGTGTGTTACACCTGCGCGATGTCATTTCAAACGCTTCGTCAACACTGTTCGTCAACATTTTTCAATGACGCCCTCCCAATAGAGGCAAGCAGGATTTTCTGAAAACCCTGTGTTTTTACACATTCTTAAATAATCACACAGCCAGTTGATATCTCCCATTCGTTTTTTCTTGAAAATGCTGCCCATTTAATTGCCCGAAAACCAATTGAAGGATTTTGTCCTAACATGCGCCCAAGAAGGGCAGCGATATTTTTTATTCTGCATCCATTTGCACGTAAAATTCAGTTGAGTTTTCCCGCGTTCGCTTAGCGGTCGTTATCTGTTGACACCTTCGGCACCTACGCGTCTCCCGTAGGAGCCGGTGTCATATATATCATAAATGTAAAAGAGAAGATGTACCACTAAAAAGCGCAAAGGTTATCCCTCCGTATCGGTTGGGACTTCCTGCAACACTACGCATCCCGTAGGGAGACTATGTGACTTATGATAAAACTGTACCGATGAGCATCGTTCATATCTTCTGAAATTGCACTTCCTACAAGGAAGAATACCCCTCAGACAGCCGGCCTCCATCGTGTGTTCCCAGGGCAATCTCCTGCCGAATTCATGTTGTGTTCACAACCTGGCACTCTTCCTCGTATCATATTAAGTGTGCCAGCAAACCAAGCTCCTCCTTCTTCTATCTACTTTTCCCACCCTTGAGCTGTGGGAGAACCTGGTGACTAAGAGTGATCTCGATGTCCAGGCACTACTTCCTCCAGAGCGATGGCTGCCTACTCATCATCACATGGCTTTCTGAAATTGGGAACCACTCCCACTTCGCGGGCTCAATAAAACCTTTTTCACTCACTGACTCCCTCGCTCGAGTGCACCATCTTGGTGCCATTTGTTTAGCGAGAGTTGGAGTAAAACAGGAGTGCCAGTCGTCGTTTCACATTACCACGACGCGCCTGCAGTTGGAGCCCATGTACTGACAGCGGGCATGCGCTCCCTAGTGTGTACCACTTCCCAATGAAGTAGCCTAATATGACGACTTACAAATAAACAAATAACATATACACAAATATATATAACAATAAACAATATAATCATCATCATCATCATTATCACCAGCCTATCTACGCCCACTGCATGGTAAAGGCCTCTCCCATTATTCTCCAATTACCTCAGTCCTGTGCCAACTGTGACCAATTAATCCCCGCAAACTTCTTGATCTCATCTGCCCATCTAACTTTCTGCCGCCCCCTGCAACGCTTGCCTTCTCTAGGGATCCACTCTGTTACCCTTGATGACCAACGGTTATCTTGCCTTCGCATTACATGCCCTGCCCACGTCCATTTCTTCTTCTTAATTTCTACTAATAAGTCTTTAACACCAGTTTGCTCCCAGACCCACTCCGTTCTCTTCTTGTCCCTTAATGTTACACCTATCATTTTCCGCTCCATTGCCCGCTGAGTCGTTCTCAATTTAAGTTGAACCCTCTTAGTGAGCCTCCAAGTTTCTGCCCCGTAGGTGAGTACCAGTAAGATGCAGCTGTCATACACTTTCTTCTTCAGCGACAATGGTAGGCTGCTATTCATTATCTGAGAATGTCTGCCATATGCACCCCACCCCATTCTGATCCTTCTAATTATCTCTGCCTCATGGTTGGGATCTGGGGTCACAACTTGGCCTAAGTATATATATTCGCTTACCAGTTCCACTGCCTCGCCATCTATCTCAAACTGCTGTGCTGTCCCGAGATTATAGACATTACTTTAGTTTTCTGCATATTAATTTTCAGGCCCACGGTTCTACTCTGTTCGCCCAGTGCGGAAAGCATGCTTTGCAATTCGTCCCCCGAGTTACTTAGCAAGGCAACGTCATCAGCAAATCTGAGGTTACTGAGGTATTCTCCATTAACCCTTACTCCCACCTGTTCCCAATCCAACGTTCTGAATACTTCTTGTAAGCATGCTGTGAATAACATTGGAGAGATTGTGTCTCCTTGTCTGACACCGTTCCTTACAGGTATTTTACTGCTCTCCCTATGGAGGATGATGGTAGCTGTAGACCCATTATAGATATCCTCTAGTATTCTTACATAATGTTCATCTACCCCCTGGTTCCGTAATGCCTGAATGACTGCTAGGGTTTCGACCGAGTCAAATGCTTTTCATAATCTATGAAGGCTATATATAGGGGTTCAGTATACTCAGCGCACTTCTCTATCACCTGATTGATCGTGTGAATATGGTCCATTGTTGAATAACCTTTACGGAACCCTGCTTGTTCTTTAGGTTGACTGAAATCTAAGGTTGCAGAGATTCGGTTAGCGATTACCTTGGTAAATACCTTGTAGACGACTGACAGTAAGCTGATCAAACAATATAATATAAATATATAATACATATATATATATATATATATATATATATATATATATATATATATATATACATATATATATATATATTTATATATATATATATAAATCTACAGAAAGATAATCTCACAAAGCGCGCAGAAATAGTATAAGTAAAGAGTCGGATACACAGCAAGAACAATAACAAACAATGTTTACTTACGTAGCGGCAACGGGACTTGCCTTCATCAGAGTAAAGTTACATGATTTTGCTGTCGCAAACATTTTGAACACATTTCTTATATAGGTTTGCATAAAACTGTAAGAAGGAGCGGGAAATGTTTCGGAAATGGAGAGAGTGCATACAGTCAGGGGGAACGAGCCCACTCGCCACAAGCCCACTCGTCACCGGAAAACTCGTCGTCGGCCAACTCGTCACACCGGCCTTTTCGTACAGTGCCATCTCGAAATAGGAACTCTCGTGCAAGGCGCCTTTTCTTCGCATGGATTTCGTTACGACGCGGCCGGGTGAACAATAGCCTGGAAGCCCTCACCGGAAATTGTCGTGAAAGCCGGTCTGAGGCTGGTTTCTACGATGGTAAATTCCTTACGGTTGTTTAGGAGGGCGTACGGAGGTCGGAGTGAGCAGCAGGTGTGCACAAAAAGCTGTTTTTTTTCTTTGGGGGGGCAGGGGGGAAGGGGAGAGGCCAGCGCAACCTGCATTTCTTGAAGTATGATCGTCACGGGTATTGAGGTGATGTACGTCCGTATTTTCGAGCGTATAACCTCCCCTTGCATACAACCCGCAACCCCACTTTCAGTGTGCGAATAAAAAAAATAAAAATTCATAAAGCCTACACTAGGCTTGAACCATAGCTGAGCTGGATGGATTTTTTCTATTTAAACACTGAATGACTTACCACCAGGCATTGCATTAGGTTTGAAATTGTTTATTTGTTGATTTGATTGATTGTGGCGGTGTAACTCGCCGACGCTACACAGGTGATGAGAGGCGCCGTAGTGGAGGGCTCCGAATTCATTTTGATCCCCTGGGGATCTTTAATGTGCGTGCGCCGAAATCTCGAACACACGGGGGTTTTCGCTTTTCGCCTCCATCAGAAAAGCGCCCAGGAATCAAACCCGCTTCCTTGGGCTCAACAGCACAACGTCATATCCACTGAGTCACCGCGGCGGGTAATTGTTTGTTAACATGCTCCGTTGTCGCTTTTCACGGTGGTAGCAATAGTCATCGTCGGACAGCGCCCCCACGGCTTGAACGCAAATACCAAGATGTCAACGATCGCATCGCAATAATCCTGGGTGATCATGACAGCGGTGCTCCAGTCAACACGCTTCGGAATATTACCCGCAACATCCGCTTCTGAACGGATGCAGTGAACAACGTCAGAACGTAGCGTTGAAGACTCCTACACAACGAGACAACGAGGCAATACTGCAATATATAGTACAAATAGTACAACAGTACAACACGGGTGCAATAAACATTTTTTATTTCATGCACAACCTGTTCACTGCGTCATTTTAACTGCGTGCCATTTCAGCGTGACCCTTACTAAAAATTTACATGCAATTATCATTTTAATATAATTAACATGGTGACGGCATATTCATCTAACTTCCTACGTCAAAACTTTGAAGGAACACTCGCTCACCCAATCATTTTTAAATGGGCGACGTATATCAGGCGGAAACATCGCCCTAACGTTCCAAAACAAGCTCGTAATGCGAGTTTTCCGTCTGACGAATATTCCGGTGATACGAGAATTCCTCGTACGAAATGCCCTGTGACGAGTTGGCATTGCTAACCAGTCCACCCGTGACGAGCTGGCCCACGACGAGCGGACACGCGACGAGTGGGCCTAGACCCACAGTCAGGCTACGCCTATGTTACAACATCAACAAACAAACAAAAAATAAAATAAAAAGGGGGGGGGATCGAGAGAGAGAAAAAGGGGTCGTGTTAACAATACAGCGTTCAAGGTTGCACCATGACGGGTCAACGTATGCCGCGCGGGCTGCAAGTTCAGACAATGGGGGAAACTGGACAACCGCGGTTTGAAAAGAAAGGGAAGAGTATACAGTAAGATATTCAGTGGCTGGGGAGACTGGTTCGGGGGGAAGCGAAGATGGGTGTGCCCCCCGCGGATGAAGAGAATAGATAGGGGGCACAAAAGAGCATTTCACTGAAGCCAGCAATTGAACAGGATATAGGTAAGGTCACAAAAGGTTAAACATGAATAGATCACAAAGAGTTAAACATTCTTAAGTGGTGGTGGGAACGAGGCCTCCTTCCCCAGGACAAATGGCATGTTGAGCCGCATTAGGCTAACAAAGCTGCTGTATTAGGAGAGTTTCTGCGAATTCTGATGGCAAACTCGAGGGTAGGAATAATGAACATAGTTATAAAAATTATGAAGCCGCTAATCTTAATCGAGAGATAAGCACGTTAGTTTTCCGTAACTTTCATTAATTCCAAGTGTGGCTGACCCAAACTTATAAATGAGATAAGATTCCCGAACCTCGCGGTCGTGGTGCGTTTTGAAGGCGGATTCTAAAACCGTTGCTTTAAGATGTTCAAATGCATGCCCGGGACTGTTCACATGTCTTGACAGGGGCAAATAAGGGCAGCTTTTTTCATGTGAGCGGTGATTACTGAACCGTATTCGGAAGGGCGTTTCAGTTTGGCCGATATATTGTTGCCTACAAACAGTGCACTCTAGAAGATATACGACATTAGCGGAGTCACAGTTAAAGTTACCTTTTATATTTATGTAGTAGTCTGAAGCCGTGCTGGTGGCGCGCTGTGTAGTGGTCATGTGTGGGCATACTTTACATCGGGGTTTATTGCAGGGCATGCAGCCAGTAGTTGCCGGTCGGTTGATACGAGAGTTAGTAAGAAAGTCACCTAAATTCTTATTACGCCGGTAGACAACGCGTGGTGGTTCGGGGAATATGCTTTTAAGCGGTCACTTTGCATTAGGATATTGTGATGTTTTTTTAGCACGGTTGACACTCTTGGAGTGGAGGATGAGTGGGTTAAAACTAAGTTAGTTTGCGGGTTCCCGTTCGGGGCTTTTTTCTTACAGATTTCGTTACGGTCTAATTGGTTGGCTCGCACAATAGCGTCGTCGATAACCTTTTCCGGGTATTTTTTATTCAGGAGGGCGGTCTTGAGTTCTCGACAGTTTGAGTCAAAGTCGGTTTGGTTTGAGCAAATTCTCCTAAATCGGTGGGCTTGGCTGTAAGGTATTGCTGTCTTGCAGTGTCTGACATGGCTACTTCGGAAGTGCAAATACTGCCGCGTGTCTGTCGGTTTTCTATACAGTTTGGTTTGAAGCCGACCTTGGAAGGTAGTAACGGTGACGTCCAGAAAGTTTACACTGTGTTCCGAATAGGAATGAGCAAGGGAAATACTAGGATGGGCTAGGTTAAATGCCTCAATGAAGGTGAGGAGCTCCGTCTCACCGTGTTGCCAGATCATGAATATGTCATCAATATACCTTTTATAGTACATTGACTTTAAATTTTGGGTGTCAAGAAAGTTTGATTCGAGGTGAGACATAAAGATATTAGCGTAGTTAGGTCCGATTCGAGTTCCCATTGACGTTCCGCTGACTTGCACGTAATGAACTCCGTCGAACTCAAAATTGTTAAGTTCAAGAATAAGCCTAAGGAATGTTTGGAGAGCAGAAGAATCGATAGGTTTGTCGCACGATGACTGCTCATACGCAAGGGATACAGCCGCGATGCCATCTTGATGGGGGATGTTAGTATACAGTGACGCAACATCAAGGGTGACTAGAAGGCAGTTATCAGGAATTTCAATTTTTGAGATGTCTGAGAGAAAGTCATTGGTATCCTTAATGAAGGAGGGAAAGTTGGGCGGAATGTCGCAAATGAGATTATCCACATAGCGCGAGAGGTTTTCGGTAACAGTGCCAATGCCAGAAACAATGGGGCGCCCTGGGTTGTTCACCTTGTGAATCTTTGGGAGAAGATAGAATTTACCGGCTACTGGGCTTAAGGGGATCAGGGAACGAGCCGTGGTTTCATTTATTGTTTTAGTATTTTTAACAAGCTCAGCAAGTTTATCTTTGACAATTTGCTTATAATCTTGAGTGGGATCATTGGGTAGTGTTTTATAGAACGTCGATAGCGATAGTTGCTTATTGGCCTCGTTAACATAGTCGGTTTTGTCAAGGATTACGATTGCGCCTCACTTGTCGGCAGGTTTAATAATTATGTCGGGACAGCTTGCGAGTTCCTCTAGGGCTTTCTTTTCGTTGGTAGTCATGTTGTGGTGGAAAGAAATTTGTGTTTGGTATGCTTTTCGCACATCGCGTTGGACAGCTTTGATGTACATATCTGGGCAACTATCACGCTGTGTGGGAGGGGTCCAGTGCTTATAGCTAGGTAGGGTTCTGCGGGCTTCTTCCGTCGCGGGGTGATCGTAGAAGTATTCTCGTAGCCTCATGTTTCTGGCGAAGTTATCGAAGTCCTTAAAAAGTTGAAATTCATCAAAACCACCAGTAGCCGGGCAAAAGTTTAGGCCCTTTGACAAGACTATCATCTGAGCTGGGGAGAGGGTTATACTTGAAAGGTTCATTACATTCCCGGTAAGGTTTTCTTTTGTGACGGCAGGCGAGGGAAAAATATTAGTACAGGGGTTTAACTGAACTGTTTGGGGTGCAGTAGTCGAAGCATTTATTACAGTCGTAGTGACATTATCGGCCGTATTGTCAGAGTTGGGGCAGTTACTAGTGCCGGAGCTTGTTAGGTTCTTACGCATGTGGCCAGTGTTAGAAATCTTATCTCGGTTAAACTTTCGGTCTTTTGTTCGGGATATGGCGGAGGCCGTCTTAGATTCGTAGTTGCTTAAAAGGTTCAACTCTCTTTTGCTTAGTTCCTGACTAAGTAGTTCCTCTTTCTTTCGGAGAGAATGGGCCGTAGTTTCGTAGTGATTGAGGATTATTTCAGTTAATTGTAAAGATGCTTTATCGAGTACCTGTTTCCACTTATTCATGTTGGACGGGGAGAGTTCGGTAGCAGGTTTTATTCTAATCCTAAGACCCCTGGGAGCGACCGCGGCAGTCAAGTACTGTGCAAGAGCGGAAACGTGCAATTCGGAACGTATGCGCTTTTCGGTGATTTTTCTTAGCTTTAAAAACTGTCTTGAAACGGGGAAGGAGGCCACGTTACTGTCGAGACACAGCTCGCATGCGCGAAGCGCCGGTGCAAGCCAGAAGGAAATCGTACAGCCGCGCTGAAGGTTACGAACGAAAGACCCCCCAGTTTATTCCGATGGCTGATAATATACACTCTCAAACATCACGTGACATACAGCTTGGCGGACGCAGCTTGCGCCCGCTATCTGTTGTGGCGGAACACTTCGAACACCGGCGGGTGATAACAGCACATCCCCCTTTCAAAGACAACAGCTACACATGCTCGTGCACCATCGAGGTAAAGAACATACATTATACAAACAAAAACAATTCCACCAAAACAACAACACCGCAGAGAACTACTCATCAATACCCAGCCTTATGGGCTTCTTCACCACTCTACCGTATCTCGTTAATGTGCGTGCAGAGTCACCATGAGCCACGTCGCCAGTTAGAGGCACCGCGTCTGTTGCATTCAAGTCGCCTGTGCTACCATCCAATTGGGCAGTACTCGCCTGCGCGGAAATGCCCGCGTTTCCCCTTTCATTTGGACGACGGTTAAGCGACCCCCGGTTACTGTTAAGATCAGTGCCGTTGACCAACTGTGCAGCGCCCGGCTGCTCTTCATTCTCTGGAAACTCAAAGGTTTCTGTGCTTGCACGTCCTCTCGGTAGGCGGTTGAGCCTTCTCCTGTTCCTGCGGAGATCAACCCCGTCGTCTGTCCGCACCACGTATGAACGGGGTTGCGGCGTTGGTGCAAGGACTGTGGCCTTGCGTTTCAAGTCGGTCATCCACACCCGGTCCCCTACTTCCAACTTAGGAAGTGGCCTGGCGCGGTGGCGCTGGTTGTAATAACGGCACTGCCGCCTCCTGACCTCTTGATCAGTGGCCACTGCTACTGTCGGGCTGCTTTGTCCTGGGTTTCGGAGACGGGGTAGCATTGGGACTCTTGTCTTGAGCCGCCTACCCATAAGTATTTCCGCAGGACTCACTCCAAGTACTCCGGGAGTTGCCCTGTAAGCCAGAAGTGCGAGGTAAGGGTCCTTGGACTTTAAAATGAGGTGCTTAATCGTCTGAACCATTCGTTCAACTTCCCCGTTGCCCTGCGGGTGCCTCGGACTGACGGTGACATGGCGGAACCCATAAGCCCTAGCGAACTGTTCAAAGTCAGTCGCTACAAACTGAGGACCGTTATCGGTCACCACGCACTCAGGGATTCCGTGCCGTGCAAAAATGCTTTTCAGTCTTTCAATTACCACGCCAGATTGTGTGGAAGGAAGAATAGCAACCTCGGGGTAGCGCGAAAGGTAATCAACCACGACAAGGTAGGCCGGACCTTTGATCACGCATAAGTCCACCCCGACCCTCTCCCAAGGGAATGAAGGGGTCGCAGTCGCTATCATGGGCTCAGTTCGTTGCGGCGCATGTTGTGCGCAAACATCACACTGGTTCACGAACTGGGCCAGCTCGGTGCTTAATCCAGGCCACCAAACAGAACCTTTAGCTACGCTGCGACATCGACCGATGCTATGATGCCCATCATGCAGTTTGCGCAGCACTTCTGCCCTTAAAGGTTGCGGGATTACCAGCCTCGTTCCTTTCAACAAGAGACCATCAATGATGTTGAGGCACGCTCGATCTTGCCAGTATGGAATCAGGAACGAAGGAACGGTCGGTTTTCTAGGCCAACCGGTTTGGCACAGCCTGTGCAACCATTTACAAAGATCGTCTTTCATTTGACACTCTTTCACTCTGAGCAAAAAATTGTCCCCCGTTTCCAAACCCAGCAAACACACCTTAGAATACGCCGTGACGTCTGATACACTCGACGTTTTTTCGCCATCGCCGAGTGCCACCGGTGACCGTGATAGTGTGTCGGCTGTGATAAGCGATTTACCCGGCACGTACTGGACACTGAACAGATATCGCATCAGGCGCAGCCGGAATCGTTGAATTCGCGGCGGCATGTCGTCAATGGCCATCTGGCCCAATAGAGACACCAAAGGCTTGTGATCCGTTTCAAAGACGACATTGAGGCCACGTATGTACTCGTCAAATCTTTCGGCAGCCCATGTCAGTGCCAGCGCTTCTTTTCTATCTGAGAGTATCGTCGCTCGGTGTTTGTAAGGGAGCGAGACGCGAAAGCTATTGGCCTACGGTGACCCGTTTTCTGCGTCTGAAAAAGAACCGCTCCCAATCCGAAAGAGGAGGCGTCCGCTGACAGAACTGTTGGAAGCGTTGCGTCATACATGGCCATACACTTCGCCGAACAAGTTAGCTCTTTCAGGTCATTGAGGGATTTTTCTTGGTCGCACCCCCATACCCACTCGCAATCTTTGCGTAAAAGAGCACGCATCGGGGCCGTAGTGTGTGCCAAATGAGGAAGAAAGCGTCCCAAGTGATTGGCCATGCCGAGTAAGCTTCTTACTTCGGTGACACTTTTCGGTGCGCTGAGATTCTTGATAGCACTGACCTTAGCTGGATCAGGCTCAATTCCATTCCCCTTCAAAATATGTCCAAGAAATCGCACTTCATTAACACCAAACACGCATTTTTTTTTGTTCAGGGTCACGTTGGAACTAGCTAAGCGCGACAGAACCTGGGCTAAACGTTCATCATGCTGGGCTTTCGTTTCGCCGAACACTAAGACATCATCCATGACGTTGACAACGCCTGGCAGGCCACATAGAATTTCGGACATTCTTTTCTGAAAATATTCAGGAGCGGACGTTATTCCGAATGGAAGTCTGGTAAAACAGTACCTCCCGAAAGGAGTCGGGAACGTAGTTAGCTCTTCGGAGTCCTTACTAAGACGAACTTGGTGAAACCCCGAGAAGGCATCAAGCTTGGAGAACCACTTAGCACCTGCCAGAGATCCTAGAGCTTGGTCTACCGTAGGCAACGTAAAGCGCTCACGAACAACGCACTTATTTAGCTTGGTGAGGTCTACGCATACTCTTAGCTCTCCCGACTGCTTCGTGACCAGCACGATTCCGGCGCACCACTCAGTGGGGCCGTCTACTTTTCTAATTATCCCCATGCGCACTAGTCTCTCGATCTCTTGCTTTAGCTTGCCCATGAGGGGAATCGGTACTCTCCGCGGGACTGTTATGGCATGGGGGATAGCCCCAGGTTGTAGCCGGATAGTGTACACTCCTGGAATTGTCCCTAGGCTACAATCGGCATGCGGAAAAAGTACCTCGTATCGCTCCTGATCTGCTGTCAGTGAGTCGGCGAATTTCACAACGCCTAAGGCCTCCAAGGCTGGCAGCCCCAAAAGAACGTCACGTAGTGGGCTTACAACATAGCAAGTTTGACGGACAGTTTCCGCTTTCCATGAAATTTCAGCCACAAACTTGCCTAGTACATTCAGCTTATGGCCGCCGGCACCCAGCAACACTTTATCCGCCTTATCAAGGTGTGTGGGCAACCCTGGAAAAGTAGACGGTAAAACAGACACTTCTGCACCTGAATCCACCTTAGCAACAATTGGCACTGCATTTATCGTAACTTGCACATAGCGCGCTTTCCCGTCCGCGTCAATTGCCCCAACAAAAGTTTTCCCGGTGTCGGGTTGGACCGCGCAGACGCGTACCTTTCTTTGCGAGGACACCCTTTTCTTGAGGCAGGCCTTGGCAAAATGTCCTTTGTTGCCACAGTTGTGGCACTTGGAAGATTTTGCCGGGCACGCAGATCTCGGGTGGGCGTTGCCGTCGCAGTAGAAGCACCGTCCCTGGTTTTGTTGCGGTCGTTTCTGGTGCATCACGGCGTCCACACTGGTGCCCTGTTCCTGAAGTTCCGGTGGGCTACCGGAGTGAACACCTTCAGGCCGGAGACACTGCTGCTGCTGTCGCACGGTTTCCTTGAGACGAGCCTTGGCCAGCGCTGATGCCAATGTCAGCTGCGGGTCCATCTGTAGGGCCTCGGACAGTTGCGCGTCATGAAGACCGACGACGAACTTGTCCCGGATGAGCCTTTTCTTCATATCTCCGAAATCGCAACGGTCCGCAATAACATGAAGTGGCGTCGCGAACTGGTCCACCGATTCTTGAGGCTGTTGCTGACGTCTGTGAAAACAGGCGCTTTCGTAAACAATGTTGCGCTCTTTGATGAAGTGACTGTCGAACTTCTGCTTTACTACGTCGTAACTTCTTGCTTCTTCTTCAGTCAGCCCAAACGTAGAGAAGACTTCGCGTGCTTGGCGTCCCATTGTATAAAGTAGGGTGCGCACCTGGGCTTCTCCGGAGCGTTCGTTGAGGGCTGTGGCGAAGCGGTAGTCATCGAAGTGGTCGATCCACGCCGGCCACTCTGACGTTTTGTCAAAGTCCAGCGGTGGCGGCTGCTGAAAGGCCGGGATCACCGTCGCAGGCTTGTTTTCCATTTCTTGGGAACGCTGCTGTACCCGGCCTCAGAGAGATAGTTGACTACCGCCCACTTCTGACACCATGTCGAGACACAGCTCGCATGCGCGAAGCGCCGGCGCAAGCCAGAAGGAAATCGTACAGCCGCGCTGAAGGTTACGAACGAAAGACCCCCCAGTTTATTCCGATGGCTGATAATATACACTCTCAAACATCACGTGACATACAGCTTGGCGGACGCAGCTTGCGCCCGCTATCTGTTGTGGCGGAACACTTCGAACACCGGCGGGTGATAACAGCACAGTTACCTGTTTTTTTGTGTTGTAGTCAGTTGCTGCTATGCCGATTCTTTCGAAGGTCGTAAGGGCATGTGGCACGGAGGGCTGGATTTTGGACCCCGGAAGGTCCGGCGGACGCGCTGCTGTTGGTTTTTGTGCGCTCGGCGGTCGCTGAAGATGCGGAGGTTGGGTGTGGCATTGTGATGATACCAGGAAAAGGATACCAGGATGACGAAGGCACCGGGCATAACAAGGCCAATCTCTCTAACGCGGGTATGCGCCATAAAGGAAGAAGGGGGTGGAAGAGGAAGAAGACGTCGGATGACGGAACGCAAGACCGGCTGGAGCGAAGGGCTGCTCATCGAACGCGACCTGGCGCAGCGAGAGCACGCACCCAAGTCACGGCGACCGTGCCGTAGAGCCGGGACGTCGACTGCTCCTGCCGGCACAGCGGGGCCCGCGCTGTAGGGCCGGGCACCCGTCCATCTCCATCACCGGGTAGTCTAACCCTCGTTCCGTCCTGCGGGGGCCGCCACGTCGTCGGGTGGATCACTTGCCCTCCCGCATACCGAAGCACCCGTGCTGTGCGCCAGGCAGCCTTGGTTAGTGCCACTTGGTTCGTGCCACCTGGTTCGTGCCACCTCTTTGGAGCCGGCACGTCTTCAGGGCCTCCCACTGTGCCGGGCCGTCCGTTGCTACAGCAAATCAAGGCAACGGCTTCGGCGCCATTGCGCCACATCTGTCCACGACGGCTGCGACAACATCGAATTCGGCTCTCGCCCCTTCTAGATGGTCGATGCTCGCCGGACCCTGAGAGCTCTACCAGGCAGCATTAACTGTGAGCTTGTGGGTTTATTTGCCTAGCTTGGTATTTGTGGTTGATGTAGGACCAGAGCGAGTAGGACCTTACTCCTTAGTTTTTTTTCCTGTAGTTTTTGTCCTCCATCTGTCTGTTCCTAAATGTAGTTCTTTCGTAATATGGAACCACGTGTTGCTTCTCTATCTCTGGCCATCAAGTGTGTGTCGTCTCGTTGTTCATTAACACCGAACCCTGACATCATCACAGGCATGCTGTTGGTGCGGCGCCGGTCAGGGAGCTTCTTAGTGTCACCGCGAGCGTTCCCTCGGGGCGTAGTGGCCGCTGCAGGTTTGCCAGTAGGGGTTGGCATCCCACCTGGCGGGCATTTTTTCTCCACTTTCTTTCTTTCTTTCCAAATTCTTTATCTGTTTCAATGACCTACCACATCCTCCCCTTTGCTTTCCGAGGTTTTCTTGACTGCCAACTCCTATTTCTGTCTTATTTTCAACGAGGCCTTCACATTTCCCATTCTGATCCGCTATATATATACATATATATATATATATACATATGTATATATATATATATATATATATATATATATATATATATATATATATATATATATATATATATATATATATATATATAGAGAGAGAGAGAGAGAGAGAGAGAGAGAGCGTATTCACAGGCATGCAGGCAACCATGCGTGCGCCGTCATATCTGTGGCCAAGCGTCTGTTGCTAGGCGACGTTGTGCGCACGGCCCGCAGATCAGGCCCTCCTCTTCTCCGTGCCTTCATGGCGGCCAGGCAGGTCGCGGTCCGCGATATCAGCTTGTGTTTTCGTGCAAGGCGTGTGCGAGTGGCTTGATAGTCTGTTGCACCGCGATAGCGTTGGTTACGCGAAAATTCATGGTTCCGCTCATGAGTGTGACAACCTTATCTGCAGTTCAACCCCAGCCTCTGCGCACACCTACGAGCGAGTGCGAGTCGGTCGGGGCGCAAAGGTTGCATTGTTAGCGCATTGGTCGTTTGTCAGCATGAACTGCATCATTTCCAAACTGATGCCCACTGAACGCAAAGTAATAACTCGACGCTAAGTACTGTTGAATACAGTGCGATCTACCTATCGCCAGACGCGTATCATGTCGCCGCCGCAGATCAGCTGATGGCCAGCCGCCGCGCTCTAATGTCACAGGTGAGTTGTTTTGCTGAGTGTGAAACATTTAGCGCACGAGAAACCCAGTGCCAATGTGTCGCCCGTGACATCTTGAGGGAAGCCGTTTTTAGGGCTGCTTTTTTGATAATGACTCGAACATAAGCAGCAACGTGTTTTCTTTTTGTTTTTTTTTCTCGTGCGGTGATTGGATCGCATGCAGCGATCACAGCGATCAATTTACTTCTGTCAATCTCAGCGCAGGGCATGAAGCCCTGTGTTTCGATTGTCCTTGGGTGGAGTGAGGAAACCGGCGAGCATCAGTTGAAGGTCAAAACCTCGGGTACTTCTATTCTGCGCACTTTTGAGGCCGATATATCTTTTAAAGAAATTGCTGTTCGATCACGCCGTCCGGGAACGAACGTCGTCTCAAGCTGTTGTTTTGCGCCAGCAGCGCTTAGCGAAACTTACTATTATGTGCTTTTAGGGGCAGCAGAACTGCCATTTCAGTCTCCGAACAAAACTTGTAGCTCCTGCTTGATTCAGAAAAACTAATTGTGCACGTAATTGAAGTAATTGTGCCTTTCTGCTTCACCCCGCTCTTTAGTCCGTTTTTTCCTTTCTCTTTCATTGCAGGCGTATGCAGCTGCTAGAAAAGAAATACGGCGCCCTTACAGAGCTGGTGTGCGTCCTGCGGGGCAAGCCTCAAGAGTGCCGTTTTTTGCCGCATCCGTGAGCAGCAGCAGGTTTAAATACAGTGATGGTATTTAGCACACTTCGAAACTGATCTACAGAAATATTCAGAAATAAATAGCAAGGTCGACTGGTGCCCTTTTATGTGCATTTAGGTGCCTTTCCAGCTACTGCTATTTGAATTTACAATGACTGTGGAAAATGAAAAAAAAAGAAACACATTTTGGTCACGCTCTTCATGTGCTAGAATATTAAAAAAAAACATTTTGGTCATACTCTTCATGTGCTAGAATATTTTTTGCGAGACGTGGTTTCTGGCCAGGAAATGATAACTCATGGCTATCGCCTTCATTTTGGCTAATTTAACTGTTATGAAATGGTGATCTGAACAGTGAGCACAAGGACTTCATTGAATTATCGGGCCACATTTTGTCACACTGCGAAAAGTTACGCTTGTGTTCCACTTTTTGGGAAGTGCGTTCATTGCTTAGAAAAGGAAAAGTTCACACATGAATTGATAGGCATACTTGAAATGGAATGTTTAATAATATGTGCATTAGAGACCCTTCAGTTGCACTCCCAAAAAAAGAAATCGAGTATCGAAACCCTGCTATGTAGCAGGGAAGGGGCGAGATGACGTGTTGGTTTCGGTGTGCTTTTAGCCTTTTCATTGGTTGTAATCGCATTGGTATGTTTATTTCTTGAATAAACAATCAGTCACAGTTCAGTGCTTTGTCCTGCCTTTGTTCATATTGCTTTTTAAGACCCACTTTTCATTATGCAATACCAACTAGCTTACCAACCCATGTTCTTTGTGCACCACCAAAGCTTAACATTGGTGTTTCCGGGCATCAGCAGCAAGGCTTGTTAAGTTAACTTGTTTTACTTACACCTAGGGTAACTGCTAACAGCAGCTTGGGACACTATTAAAGATGGCATGATGAGAACATGTCTATCAAGAAACATTTTATTACATATCAATAAAACACCACCCAACAGTTCACAATGTAATTACCCATCAGTTATATATTAGTGATAGTTTGCAGTAGGTCACAGGAGCACTGATGCAGTCTGCCGATTCGCTGTTGTCACTTCTGCACTACTACTTGGAGCTAAACAGAGACAAGGAGCCTTGCTGGGGTACAAAAAAAATTACACCCATCTCCCCGAAGGGAACCATGAGTAGGATGCGGAGCGTCATGGGGGTTCCGTTTGCGTTTTCGTTATGTTTAATTGCTTCAGCGCACCCGCTGACGGGACTGTTGCTTCCATCCTACTTCATCTGAAGAAGCACGGAGTCAAGCGAAGCAAGCGCAGCACTGAACGCGCGCTCCCCTTTATATTCACAGCTGTAGGAGAGGAGACTACGAGAGAGAGAGCCGCGCATGCGCGCGAGAGAGCTGAAGCGAACGGAGGAGGAGCGCGCGCAGACGGTAGGAGAGGAGAGTATGCAGCTGTTTGGAAAGCAGGAGAGGAGCGCATGCACAGATGGTGTGCGGACGGTCGCCACCGGTCAACAAGTGACATACCCCCGAGCATAAGACACTCCGCATCTAAAACACGGAAACACCATTTTTTCCCATTCCATTCGGTTTTTGTGTGTGGGTGCTTCCACTTGTAACCTTCCATTCTTTGTGTTACGATTGATACACATAGCCATGCCCTATTGTGCACAGTTAATCTAAAGCAAGGGTGTGAAACACCCTGGCCACATGTGGCCTGGAGGCCTTTTGAGTTTTTGTTTTTTTGACCTTTTGATGTATTAAAGGATCACCGTAAAACAAATATCAGTGCCTAGATTTTAGTCATCCTGGAGATCAGTACTGATATGTTTCTCGAATGGTGACACCAAATTCCATACAGAAATGACCAAGCATATTTACAATGTATGGGAAAGGACTTGTTTCGTTTGAACGGCAGCATTAGGTGACAATTTGTTACACCCCCCTCCCCCCTGCCTTTCTTGCATTGCAACCTTCCCATGCGGGACTGAACTTCTTGACTGTGGCTTGCTTGCTCACTGATGTGAGTTGAGACCCCTCATGCTACTAACTAAGATGCACAATTTTTTTTTGCACAAAACATTAACAACTCTTTAAAACTTACATACTACGACGACAATCATCAATGTCAGTTTGGACAAAGAAGGGAAAGAAATACTGACATTGGGCAGCATTACAAACACCCTGTATTTTTTGTGAAGACACAGAACTAAGCTGAAGAACGTTTACTACAGCAGCAGCAGCAGCATAAAATGGACAGTGGTGTAACAACTGACAAAAAATAACCTACCTAAACCATTGGAATCAAAATCACGAGCGTAACAGTTCAAAATTGGGCTTGATGTCTTCATCTAGACTCCCATTGCTTTAAGCTCGCAATGGGTGCTGCCATTAACTGCGTGGAATAGCATTTCACATCATGGAAAATTCAGAGGGCTTATTTTACACATTACGGCACATCAAAACTTTCACCGCCAAGAAATGAGGTAAATCGTCGGTCAACAGTCCAGGAAACAGTTTTTCATGTCTACAGGAGCAAAATCCTCATAATGTTCTGTTTGAACAGAAGAGTGCATTCATACAGATGACCAGGGCTAAAATCTTCATGACAGAACATAACCGCAAATCACACAATGAAAACCAAGACATCTGTGCGTTTAGATACTACAGCGAAACAAAAAAAATTGGCCGCGTATCTGCTCCTTTCGTTGCAAATGCCGTCAAAAGACGATAGTCTTTATCGGCTTTTGCGAAGTAAATGCCTCCCTTCACTTTCCCGCTTACCTCTCATGTTGTTCCTCTTGCGTCGCGCTCCTCCCAAGGTAAAGACGCCAAAGGTTTGCTTAAATCATTTTAAATTTGCCGCGTTCCACTGCTCCAAACCGGGTGTCTCGATGCGAACGCTGCCGTACGGCGAAGACGCGCGTTAATCTAGGCGCCCTACTTCAGCGTTTATAGAACCGCGTTTCCCTACTCCACGTGCGTTGCAAGCAGAACGTGGAACCTATCTAGTGGAGCCTTGCGTAACTGTTGCCGGTTGATTTCTTAAAATGGCGCCAGAAGCTATATTGGCGCGGGCGACAGCAGGCGACGGCGGAGTGAATTCTTTTTCTGCAGTTGATGAAGTATTTAATTTCGCAAATTCAAGCATGTATGATTTTTTTATGAAGGAACACTGCAAATATCACTTCTGTATTGATTTGTTGTCTCATATTTGCGTAATGTCTTGTTCTTCTTCAACAATGTTGACAAGTATGAACATTACACCGGACATAGACGGGTAGATTTAGCTGT
Source organism: Haemaphysalis longicornis (assembly GCF_048455015.1). Lineage (NCBI taxonomy): Eukaryota > Metazoa > Arthropoda > Arachnida > Ixodida > Ixodidae > Haemaphysalis > Haemaphysalis longicornis. Next base: position 159,583,368 of record NW_027526335.1, read on the forward strand.
GACTATATAAGACTATTGCGCAGGCATTGTTTTGCTTTGGCCGGGTGGCTGAATCGGGTCACAGACAGACGGACGGACAGACAGACAGACAAACCAAAATTTCTGGGTTTAAGGAGCACAAGAAAGACTATCGTCTTTAAAAATTGCATCAATAAGTCAATCATCAGGAATTGCACTACCTGGTACAGTAGCCTGTGCATTGTGCTGTTATGCCCATCGCTGGGTAGTCCCTAAATCATACTTCCAATAAATACACATGGTTTGCGACGATTTTAGATGCCCACCACACAACATTTTTTGCACACCCGTTACACACCACACTAACCATGCGTTGCATCCTGGCTGTCTTAATGGTCATGTTCGCTTTCTAACCAGTGGCATTGTTTGCCTGGTGCTCTTTTCACTGTTGCCCAGTATCGGCATTTCATTGCGGCCATTCCCATTCCATCCTCTTCTGTGTGGCTAAGGTGTTGTGCTGCTGGGCCCAAGGACATTGCAGGTTCGATTCCCAGCCACTTTTCTGACAGAGGCGAAAAGCAAAAACGCCCGTGTCTGCGAGATTTCGGCGCACGTTAAAGATCCCCCCCCCCCCCCGCCTTAGGTGGCCAAATTAATCCGGAGCCTTCCACTACGGCGTGCCTCACCCACCTATTTCCCACACAATAAGGGAAACTGCTAGACATTGTTGTCTTAGCCAAACTGATGCACACGGCTTGCTGGAAAATGCCTATTCGAATGGCACAACTGACTGGCTCAGATTTGCTAGAGCTGTGCATACAGCTACAATTTTGTCTAGCTGGGTGAGCCTCTCGTTGTGCTTCACAGTCACGAGAGCAATTGGAATAGTGCTTGACAGGATTCGGTATCGTCCTCTAAGTAGCCCAATTACCCGTTCTACATGAATGCGGACATTAGCCCATTTTCGAGTTTTTTGGACGTCCCAAGCCGATAACTGCGATTTCCCCCTAGTGAAAGCCGGCATTTCTAGCTTGGCTGAGTGGATGCCAACAGCAGGGCAGCCATCTTCTCAGTGACTGAAGGCTACAACGACGAATTCATACCAACTACCGTCAGATACTCTTCAGCTGTATTTGGAGGCCTGTCAAGAGATTGTCCAAAAGAACGGGATGCCGTAATTGAAGAGTGCCAGAAGTTCTCCGCGAGCTTTGCTGTTGAAGAAGATGTAAGTGCTTATGTATCATCAACAAATTTATTCATTTATTTATTTATTCAATACTGCAGGCCACAGGTGGCCCAAGCAGGAGTGGGGGTGTAAATGCATTGCATTGAGATAAAAATACACATCAAGAGTAAACATAGAGAAGTGCATGGCACAAAAATGCAAAGGCAAGGGGGGAAAACACCAAGAGATGCACGTGTGACTAAACACGTCAGAGAAAAAAAGAAAGAAAAAAAAGTAAGGGGGGGGGGGGCTGGGGTGAGGGGTCATTATACAAATCTAGTGAAAGGACTAACCTTGTAACCGTTCAATGAAGGAACGTGCATTTCTTGACAAACATTTCGGGAGGCAGCGCATTCCATTCACTTATAGTACGAGGGAAGAAAGAGTGTTTGTAGTTGTTTGTGCGAGCAAAAATCGGAGTGAATTTTAGAGGGTGATAGTTCCTGGTTGGCCGGGATGAAAGAGCCTGCAAGTACAATGAAGGATCAAGTAGAAATTCGGGGTTCCAGAGTTGGTAGAGAAACATAAGTCTAGCTAATTTCCGGCGAGCTTGCAGTGTCATTATGTTGTTTAGTTTCATTAAATTGGTTGGGGAATCATTACGACCGTAACGGTTATAAAAGAAACGTAAAAGTTTCTGAATTCGCTTGAGTTTATTGATGTCCTTTTTTGTGTAAGGATCCCAAACAATAGCTGCATATTCTAGAAGGGGTCTTGGACTTGGAAGGGGTCTTGACATTGGACAGTGAATTCTTGATTTTGTGCCCCAAAAGACCGAGTTCACGTCGGGCTGAAGTGCAAATGGTATCTATGCGTGTTGACCACGTAAGGTTGCTAGTAAATGTGACGCCGAGGTACTTAAAACTGCTAGCTTGGGATATTTGGACGCCTCTAATTAAGTACTGGTATAAAATAGGACTTCTTTTATTAGTTATTCGCATATTGCTGTCTTATCGTGATTTAGCTTCATATCCCAGGTGTCGCACCAGTTAGTTATGGCATTTAAGCTGCTATTTAGAGTAGTTTGGTCATTGCTAGAATTTACAGCTGAATATAAAAGACAATTGTCGGCAAATAGACGAATACCAATGCCTTCGTCAACACATGTAGTTATGTCATTGATATATAACAAAAATAAAAATGGACCTAGGACGCTTCCTTGAGGTACTCCTGAGTTTACTGGGACGTTTTCTGTAATATGACCACTTTTGTCAACAAATTGCTTGCGCATTTCTAGATACGAGGCAATCCAATTAATTAGTTGATAGGGAATATTGATCTGATTTAGTTTAAATAAAAGGCCTGAATGTGAAACTCGGTCAAATGCTTTGCTGAAATCTAAGAAAATGGCATCAATTTGGCCTCACTGATCGACAATTGATGAGAATGTGTGTACGATACTAACAAGCTGGGTGGTTGTTGAAAGACCTTTACGGAAGCCGTGCTGAAATGGAGTTAAAATATTGTGCTGGTTCAAGAAATCAGTCAAGTAGTTCGAAAGAATGTGCTCCATAATTTTGAAGCATGAGCTGATAAGTGAAATCGGGCGATAATTTGTATGAACGGCGCGACCACCCTTTTTAAAGACTGGGACGACACGTGCAATCCGCCACACAGTGGGTACAACACCGAAACGGAAGGAAGTGCGGAGGATAATTACCAGAAATTGAGCAAGTGATTCTGCGTAATGGTAAAAAAAATTTGGAATATTATCTGGCCCTGGTGATGACTTTAGCTTTAGGTTGAGAAGCATGGCAACGATTCCCTCGTAACCAATAAAATTTGGACTCACGTCGGTAGAATTAGATATCTGGTCGATGCTGTGTCGCCGATCAGTGTCAGAGAAAATGGACTGAAGAAGCGATTAAATGCTACTACATCCCCTTCCTGAAACAGGATATCGGTTTCAGTTTTTTTAAGCTTACTTGTTAAGAGTAGGAAAATAAAGCTACTGGCCAAGAGCAGATCAACAGCCTGCTTGGCAGAATCAGAACTGTTTTATTTAAAGTGGACCCCTCAAGGCTGAAGTGAGCAACAAAACAGTGCAAGTGACTGGGAACAGTTGCACGATTTTTTGTGCTCCAGGAGAAGCCAAAATAATGGCAGTGAAGAAAGTAGTTCTTGAAAACACTTGTCTTAAAGAAGTATAAATAATTCTGACACCCAAGGGAGAGGGAGATAAACATTTATTTATCGTAAAGGGAAATGAGTAAGACTGGTAGCGGTCAGCCTCCCAAGTCCAGGTGTCCGTGCTGATTCCGGTGCCCAGTCAACCATAGCTTGTTTTTGATCCGGAGCTGAGCTGGTAAGCACAGACTCGCACTGCTCAGGAGATGGGTTGAGGAAGAGTTTAGGGTTGTCTGGGCATGAATGCACTAAGTGGTAGGCAGTGAGAGGGATGTTGCAAGTGCGGAGGTCATGTTGTTCAAGTGCTTAAAGTTTTTTTTGTTGGTATCATAACCAACAATATTCACGCAGAATAATGATCTGGTTTTTCATACACGAGGTATGCTTGCTTTGGACTACTATGTTCAGCTTATCCTTATACATGCAATCAATCAGGCACCACCATCTGTTCTTGGCTTCCTTGGTTGTCAGTAAAACCCTTGCTAAAAGTTTCGGAAAAAGCCAGCTTGTTGCAGAAATGTTAAAAAAAAGAAAAGACTAGTTTGACAGCGAGAAAATTTGCTACAGCTTTGGGTACTTATTAATAATGAGCAGGTTGCCGTGCTGTTGAGAAAGCAACAAGAGAGCAAGCCAAATCGACGACATGGTTTGCTTTCCGAGCAGGAAGAGTAACCACATCCAACGCTCGAGCTGCATGCCACACGTCACTGACGCAACCATCTTTAAGTCTCGTCAAGAGGATGTGCTCCCCGGAGGCTTCTACCTTTTCCTCTCGGGCAACTGAATGGGGGCACTCCAAGGAGGATGTAGCCAGGAGGCAGTATGTGTCAACTGTGTCATCTTCTCACATCAACTTTGAGTGCACTGCATCTGGGTTGCACATCTGTTCTGAGTACCCCTTCCTGGCGGTATCACCTGATGGGGTGATTGCCTGCGAGTGCTGTGGAAAGGGTGCACTCGAGATCAAGTGCCCTTACACAGCACAATGTGTTGCGGACGTTTGTAGCGGGACGCAGGGTATTTTGACCCAGGGTTCAGGTGGCCGCCTTCAACTAAACCGAGGGCATCAGTACTTCTATCAGGTGCAGGTAGAGATGTTTGCCACTGGGCTGCGCTACTGTGACTTTGTAGTGTGGACAGTACAAGACTGCCACATTGAAAGGATACAGTTTGACTCTGCCTTTTGCAACGAGATTGTGAACAAATGCCAGCAGCTTTTTGAGCAAGTGCTGCTTCCAGAGATCTTCTTCAAATACTGGACAGGGATGGGGCAACAGCCAAAGGGGGGCGAGGACAAATACGTGGGGTTCTGCTACTGTGGTGGCACCAGATCGGGAACGATGGTAGAGTGCCAGAATGCAGGCTGCAAAGGAAAATTTGTTCACCTTGCATGCACTAAACTAAAGTGTGTACCAAAGAAGAAAAACTGGCTTTGCAAGGACTGCAGGCCTAGGTACTATGGAAAGTAAAATACGAGACTGACCACCTTTGTGATGCAACTTTATTTCAAAAGAACCTGGAGAATTGGAACAAACATGCTGAACTCGCATTAGAATCTGTATTGCAATCTGTTAAAAAGTTTTTGCAGCTAAGCAGAGTAAGCAAAACAACAAAACAATTTACTATGACAAGTCTCAGAGAATTTTCACTTTTTCAAGTAATGTCTTAAATTTGGTCATAGTTGTAAACATAACCCTTGTTAGTTTGCAGGGAATCTTCATAATAAGTAGCTGCAAGTCTGTTGAAGGATATCTAGAACTGCACGTGGATTTTTTAATTTCCTGTTCTCCACAGTAGTGTCAGCTAAAGTGATGGGCATGAACAATGAATGTCATTTCCTTCGAAACAGTCCCTTACTTCCTGTTCTAAAGACATTTACAGGAACGTTAATGTGCACCCATAACCCAGCCAGTGGATATGTCTAGTACCACTGGTCATTCCGGTAACTACCTCCTGTATTCGCAGCATTGATGATTCTTGATTGTAGGGTTTACCGCGCCGACTCAACGCAGGCGATGAGGCGCGGCGTAGTGGAGGGCTCTGGATTAATTTTGACCACCTGAGGATCTTTGACGTGCGCTGAAATCTCGCACACACAGGAGTTTTTGCTTTTCGCCTCCATCAGAAAAGCGGCCGCCGTGGCTGGGAATCGAACCCACGATCTGGTGCTTTGCAGCGCAACGCCTTAGCCACTGAGCCACCGCGGCGAGTTATATTTGCAGCATTGGTAAAACCATTTTGGAATACTGCAACTTGCCAAGGAATTTAGTCCTGTCAGTTTTACCTTGCAATCCAACGCCTTAGCCACTGAGCCACCGCGGCGGGTTATATTTGCAGCATTGGTAAAACCATTTTGGAATACTGCAACTTGCCAAGGAATTTAGTCCTGTCAGTTTTACCTTGCAATCCAACGCCTTAGCCACTGAGCCACCGCGGCGAGTTATATTTGCAGCATTGGTAAAACCATTTTGGAATACTGCAACTTGCCAAGGAATTTAGTCCTGTCAGTTTTACCTTGCAATCTGATTATACTCACATTTTTTGCAGTTTGTTTTTAGTTGTAAATTAAGTGTATCAAGTCATTTTTTTTGCGTGTTTGCTATTCAGCAGAAGACTGCACTTACTGGGCACGTCTGGTATTGATGGTCATTTGTCCTCAACACATCTTGTATTTACAGATTTCTTTTCTCACTCCAACTGCATCGGTGAAGCAATTTTGTAAGCCTGCAGCTCGTCGTCTTGTTCACTTGTTATTAACGTGCTATGTTAGAGAAATCATATCAATCTCAATTATCTTTTTAGTTTAAAGGGACACTGAAATGATATGTAAACATTGCGGTATTACTAGCGCAAATTGTAGTCCGGAGTCCCCAGGCCATGTTTCGAGGCGCGTTTACGCGATTTTATTTAGTAGAAAAACTAATTCTAAAATGTTTTCCTCCTCTCTTTACGCTCCCCCATTTTCTGTGGCGTTTTCGTGTGACGTCAGGAGGGGATGAGGCGGCAATTGGCTGCGCAACTGCACGGCTCCCCAGCCTTCAGACAGAGTCAGTCGACCGTTTCGTCCGCCGGCCGCCGGCGGGTCGTCGCAATCAAGGAGGTTAAAAAAAATTGCTTGGTCGCAATTCGTTCGGTTAGTTGAAACGAAGCCAGGACACGTTTGTGAATGGAAGAATGTGCCTTTCTTTACTTGGTTTCTATGTACACTGTATCTAGCTCCAAGTCAAGGCCGCTTCACATAAGCGCTGCACAAGCGCACATGCGACGCTTCGCTGACTGGTACGCCTGTAGGAAAATATAAGGCCTCTTGAAGGCGGGAGAAGAGTCAGCGAAGTCAATATAGGCACTAAGGAAATAAAATCAACTGATATTTTTACCGTACAGCGTAAAACTAGGGCGCGGGAAGCACTTTTATGCGCTGGGCGAATAAGCACAGCGGTCAGGAGCACGACTACGCATCTGCGAACGCTTTTTCCGTCTACGAAATGCAATTGCTAGACCTGAGCTACTGTGGAAACTCGGGCGACGCTTACTGCACGAGCGCAGTACAACAAATAGTCACCTAAGCTGCTTGAAATGCGAAAACTAAATAAAAGTGTAAACCGGTTGTACAATATATACCCTATATTAGCAAAGCCTTCGTATCCTGTTTCGTGGCTCAGTGGTGTGGGGTGCTGGGTGTGTCACCGCAAGTGTTTTGCAAGTCACGAGTTCGAATCCCCGCGGGCTCGTGCTTTTTTTTTTGTAACTTAACTTTTTTGTTTTCCGCCAATGTTTTCTATATTGAGTTCTCCTTTTCTTGGGCCGCAACGTTCATGGCTACACGAACTAGTTCACAAAATGCGCGCAGGCTGGCACTGGTGCGCTAGCGAGTTCTCGTTGGCGTGCTGTTGCCATAAGCACCGACTGCTTGCAGGCAGTGGGCACAGCCCAGAATCAACAGACCCTTGGCCTGGTGCGAACACGCTTTTTACGATACAGGCATGAGGGAGACAAGCTCCAAATATGGGGGAAAAGCGCATGACATTTGGGCGTCTGCGGGTACGCGGAGGGCGTTCATGCACTGCGTAGGCCTCGGCTAGTGAATGCTACGACTACAAGCCGTCCTGGGAGGCTTATCTTGTGCATTTTACAGCCGACAACATGGCAGAAGCGCGGTACGATGATTACTGAGATATTGAGAATGCCCATCCAACAACGCCATTGGTTATGTTTTACAGAACCGAAACCGAAACCGAAACTTGTTTGATTGCTAACCTTGGGCATCGTCCAATCACGGCGCCCCTCCTCCCAACGTCCCAGCCTTAGTTGGTGCGGCCGCCGCAAACCGCGCATGGTAGTTTTTCTTCTTTCGCGCTTTGTAAAATAATTACCGATTTGTCAACCGGATAAACGATGAAAAGTGTGCTAATTTGAGCCAGTCTACGCAGTGCAAGCAAAAACGGGAGCTTGACAAATTCACTTCAGTGTCCCTTTAAGAGTGTGGCTTTACTTTGTGTATTTACCAGAAAACTATTACCTGTCTGTATAATGCCTTTAAATCCCTATTTCTTTGAACTGTTTCAACACTTTTCTGTGTGTGATACTGTCCAGTTGCTGTGACTTTTTTAACTCAAGGAAAATGCAAATATCATTTTAAGCAGTGACATATCACAAATGACATACTGTGTGCTGAATAAACTTTTTTCTGTTGTTGCCCACTAACCTGTTGCCTACTAACAGCTTTGCAGGCTTTGCTTAAAGACCTAAAAAAAATAAGTAGCAGATAGTGAATTTTCACTATTGTAAACGCGATACCCAGGACTCTGCTGGGAAAAACTCGACATTGTGTACATAGAAGGGAACTTAGTATCTGGCACACAGCATCACTGAAAAGCAATTTACATGCCCATCATAGCTAAAACATGCTAAAATTCACACTCACTGCTACATTGTAATTTTTTTTATTCTAAGCGTCCCCTTTTATTCATGTCCCTTGCACTTACGGTTGATGCACAAAGATTTGGAGTATTTAACATTCAATACACCTTTTATTAAAATGGGGTGGGAACTAAGAATTGAGCAAATGGGGCAGTAAAAATTGGAACAATTCATACGGTGAAAGGTGTTGGAGGGCCAGAGACAGATGTGATGATAGTTCCAGGGTGCTTACTGCTCCTACCCTTGTTCTACTCTCCCCAAGTAGGAGCTGTGCAGTACGGTCTCCCACTGCTATTAACACTGCAATTTGGTGTGGCTGTGTGAGGACGCTGACATAGCATGTGTGCTAGGCCTGCTCCTTCCTGGCACCTGTGGCACTCTGCAGGGGGGGGGGGGGCACAGCTACTGTTACCTGTCCTGGATAACAGTAGCTGTAGACAATTAAGCTCCGACACGAATTTGTCTGGAGGTGTCTCCCAACCACAGATTCCCGGAAAGGATACAGGCTCAGGTCAGCCGTGTAGGACATCCGTGTAGGACACTACTCTGTTCCTGCCTGACAGTGAGATGAAGCCACCGTCCAGATTGACGTGGGCTTGGTCGGTGAAGCCGCAAGCGGCGTTGTGTGCAGATTCACTCCTGGCCATGCCAAAGAGGGCAGCGGTCCAGATTAGATGTAACTTGCTGGTTCGTTTTTCGGGGTCGAAGCCAAACGTTAGAGGTACGGACGCCTCTTCGGAGATCTGCCCTCGGGAGAAATTTAGGATTGCAGACTTGGAGGTTTTAATTAACAGCGATGCTGTTGAGCAAATCGTTTCTGTATGGTGTCCGCAGCTTTTAAAATACTACGAAAATGCACACCATTCATGCTCGCGTGCCTTGATACGTGTGCATAGTTTGTCGCGGATAGGGGATAGGCCACAGATAGTTGGCATGGCCGAGGAAAGGAAGAGGCCGGTGTGCTTCGACAGGCTCGGCGTGCAAAGCATCTGCTAGAGACGACAAGTCATGCTTACAGGGCGGCACAAGAAAACGTCGACCAAAACGACGAGCTCACTCTGGCGTTGCTCAACGTAAGGTAATGAAATGCCATCCCGCCGACGTCAACCACGGCACCACAACGACACTAAAACTCAACTTTGTGTCCGTCAATGATCAAGTCTAGCACGTGAGCGCAAGCTTCCCTGAATTTTTTTACTGTTCTGATTTTTGTGAAGACCACCATTGCCAGTGCAATGGCTGCTGCTTTATACACCACTGGGGTATGAAGCGGGCCAGAGGCAATGGAGTTTCCCTGGTTATTGACTACAGCAACTAATTTTACGTCGAGACGAAAATAGTTGGCTGCGTCCCTGTAAACCACGTCTTCACATTTAGCTTAGCGTTTGCGCAGAGCTTGCGCCCTGGCCTATCGTCGCTCGTCGTTGTAATTGGAAGGTTAATGTCCAATGTGCTTAAAATGCGACTCCTTGTTTGGCTGTTAGCTTAAGTTCGTGCTGCCTTAACCTTTGTAGAAAGTGTACGTCTGAAACTGATCGTGATATGCAGAAAGAGAGTTTTCCTCCATGTTCAAGAACCTTTCCCACGCATGGAATGAGAGATAATGGCTGGAGAATTTCTATCGTAAGCTTTCTTTCAGGTTTAGTATGAAAATATTTTTGGCTCTTTTCCACTGTTTCGGAACGTGGCCTCTATCCCAACACATATTGAGCTAATGAGTGAGGGCTTCCAAACAGTCATAACCTAGATTACAAGCATTTGTTCCTGATGTCGTTTTGCCTAAAAGCACATTTTGTTTTGTGCAAAGGGCCGTAATGGCAGCCGCGTACCTTGCCCGAAGTAATGTTGAGGAGGGCATTATTCCGGCTCGAGTAGGGGGGCAGTACCTTGCCAGCACAGCTTGCAATATGAATATCCTGAATAAGCTTCAGTAGTTCTTTGTACGTGCTACCAAACTGATAGGGAATGACACTTATGGCGAATTCCATTGGGAGAGCAGGAGCACTCAAAAGCACTCTGAAAGTGCTCTCTCCTGAGCAGGCGTGCTTCAGTGGTCGAACAGGAGTAGGAGCACCGTCATCCAGTGGTAGTGCGAGACCACCTTCGGTGCTCTGAGAGCAGTTGGGAGCAGTTCGATCTGCTCCCGCTTGAAAAGCGGAGTGAGCACAGTACGAAGGAAGTCACATGACCTTTAACGTCACATCCTCCCCTTTTTGTGTGTGTGTGTGTGTTTTTTTTTTGCTCCCGTATCGGGGAGCGCAGCAGCGGTATCCATCGTGCATTTGCAACTTTGTGGAATGGGCAGCGAGCCCTACGAGCATGCGAATGCTTCGCACCGCCACACGTGCTTTGCCCGGCTTTGCTCACACATGCTTTTCCGCAGAGATTGCTGGGATGCCTAAAGGCTGGAATACGTGGAGTGAACTTTCACGACGAAGTTCGCGCGGCGGGAAATCTCTGAGCTACCGTACTTATCCAATTCTAACGCGCCCCTGATTCTAACGCGCACCCGATTTCCCTGGCAAAAAAAAAAACAAAAAAAACTTGCACCTCCGTTGTAACGCGCACGGAACTTTATAACCCAGACAAACGAATGCGGGAAAAATGGGCGATTTATTTCCCAAAGTAATCTCGCTCATCTCACTCCTCGTCGCTCTCCGCTGACCACAACATCTTGTCCTCGGTGCCGCCAAGAGCCTTTGCGATGCCACACTTCTGAACGAACATTCAACCATGGTCGATGGGATCGTGGCCCACGCCTAGCACGCCCATCCCGCGAGCTCCTCCAGAGCCGCACGCTTCAGCCGACCGTTTGTTTTGAACGCGTGAGAGCCGCTGCTGCCATTGCTGTATCAAGTGCACAAGTGGAACGATTTGACGATTTGTGTGAACGCCGATAGAAAACCATAGGCGCTTGTGCTTCCTCCGTTCAAAACATTGTTGCTAAACATGGAGGAAGTCTTCCTCCATGTTGCTAAAGGCTTTGGCGCCATCTTGAGATGGCGATGGCGATGGGTGGGACGAAATTTTCACTGTTTCGGCAGTTTCGGTTTCGTATCCGATTCTAACGCGCATGCGATTTTTCGGCCTATTTTTCCGGAAAAAGGGTGCGCGTTAGAATCGGGTAATTACGGTACATGGAGCGACGACATGGCGCGCGCCGCCGCGCCGCCGCTGGGCTGCTCTAAATTAAAGCCCCTCCGCCGCGGCCCGGCCCATAATGGAGGGGCTTTACTCTCACTGAACTCCATGCCCAGAATCAACGGTGCTGTTCAGTAAACAGACCCAGTGAAGGAGCTTCCCACTTTGGTTGTACGTCATTTAACGATTCTGCGTGGGGCGGGGGTGTTTCTTCTACTGAAATATTCGTTCTCAGTTCTCAAAAACGCTAAAGGCTGAAGAGAGAGAGAGAGAGAGAGAGAGAGAGAGAGAGAGAGAGAGAAAGAGAGAGAGAGAGAGAGAGAAAAACGAACGGCACCGGGGAGATTCGAACGAGCGACTACAAGAACAAGTAGCCGGCAGTTTAACCTCTACTTCACCCCGAGAGATGGTGCATATAAGCAAAATAGCCTCTGTTACTGGTTTCTGTCGTATTTGAGACACCCTCGTAGTGATACCGCCTGTTCCTCACTCGCCAATCTTGCAGACAGGCCTCATATTGCTGCTACTGCAAGCAATGTAGCCGGATCGCCCTTATTTAACCTGATAAATGCTATCATGTATGCCCATCTCGGCGACACAAGCCAGGACAGCCGGCCGGGACCGTGTTTTCCCCTCGTCGTTTTTTCCTCTCCGACCTGCTCTCCGGGTGCGTGCCGCATTCATGGCAGGTGCAGTGGCCCTGCCCCCAAGTGTTGTGTCACCTACTCCTCACTGCACGACGCCACTGCTCCTGTTTTCTCAATGGAATTCCCCATTAGGTTGCATCGATGTATGGCTTGGCTCTTACCGAGATCGATTAAGCATCAGACTACGTTTCATGTCTTGAGTAGTTGCTTCTCACGCTGCAATCGCAAGCTGCATGCCAATTTTGCCGCAATAACTCAGTATTCTTTAATGTGTTGGTCAAGCCAATCCAGGGGACAAAATACGTTGCAACTGACTTTGTTCTTGCGGAGCCGCTGTTGCAAACCACTCTTGGCCTCCCACATATGGGGAAGCTGCAAGTCAACCTGGCATTGGTTCCCTGCTTCAAATATATAATTAGTTACCTGCTCAGCATCTCGGCCTAGTTGATCCGCCTTTGCCTTGATGTCAGTTATTTCTCATATATGTGGACCAATCACCGAGTGTGAGGAATCCCGCTGCACCACTCAGAGCCCTTGAAATGCATCTCAGTAATTGAGGATAAGCGGGCCTACCAGACCTTCGTTTGATGTTGCCGGGTGGTCGCTGCCGAGATTCTCTTATGTGTTGCGCAAAGTGGTCTTCCTTTACGTGTGTTCTGTAAAAGTGAGGCAAGGCTGCTCGCACTGCTGCTCATCACTGCTCACACTACTTCCGGTGCAAGTTGGATGCGTGGGGTCAGTGGTAAGGACATCTTGTTGGGCATCAAGCCAAAGGTTTTCGCTTTTTAATGGTGTCATGCTTGGAATCCCCACTTAGTGTGATGTGCATTAAAATCACCGACAATGAGTAATGTGTGGAAATGGAAAATTTCAAGAGTTTTCTAAAAAAGCTTGGTCAATTTGGAGGTGTTGCGAGAAGGGCTCCATACGTTTAGGAGAAACGTGCTGGTCAGCCATGTTTTGCATTTGGGAATTAATTCGATGCAACAATACTCGCATCCCAGCCGGCAAATTCCACTTCTTTTCACAGACGCAGAAGTTTTGACGCCTCCGAACGCTCCAAGTTCTACACCGTGTTTGCCATATGAAAAGACTTTCCACATTGATGAGTTCTACGCTGTTTGTTGATTAGTACACGCATACCCTGAAGTCACTGACTAAAGAACTGAAGCGCATGAAAAATTCCTTGCCGGCCTGACCCCTGACCCGACAGGCACAGTCAGCCCTGTGCGGCAGCAGCGGCTCACCATTGTTTGCATTGCTGGATGTAAACAAATCTTTCCTTTGCACCTACGTCAGCTGACTCCTTAGTCATGATTGGCTATCCGGTTTTGCATTGCCGAGGCGCGACGAGGGGATTCAGTCCTAGAGCAATCTTGTCCTTCCTCGCAAAGCGAGAAAAAGCGATGCCTGGCTCATCACTTGCGACGTCACGCAACGTACAAAGTCGCCAGTGGGAATGTGCCTTTAGACGATTGGTGAGCACTTTGAAACTGACCGCTGACGGAGGCTAGACGCACGTGCAGTAGATTTTATAGGGCCCATTCCCCTTCACGCAGCGTCCTCAAAGAACCAGTGATGCAAATGTTGAGACCGGTGATTTCAGCACCAATCTTATCCTCAAATTGCGCTAACATGACTTTGAATGTCGCACGAGGGTTTCCATGATCTGTTCTTCAAAATTTTGAAGCACACCTTCCATAACGTACTAATCATCCGACCCCGAAGCAAGGGGGGTTTGCCAAGGCCAATTTTCTTGTCCCAGCGTTTTAACTGAGTAGAGCCAGATGGAGAATTGTCCATCGCATCTGCGGACCCAATTTCTGAGGACCCCAAGGTCGGTAACCCGCTGTGGCTGGAGTCAACGATGGCCTGAGATGCTGGTCTGACGTTTTGAAAGAGGCGGGGTTGACAGTGGTGTCGACTCCCTTAAGTTGAGTTAGGGCTGCTTTTAGAACTTTTTTTTTCCAACGATAAGGGACTCAAGCATGTGATGGATTTTGTTAATTTCTGAGCATGAATCGGAATGTCTGCCGCGAGTGTATTGACTCTGAGGGACCATGTGTCTCTTAGTGTGTTTGCCGTGGGAGACCGTAGCTGCCCAGCTCACCTTGTTGTTTAGGTTGATTCTGTTGGCATGGATATGGCCGCCTGTCCTTGATGGTTTTGGCCCTCAGTGCTCGACAGCCGACGACGCAACGTCCAGTGCACACAATCCCAGCTCCGGGTGGAGTTGTCCTTGGTCGCCGGTCCACAGCTCGCATTCCCTTGGCTTTGCTGCAACCAAGGAAAGCAGCCCAAATGGTCACTCTCCCCAGATGAGGCCCTAAAGAATTTTTTACTGCTCCTTTCTATTGTTCTCGTCCTTCACCAATATTCACAATCTGCGCATAGAGTGTAAATCCCGAAGTGCTAGGACTTGATTTTAATGAAGCCTGTCGCATGCTTAAGCTCCCAATCAGAGGTCAAGAAAAAAACGTTCAATGCATTATTGACCGCTAATCGCTAAAACGCTTCAACAAGGCCGAAGCCACATGTAGCCAAAGCAACAAGCACGAAATGAACATCGTTCTGTTAAACTAGGCCGTACAGCTAGTGTCTTCTTGGCAGGAGGCACTTATTCATGCGGCAGCATGTAATGCCTTTCAGCTGCTGCTTGCATCAATCTAGAGTTTTGCTCCCGTGAGTACACCCCATTGTTTTTCTCAACAGCTGCGTAGTTTAATTTGACCCAATGCAAGTGCAGTTATTAATACGCCTGCAGTGCACTGGCCTTGAATGCAGGATCACACATGCTTGGTGCATTGCTACCGTGGTATGCTGCACGTATCAACTCGACTCAACAGTGTGTCACCTGACAACCTCCAAATGCACACCTGAAACACCTCCTTTAGTTCTTTCCAGGGTGCTCATTCTTCACACTCCATCAACTGTTGGTACAGCCAGAAATACTTTTAGAAGTAGGGGGTGTATGGAGGTATGGGAGAATGGAAGGAGCCTTGCCAAAACGAATGCTAGCACTTGCTTATGTGCAGCATAGTAAAATGTTCGGGGGAGGGGGTTCAAAACCCCTTCGCGCTGTACCTGGAGAATCCTATCGGCCATCTGGGATGCCATCACTGATGTGTTGCTGGGGCATTCTTGGCTCGTTTCTCTCTCACAAAGGTGAGCACATGGTGGAGTTATTTGTGCACTTGACAGCACCTGAGGATTCACAAGGATTGTCAGCTGCTGATAATTGGCTGAGCTGTTGGGTTGACCTTTTTTCTGTGCAGCTTAGCAAAGGGGTCAGCCTCGCGTAGGATGTTTACTAGCACTGACGAGAGGCTGAAAGTTGGGACGGAAAGAGTAGTCAGGCAGTGGATGTTCACACGTATTTAAAGAATTGGCCATCATATGGCTTATGTGAAGACTATGACATGCTTTTCATCACTATCAGAAGTGGGGTAGGTCCAGCCCCTTTAAGGGACAGTGGCACACCATCTTGCATTCGGGACAGACGCAAACACCCACACATCAAAACGTTCGACAAGTACTCCAGTAATGATGCCAGCATTTACGGAGGTGAAGGATAAAAAAATCTAAAATGAAGTTTGCCTTGGAGGTGCAGTGTCCCTTTGGCACTGCACATTTTTATACGTTTCCACACGAAAATGCATAATCAACATCAAAAAAAGTTGTACAACTGAAACTGTAAAGCAACACAGGCTGCATAAGCTTGCACTTCTTAAGAGAAGCGAAAATAGGCCAGAAACATGCATACGCTATGCCAAGTTTTTTCTGCAGCCTTGTGTGCCTAGTGGTGGCTGGATGGCTTTTTGTTGACTTCGCCGGACTGGGGGAGTGGCTGTTGAGAGCCAGTGGTTGATCTCATGCTTCAGACCTGCAAGAGTGAGTAGTAACATGTGAACTTAACCATGCTGCGATGCACAGTCTTACAACAGTCAGTTCACCAGTGACCACATAAAGTTGAAAACGACTTGTGCTTGCTTTGTAGAAGGTTTGTACGAACACTTTGACTATGAGGTTTATTGATTGATTGTAGGGGTTTAACGCGCCAACGCAACGCAGGCGATGAGGCGCGCTGTAGTGGAGGGCTCCGGATTAATTTCGACCACCTGGGGATCTTTAACGTGCGCCGAAATCTCGTACACACGGGCGTTTTTGCTTTTCGCCTCCATTAGAAAAGCGGCCGCCGAGGCCGGGAATCGAACCCGCGACCTTGTGACTATGAGGTTTAACACACTGACACTACACAGGCGATGAGGCACACCGTAGTGAGGGACTAAGGTTAATTTTGACCACTTGGGGATCTTTTAACGCGTGCCAAAATTACGAACATGGGCATTTCTGCTTTTCGCCTCCATTAGAAAAGCGGCAACTGTGGCCAGTTGCTGCTTTTCCAATATGAAGTTTGGACTAGAAGGTATGCAGGCAACGTTTAACAAATACACATATGTGCAGACGCAAGGATGGTGAAAACAGAGCCTGCAAGCATATGAATGGTCTGCTTGCCGGTTGGGAAGGTTGGTTGCTTAAAAAAAGAATGGTGCATAAAGTAACATGCTAGATACCATCTGTGCCCAAGGCATTGCTTAAAAATCAACTCGCCATCCCATGTAATAAATGCAGCTATGTACTAAAAGCACAGAGGGGGAGGGAGGAATAACCGGGTGTTTTAAGGTGCACAGTAAAAATAGCGCAGTTAAAAGGAACGAGGCAAAGATGGAACTAGCGTTACTCCGCTTTGTTCACTAATTAAAACGCCCAATTTTTTTTTTCATTCCTCAAAGTAAGCTACTGCCGAAATCTGGGTCCTAGTAATTTTTCTGCGTCAAGACTTGCGCATTGAATCTACACGGCACCAGCGGAACGGGTTGGTCACTGCAACAGCAGATTTTCTCTGGAATTGGAGTCTGAAGAAAATCTCAGTGATGTCAGTGATTGTCAGTGTCAGTGATTGCCGCGATTTAAATAAAAAACAAGAGCGCGCCTGTTTTTTATCCCTTGTACGAACAACCGACAAGGCATCCAGCGTGCGACCGCGACTGGTGACTGCGAAGCTGATGGTGGCGCATTGCTGCCTGCCTAAGTTTTCATTCCAATTTATTTGGAATGAAAACTGTCTACCTACTCGTGCACGGGGACGTGCACGAGTAGGTAGACAGGTAAAAACGTTAGAGCCCACGTATGCGTGCGACTGCGTCGCGATAGACAATTAAGTCACGCGTATGCTCGCGGAAAAGCGATCGCCCGAAGGCATATGCAGAAAATGTTGCCGTACGGAAGCCAAACTCGAGAGATTTGTTCAAAGGGCGCTTGCGGTCCGTCAGCGCTCGGGTTACAGCACGGCTCGGGAAGCGGCTTCGCATTCGCTACCATCGCTAAATCGGCGTACGCGTAAAACACCTCTCCAAAGAAATTATTCGGTTTTTGTGCTCAACCATGTATTAGAGGGAACCTACCAGACAAAGTCGTGGATAAGGTGCAGGTGCACTTGCGTCAGCATCCACGGCGGCAGCCAACTGCAGTGTCGGACTTTTGCGCGCCGTTCCGGCCGTTCGCTGCCGCGGTTTCATCCTCCGGTGATGCGAAGTTATCGATGGCAGGTAGAGCGCCACCACATAATGTGAATGCGATTAATAATATATCTCTTGACGCCACTACCGATAATTGGGTTGAAACGCGGCAGACGATAAACGGGACACCGGTGTTTTTTTTTCTCTCGAGACGCACAGCGCATGCGCTAGCACAGTGGCCACAGACATGGCGGCTTTCAGTGTGGCCAAGCGAAGAAAATTGCCCGCTAAACTTTTGAATGGATACCGTCTATGTATATATATACAGTCTGGAAAGATAAAAACTCACACAGAGAGCGAAAAAATAAGGTTAGTAGAGACAGAGACAAACGAAAAAGACGGAGAAAATAGAACTAAGTTTACTGACGTTTCAGAAAGAGGACTTCCTTTCTTCAGAGGTCCTCTTCCTGAAACGTCAGTAAACTTAGTTCTATTTTCTCCGTCTTTCTCGTGTGTCTCTGTCTCTACTAACTTTATATATATATATATATATATATATACATTCAGAG
>NW_027526335.1:159601573-159807144 GCF_048455015.1 Haemaphysalis longicornis
GCGTAAATGACGAATGAGTTCGCTTCCAAAAATTTTGGATGCTTAAGAAAGTGCCAGTGTAACCAGGAAAGTAACTTATTACAGCGAGATATCGAACTGCGAAGTTTAATTGCCGTTCGCAAGATTATGCATGCAAGACATTGAGGACCGGCGCAAAGCTCCTCCCTTTTGTTACGTGCCTGCTTGTACGGAGTTTAATTTGGCAACAAGGTGGAGCCATAGGCAAAAGTGATAATTTCCTCCCTTCGAGTCGGAATCGCAAACTGCAGTGCTCGGAACCGCTATTGTTCCTTGATTTCGCCACCCGAGAGTGAAAGAGGGGCAGTAATCCCTTTTGCCTATGCATTCGCTCAGTTGTCAAACTAAACACCGCGCGTCACAAAAGGGAGGAGCTTTGCGCCGCTAATCACGGCCTTGCATGCGTGATCTGGGGAACGCCATTAAACTTTGCAGTTCTGTATCACGGAGTACAGATGCGCTAGCAGAATTCTGCCAAATGAACAGTGGAGAAATACGATTTCGTCTAACTTTTCAATACAGACATGCCTGCAGCTGGCAGCCTCACACATCACACAGCACTTTGGACCACATCGTCTTTCCAAGGGCACATTGAATGATGTGCAGAGATGTGTTGTGCCTTCTACTAAGCTTCCTTTAGGAGGCGGAACTGGCAAACTCGTGGTGAACGGATACTACCATTGACTAATTAGGAGGAGATTGGGCGGATCAATTGCCGGCATATCCAGCCAGGCTAATCCCGCCTGATCCCACACAACAACCCCTTATACCACCACCCCACTGCAGCCACTAAAAAGTTAATCATTAAATTTTAATTATTTAGGCCACCGGCATCGATAACTACCACCTCATTCTGTGTCGGCTGGGCGCATAACGTTACTATAGAGGTGGCCTTCACGTAGATCTCAGCGCATCATTAAAAAAAAAATCACCATCTTCTCGTAGGGGAACCTTGAGTAGTATGCGAAGCAGCCATGGGGTTGACTCAAGACCCCATTAGTTTTCAGTTCGATCGCGGCGTTGCGGGAAGAGAATGAGGGGAGCGGAGCAGGCTTGAGAGTTGCGCCATGTGTGTCTGTCCTCACTCCGTCCGTGTCCCTTTTTAGCGCAATCATTTTATTTAACAATGGAGTACAAACTTGCCCAGGACGCTACCCTTATTAACGTCATTTATCCCGCGGAGCTACAGTGGCGCCCCCAGCGGTGTATGCAGCGGCTACCGTCGCGTCTCTAACCCTAAACTGCTTCGCATTATCGCGCGCGGAGCCGCAGGTGTTGCCATTCGTTGCGATATCCCGGAGACGAGAGGAGCTTCGGAGAGGAGAGGGGGAATGCCAGAGAGGAGAGCAACGTCGAAGAGGAGAGGAGGAAAGCCTCGCATACTACTCAGGGTTCCCCTACGGGAAGATGACGACGGTCGTTGAACACGAAGCTATCTCCTGATGGATTCTTTGGTTGGCCAATCCCTAGGGGCATCCTGCCACAATCATCATCAGCGGTGCCTGGCCAGGCATGCGCAGTGGGGGTGTGGACGCCGCACAGTGGTGCCCACACAACGGCGGAGGGAACAGGCGCCACCATAAGCTGCTTCGCATCTAAAAAAGCCTGTCGAATTAACTTTGATCCCCTGTACAGCTTACGCTAAGTCCCAACAGGAAACGGTAGGAACATTGTGATGAGGCGGTATGGTGTAAACATTTCTGGCACCATAAAAAGTTACGTGGATAAAAATAGATCGTTATGATTTGTACGCCGAAGTGAGAATAAATCGTAAGGGAGTAATTTTAAGACAGTATGTATACTTGGATACGTAATTTGATGTCTCAATAGGATACAACTTACAGGAAGTTTGAAACAGAATGCTACAGAAATATGTAGCACTTATTTTAATCCACTGGTGGTGCATGCACAATGTACAATCCGCCCAGCCATAAAGAAATAATCAGCGCCCTTCGACTTTGCGAAGATATAACGAAATAAAATAAGTTTGCTTGCAATTTGCGATACCACATACTTCCTAGCTAATTAGCTGAACGCAGCTGGGAGGGCAACAGATTTATTAAAGCGGAGCAACACGGGGTTGTCCGATTCACTCCCGTGGAAGCCCATGCATTGGCAGAAGGCGTAAATTGCAGAATATTTACAGCCCCAGTGTCAACTACGTAACTATGAAAAGTAGATGAAGCAGCATAATTTCGGGGTCGTCTTAGCCGCTGATTCTCATACAATTTGTTACAAGATAGTGCCGACAAATCAAGAGTTAGAGCCGTTTTCTGTGACCATACACCCTCCGTAGACAGCCATGCATTGCGTCTGCTCTAACGTTTAAATTTCACTGCGAAATAACTAATAAAAACAAGGAAGCGAATATCAGCATATGATAGAGTCGTCATGGCGGCGAATTTTAGTGTCATTCTTTTCAAGACCCCTGCTTTATATTGAGAACTACCGAGCATTTTACACCAGCCATGGTGACGAAAATACGTTTTGAACGTGTCTCTGTCGACGCACGCAGGTTTGGCCGGAACCGAGACATAGTAATCTTCACTGTAAAATGGTTAACTCATGTTTGTTAGAAACGCTCTTAATATTTTTTCTCCTATACAGCGCTGTAATAGTACCGCAAAGTATTTGAGAGGTAATGGGGCTTTTCAGGGATAAAAAAAATTATGTACAGTCGCATTAATCATGTGACGAATATCAGAAATTGCTTTTCAGATGGGGGTTACACCCACCGTCAGACGGAGCCGAGGCAGTGACGTAGCGGAAGAAAGCCTCCTCCTCTCCGTCTTCCTGCTCTTGATGGTTGCAGTTGAGGCAGAAGCAATTGCCGTAGCGGTAGTCCATCTTTCTTCTGAACAACCTGCACGCGGGGAACCAGTTACCTTTACCCATGCTTCTATTGTCTTGTAACGGAAATTATCATTTCGCAAATCCTACTCGGCAGGGGCAAATAATTATATTTTAAACTGCCCCTCTTAGGCATTAGAGCACTGGTACTCTTAGGCAGTTTAGAACATGCGCTTCTGGAGACTAACTACATCTCGCGACTGCTATATAAAGCCATAAAGCAGAACAAACTTTACCTAAGGTTTGCTCCCTTGCATATCAGGGCAATTATTCGTCACTATCTGGGTTCTACCTATTGTAAGTATTATTCAAAGAGAAGAAAATGAATCAAACGGAAGTTATCAAAGAGGATGGCGGGCACCGCTAGCCAGACGATATATTCTGCTCGAGAAACCATCCTAGCATTATCACCATCGCCATCATATTTATGTCACAGCCAGAAAACTGTAGTCAGATGAAGCAGTTTCCCTTGACTTTCGTTTACTGATGTGCCTTGTCATTCCAATTCATTGCTTGCCTGAGAAATTATGTTCTTCCTGGCATTAACCATCCTACTTATTGCGTGTTTTCTCGGTAACTGTTCATTTGTGGGGCAGCCCACCAGTTGTCCTTCATACTCATATTACGCCCACTCAATAGCAGCTTTATTCTCTTAATTTCGCATAAGTCTTCCGCGTGACTCGGTTTTTTAACCCATAATGCGTACTTCGTTTTCCTAAACGTTGCTCATATGCTTCCGGAGATTGCGGTTGTCGTCAATTCTATTTTGAAGTGGTGGCAAGACACGAAGTTCCTGCGCAGTAATTTAGAGTCATCCGTAGCCATTTCGTTGCTTTATTACTATTTTTCATAGTGGTAGCCTGATGTTTACTCTCGGGTAATGCATCTTGAACGTTTTATTTATTTATTCGTCTGCAGGTTTAAGAGTCCCACTGGGAGTGCCAAGAAACGTACATTGGAGAGATAAATGTTACACGAGGCGCAGAAAAACAATGAATCAACTCGAGAAATGGTCCGCTTGGGCCCCATTAACATGCAAATTATAGTTCTGATTTCACCCGCCGCGGTGGCTCAGTGGCTAAGGCGTTGCGCTGCTGAGCACGAGGTCGCGGGTTCGATTCCCGGCCGCGGCGGCCGCTTTTCTGATGGAGGCGAAAAGCAAAAACGCCCGTGTGTACGAGATTTCGGCGCACTATAAAGATCCCCAGGTGGTCAAAATTAATCCGGAGCCCTCCACTACGGCGCGCCTCATCGCCTGCGTTGCGTCGGCGCGTTAAACCCCACAATCAGTCAATATAGTTCTGATTTCACCTGCGTGGTTTAAGGGGACTCTGAAACACTCACGATAAACGCTTGTACTATTTCTTTCGCGTCTGGAAGCAGGGCGAACGCTATAGTTATCGCCAGCTCCGGGCCGCACTGTATGATTGCTCGTCGCAGTAGATACGCCTTCCGTTGCTGCTTGGCTTTTGTGGCTTCCTTTTTAAGGGGCTACCGAATCCGTTCATTGCTGCAACTAGAGTCCTTCAATGCCTTTCTGGTCATGAAACTTCGCCGTCACGCGATGGGAGAGCTTCGTACGCTGCCGCGCCGTGGCGCTGGTGTTGATCGGAGGGCAGCCGGGGGCGTGGTCAGAGCGCCTTTGGCAGGGAACGGACCACGGAGTAAGATAAAACAGACGCTCACCGCCTTATCAGCAGTGCGCTCTCACTTTACGTGTCGTGGGCCGCTCAAATGGACTTATCGTTTTGTGAGTGGCGAAAAAAAAATTGGGCCCATCTCCCCGCGAGGGGGACTCGAGTAAATGCGTCGCATAGGGGGTGGGTGTATTGTGTTAACGTTTAGTGTTTGGGCAGTTGGTGGTAGTGAATGCGCTGTATCAGCAGCTTCTTGACGTAGTTTGAATGAGTCAAGGATATAAGGCGCGTTCGTAGCCTCCCATTTTGTGTCGGCTTTGTGGCGCAGTGGGTAGAGCACCATGTACATTACGTTCCGCCCGCAGGGTCGAGGGATCGAAACCAGGCGCCGGATAGTATTTTTTTTATATAGTGTAGGGGGAGGGGTGCGGACTACGACTACGGACGTCAACGCGGGTGACATCGTGAATTACTGAAATGCTCTGCATTTAAAAATTTGGTGCAAATAGGCATATGCTGCTATTGCGTTCCGGCCTGCCGGTCTGGCTACAGAGCAGGGGCGGCCGCTCGATGCCCGCCGATCTGTGGTTGCGCCCCTCGCGGTAGCCTTTGTCCCCGTACGAAACTTGGCCGGGAGTTTCATGACCAGAGAAGCATTGAAGGACTCTGCTGCAAGTGAAGGAAATCCGGCGAACAGCCGCTGTAATGGCGGGATTCCAGCGGTCGATGAACGCCAAGACCGGGAAAGAGAAAAAAAATCCTGGGCCATCTCCACTAACGTGAAACCTAGTGAGGGGCAAAGCATGCGGTGTTTTGGTGGCGCCTTGGCACCTTGGTGTTTTTGCCAACCTATATAAAACTGTTGGGGTGTACAAGTATACATCCTTGCTATAAAAGCCTCTTGTCTTTGAAGCACGAAGCCCTCGTCTGCGAGGCGTAAACGAGTGTCCCGGTGTTTGTTAGTATGCGTTACGTTCTAGTGCGAAGCGTAAACGAATTTCCCCGTTTTGTAGTACCGTGACTGCATGAGACGAACGACTATTACGACAACAACGACGACGACAGGAGACGCCAACAGCCCCAGCGTCTAGTTGGTGTCGCCCGTAAAAAATCTTGTGAGCAAGTTGCTAAGCTATCTGATAGGCACAGAGCAGTAATTTTTAGCTGAGGTACTTTGCAACCCCCTAATCTAAGTACTGGATGTGTTGGCTGACTTCGTTCTGCAAGAATTTTAGGTTTTGAAAAAGTTGAAACAAGTGTTTCAGGGTCCTATTAAAACAGCGCTATAAACGTTGCAAGCCACCGGCATGCTGTCTTGCCAGCGGGCTGTTAGACACGCAAGCGGTGAATGGGCTTGGGGCAGGATCGCGAAAACAATACACCCTTGTGTTTATGCCTGTGACGGGAAGAATAATTTCTAGCACTCCCAAAGAGTTCTTCCACCAATAGCACGCGTAGAACATAAAAAATTGGGCCCATCTCCCCACGAGGGGGGACTCGAGTAAATGCGTCGCGTAGGGGGTGGGTGTATTGCGTTAACGTTAGTGTTTGGGGGGTGGTGGTAGGGTGGTAGTGAATGTGTTAACAATTATTGCTTATTACTATTAATTATTATTATTTCTTTCATATATTAATTATTACTTTCGTGATTTTGCGACTCGAGTCCCCCTTCGTGGAGAGATGGGCCCAATTTTTCTTTTTTTGTGTGACGCAAGAAGTGTAGGCAAGGAGTAGGTTGTTGTAAGTAGTTATTTATTTATTTGTTGCTCTTGTCGTTGTATTGGACGCTGAGAACGACGGCTTCGTGGTCGCTAAAGTGTACTGTTAAGGGGTCTTTAAGCAGTGGTCGTGCGTTGCAGCAACTGGTGAAGACGAGATCGATGCAACTGCTGCCGTGTATCAGCAGCTTCTGGACGTAGTTTGAATGAGTCAAGGATATAAGGCGCGTTCGTAGCCTTTGAATCTGTGTCGGCTTTGTGGCGCAGTGGGTAGAGCACATGTACATTGCGTTCCGGCCGCAGGGTGGTGGGATCGAAACCAGGCGCCGATAAGTATTATTTTTTTATATAGTGTAGGGGGAGGGGTGCGGACCTGTTGTTGAGAGCGAGGAGGGTAGCGTGATGCGGGAGAGGAGGAGTGGGGGAGAGGGCGCGCCTGCGCGCTGAGCTGTTGCGGACGGACGGCGGACGCTACATGTGAGTTAAAGAAATGCTCTGCATTTAAAATGTAAGAGCCATTGCAGTCTAAAAACGTGGTTGCTCAGTGACGCTATATAAAATGCGCATCCCATACGTTGTTAGGGAATGTACACCCGGTAGCAAAATAACCCTGGGCACGCGAGCGCGTGGCAAAATGTATCGCCGCGACATCTGACGTTGTACTTCTGGTGTCGAGACATCCATGTGCGCGTGTGCGTGCGTCCAACAACGCTCGCTTCCCAGTATTTTCTATCACTACAAGCAGCCAAGCTGATCACATTCAGCGTTTGGCCATAGGGGTCACTTTATTCGCTAATTTGCCTCACTTGCACGTGCTTCGGCGGTGAAGTGTACGCTGTTCGCTCGGCCCGGTCCAACAGATAACATATCTTGCCCGTCTCGGTGACGATCATGTGCCGCATACATCCCATCGCGCCTTTGTATTTTTGCCTAAAACATGCAGTTTGTTGGTAACTAAAAATGAGCACACCAACACAGAAAAATATGCAGGCGAGAAATACATTACTTGAATAAGGTGTGATAAGAAGTCACCTTGCACAGGTTCAAGAAGTCACCTTGCACGTGGTAGTGGGTTTGACAAGAAAGAACAAAAATACTAATAGGTTGCATTACGCGTTGAATTGATTGACACAGACACAGGCCGAAACTTTCGCGTTTAGACAGCGAAAAAACGATATCGCCTTAAAGCTAAGATATCAAAATCTTGATGCAATGCGCCGTTTACCAGAGCTAGGCAGTTAGGGCAAAGCAGGCTTCATCCTTGCTGTTCGCCGCCGAACCATGTGCTGAAGAGACGTGTTGAGCATAAAACGTTACCCCTAGCGGCAAGCGCTCAATGCTATCAGCTTTGCCGCTTGAAGCGAAAGAAAAGCAGAGTTAGTATACAGGGGTTGGACGCGCACGCGCACATCGGTGTCTCGACACCACAAGTGCAAAGTCAGATGTCGCGGCGATGCATTTCGCCACGCGCTCTAGTGCCCCGGCTTATTTTGACGCCGGGTGTACATGTGGTTATTTTTTTGGTCCTTTGGTAATGGTAGTGGCAATAGCTTTGTGATTGCTTAATGAAACTTGTAAGCAGTAGACCACCCAAACAGGGGCTGTTCATTTCCCTGCCGCTAAGAAAAAGCACTTGTATTAGAAGCAGACGGGAATTCCATTTCTTTTGCAACTTCGCTGTGGACTATATGGACATAAAAAGGGAATGAAACTAACCGTAATGACACCATTCAGCTCCAGCTATCAATTGAGTTAGTTTTTTTAATGTTCCATAAAACCAGAGTTTCAGTAGTTTTTTGCTGAGCAATCGCGATAACGTCGCCGTTGCCCCTAGACGCTTTTGCTCGCGCAGAACAAAAGTACATGGATGCCCAGCCTATGTGACACCCAAATTTGGACCAGTGCATCATGCTAGTTACGTAGCGAAAATTAAAGAAATGCTTTCTTGACGACTTCGGCGTGTGTGCCGTGCTTAAGCACAATTTCTCAGCTCCATCCTTGAAAAAAAACTAACAACCCGGTGTGTTCTCCGACTGAACGGTCACCATCGAAACCATAGGCCGTTTCAAACGTGATGCAGAACCCCGAAGCTCTTTGCAGTCAGGAAGAATTGAGGCGGCCAAGACTAACTAATTCTGTCGTCTTCCTCGAAAGGGGGCGAGTGTGTTTTTGTTGGCAAAAGGAAAAGTACACAGAATGCCAGCCATATACAACTTCGCTGTAAACGCTACTGGTGGGTTTGGTGTGCGTGAGTATGGTATTAAGAGATAATCATAATTAGTAATGTTAAAAAGCTTGAATGCATTCTACGAAGCCGTGCGGTTCTGAAGCGCAATATGAGATAAACACTCAACCTCGCAGTGATGGAGCTGTTTATGCATCAAGAACGACACTTTCGGGAAGGATTTTGAGGAATGGAAAATAAAGACAATGTAAAGAAGTTATAAACATTATAAGCTGAAGTTTGCTCAAAGCGCCCGTAAGGAGGATGGTGTTAGGAAGGCAAACGTAAAAGGAAGAAATACCAAAACACCTGTTGCCTTTTTGCGTTGGCAGCAGATGGCAGCCAAATAGAGTTTCGCTTTAAAATGGCACCTAAGGCACATTAACGGGTACCTGCTGTAGTCCCCCCTGCTATGGTACGGGGGCACGTTTTCTTACGACGCTGAGCGCAAGCGTGTGAGATATTGTCTTACACCTCACTGGAGGATGCGATCCTTCATCTTAGTGTGATTTTTTTTTGCTGTAGAGGCTTCATCACATGCGAGCTAAATTGCAGGAGGATAGACATTTTCGTTCAACGTGATACTTTTTTGGTATGTGTAAAAGCGAAACCCTGGAAATGAACAATCAAAGGCTGAGATTATTACAAGACGAATATAGTAAGATGACACTTTTGCCTGCTCCTTCTGCACTTTATCTACAAATGTAGCACTTACTTCACTTACACTGTTTAACTGGTTAAAACGAAAGCTCAGAAGGAACGCCTTTGTGGAACGATACCCCACAAAATTTTCAGGAAAGAAGAGAATTGGCTGCAATGTATTTCACCAGGAAGGACTCACCTTGCTTGCATGCAGTTCTTGAGTCCAAAGCGGCAACTGATCAGCATTCCCTTAAGCTGGTGAGCCAAGAAGCGCAGGAACGTCCGGTTCTGCCGCTTGTGGCGAGCTATCCACAGCGAAAGCTTGGAATGCAGTTCCCGATCGTCGGGGTTGGGCTGCGCGATTCGGGCAACATCAGGCATTGAGGTACGGCTATAGAAGTCAGAATAACGCCTGTTCTTGAATTTGTGAAATTCGTGGCGGGCATGAACTGCCAGAATGAAACTTCCGATGCAGCGACACAACCATCTTATATGTGGCGTAGTTTCTTCAACGAAGTATGTTTTTTATAGCAATAGACTAGTACCAAGTTACCCCAGAACAGGGTAGTGGAAGTGGAAGATGACATTACAACGTAATATCTTGCGCAGCTTTTCTCTTTTCTAAACCGCGAAATTTACCACTACGCACTACCACTACGCACTTACTTAAATCAAGTGAATACGGGGATTCCTATGGCGTTTGCATCAAACTTTCTTCTGCTTGAATAGTTTCGAGTAAACTAGAACTTTCTTGCTTTTCCCGCTGCTTGACTTTTCGTGTTGCCCTTTTTCGCAGTGTACCAAAATGTCTCCGTAGCGTTTTGAACTACGTGGTGTCGTAGCCTAAGGAAAAACGATTTCGAACACCATGTTGTTAGCACATAAAATCGAAAAGGCTTTGTTTCGTTTTGTTATTCCTACGCTTTCCTGTAGCCATTTTCACTTGTATAGTTGATAAACTACAAACCAAAGGGTACATTTTTGTTGGCATATATATCCAAGAATGAAGTTGGGTGTACAGTAGCCTGGTTGGTATGGAAACGGACGCATATACCGAGGGTCATAGGTTTGGGCACCACTCGGAGAGCATGTTTTTCTCCACGTCATTTCTCGCGAAGAAAAACAAACCTTTTCCAAGAAGAAAATGAGTAAGCACTCCTTGAGTACCTTCTACAGTGTTTCTGAGTGTTCGCTTTTCTTAACGTGTTTATGCAGCGGCCTCCGAATTTCTAATTCTGGTTCGCGTATGTATATAGAAACAGAGCTAAAGAGAGAGAAACAGTGAGAGCAGCAGACTGACAGAATATATTTTAGCATCTTTAGTCGCAAAGCACTCTAAACGGTCCCTAATATTTGACGGCAATTGGGTTGTCTAGTATTTAGAGCCTTAAAGATAACCGTTACTACACGAATTACAAATTATCAATAAAAAGCCAATTTCGACGTGCAATATTATGAACATAATGTGGGTCGCATAAAAAAAATAATTACGAGCACCTAAATGTGTTGCGCCCACTTGGGCCCTTTTGTAATTCTCGTTTACTCTTCTAGCAGTATGAGTGAAACTTCCTAGAAAATATGCAGCGTCGCTTCTACGTCTGGGAAACCTCAGTGAAAGTGGACAGGGGTACAGGGTGGTACAGAGAGTAGATGTAGGTGAGGTGAAACAATCAGAAAGCGGAGGGAGCTGCAAATGGGATGAACTAGTTCCTCAATAAAAATCTGTTCTGCAATCAAAATGACATCGAGAGCACAGAGCTTACCTCATTCATACGCACAGCCTCCCGTCACTTTTTCTGAACTGTAATCAGATTAAGGAAAATAAAGCCAACTTACGTCGAAGTACGTCACAGGCTCGTCACACTCTCTGCTCCAGACACTGTCGTCGAGTTTTGTACTAGATGCGTTGAGGCGCTTCCGAGCTCTGCAGAAGGCCGACCTCCTGAGGGGATTGGCGTTGCAGATGGTCACGTCCGGGAAGGGCAGCACTGATTTGCTTCCGTAGCGGACGGTGGCGAAGACGCGGTACTGGGTGTACTCGT
Source organism: Haemaphysalis longicornis (assembly GCF_048455015.1). NCBI lineage: Eukaryota > Metazoa > Arthropoda > Arachnida > Ixodida > Ixodidae > Haemaphysalis > Haemaphysalis longicornis. The sequence goes on from NW_027526335.1 coordinate 159,612,705, forward strand.
CAAACAGGCGGCCCCACTCGCGCAGTGTGACGGCTACCAGGAAAGAGACGGCGAGAAACCAGCAGACCCTGCGAAACACGCCACCCCGTCTTGCCAGTAGAACTGCACAAGCAGGGCCCCCGGACGCGGCGACCTGGTCGCGGTACCTGCGAGTCGGCGCGAGAATAACTTTTCGCGAAGTTGACACTTGTGCAGGGGAAGAGTTCAGTCACGTGCGGTACCAGGCTAGTAAAGGAACGCAAATGATAGCTTTGAATCAGATAAGAGGGGCGTGAAACGTTCACGTGATATATTAGAATAGGAGGAATGTTTGCCGATGAGCCAATTTACCGAGACACCCTCCCGTACGACGCGACATATTACAATTTTATAGTCGGTGTGGCCTACTCTGAACCTTAGGTATGGGCAGAGGAGGAGTCGGGCGATATTTATTACGGTGTGTCGAACCGAAAAAAATACCGGTTCGGTTGCGGTTCGGGCTCAGGTAATTTCATTTCCTTCCGGTTCAGTTCCGGTTCGACTAAATCACGCACCGAACCAGTTCGCGAACCGGTTCAGGAGCTTCAACCGGCTCGCGAAGCTGATCAAAAAGCTGAAATAATAGTGAAGTGCCAAAAATAGCTTTGTAATTTCAGTCACAATAAAAAACGAATGCAGTTTTTTTCTTCAAAATACTGCTATTTTCCAATAAAGGTGGTGCAATTTTACAGTCAAGATTAATCAGTTCAGCCAGGGGTTAGGAAGACATACCCACCACGTTTTTACCCAACCATTGCGCCATCCACATAAAAGGCACCCGCCAGAGTCATGATTGTGGGATTTATTGATGCCGCTGCTTCCGTTTTATTGAATGTTCAGAAGAAGTTAACGCACTGCTAACCCTAGAATAGGCAAAATCTGAGCTAGTTGGATCATCATGACTTATCTACTGGTTAGCCTGAATATCACTTAGGACACACACAAACGAAAGACGAAGTGCAACGCTCACACTACCAACTGAATTTTATTTCGCCTCACCTTGTACATTTATACACTCCCTATACACATGCGATCATGGTGCAACACTGCGCAGGAAAAGTTTTTCTTTGTCCGGGGGTGAGGGGGTGAGAGTCGTGTGTTCAATCCCAAACAAAACGTTTGCCATGTGCCGCCGGGTGAATCGGCCAATGACAGCGAGCCGTTGCACAACTAACCACCGTACCAAGTACGTTGCGTGCGAGTGGGGGATTGTGTGCAGGCCACCGCTACCATGCGGGAAAAGCTACATTGGCCACACCGGCCGCTGTGTACACGACCGGGTTCGAGAGGCCGCATTAAAGAATGATCCGTCGGGGCACTTGGCCATGCGCCACCGAGACTGCGGCGACTTCGAAAAAGTGGACCTCCAGGGGGCCATTACTGAACGAAAACCGCGATAGGCTTGCGCGTAAAATAATCGAAGTGATCGAAATTGAAGAAAACATTAACGAATGGGTCAGCACTGAGTCGGTTGTGCTAAAGAACTAAGAAAAGCGTTTTCTGCGCTTTGTTGCACCATGATCACATGTCTAGAGAATGTATGAATGTCCAAGGGGAGGCGAGGCTGACCAGTATATAAGTCTGCTAACCCTGTTTTTATTATTTCCATATTTCGTAACTGATGACAATATGTAGCGAAAAATTTGAACGTTTTTCAGTGTGTCCTTCCTTTCCTGGTGAAAACGACATCCTTGAGGCCATACTGGAGTTGAGCAGGCTGCTAAAGGCTAGTTCTTTCAATTAGGCAAGGTGAGCTTTGTCTTCATGACCCGTATAGCCTAGCTATCCAAGCGTGTAAGGAGACACAGCAAAAAAATATCGTCTACCACAGGCTGGGGCACCGTCGGTATCGGGCTTGATACCACTTCAGCCAAAAAGGAATGCTCCTTGCATTCCTTTATCAAAACAATCTAATTAAAGATGCGCGTCAGCCCACCCAGTGAAGGTAGCTGGAAAGCGAAGCTGTAAACAACACTCACAACGATTACCCATGCGACGTCGCTTGAATTCACACACGTGGCTCTACAAAGAGTGAAACCAGAGACAAGTGAAATGCACCTAACCACACGCTTTAGTACTTCAGAAAGACTTTCTTTGGTAAGGATCAATCAATGTATGATTCATGAACGGTGGTTGGTTGAGTTGTATTGGTGAAGCACATGAGTGAAACTTTTTTTTTATAAAATGAAAGGAAGCTCAAACCTGGTGCTAGACGAGGGTGAGGTCACTTCTCCTCCCTCTCTGCCTCCGCCGACGGGGGTGACGAGATCGGCGGCAGAGACGGAGGAGAAGTGCGACGCCATGCGTTGGTGTGAGCTCCATTTAATTTTTATAACTCCTAGTGCACGATCAAGGTGCGCACACGGCCGCTACACGGGCCGTGAGTGTAGCGCACAGCGGTACGAGAGGTCGCGTGACGCTATCACGTAGCATTTAACAAGCACGCAGGGAGTAAACCCTCAGATGTGCTCGGTGAGTGCACTGTCTGTCTCCCCCGTCTCCGCGTGGGCTCGTAGCTCAATCGGTAAGACAACTAGCCCTCGCTTCGTTCCTCTATTCGTTCCATGGTCGATTCCTGGCGGAGCCAGAAACTTATTCTATCCGTTCGCGGGAGTTTTCGATTGAGGCCAATGGTCGTGAAAGAAAATTTGGGGGGTGGGATCAGAGGTAAAAAGCTTCGCTCTCAAACTTCCATGTAAAGCGAACGCACTCACGCACGCACAACTGGACGTTCTACCTTCTGCGGATAGCAGCTTTTCCTGTGCAAGGGACTATAGTACGAACGTCTCTAGTGGCAATCAGTGAACTCGAAGTGCAGTGCTAAACGCTGGGCACATCTCTCAATTCTAAATATCCATTTCCAATTTTCGTATTGACGCTCAAAATTTTCTATTAGCACATGTCTTCGGTTGTTCCACTGTTGTGTGTCTTGAAACTTATTTCTGCGGTTACTTTTGGCCTTCAGATCTCCTCTTTTTTTTTGCATGGGTTCCGGCTTGCTTGTATAAAGCAGATGCCCCAAACAATAAACAAAATTCTGTTTGCATAATTAGCGCAAGTGTGCGTCTCTTTCTTCGTGGGTCCCGTCCATCTAACTGTTTACATTCTTACGGTTATGTTCCATCCTGCCGTAATTTCTCCACTTTTTAGGGCTAGACGTAGACATATTTTGGGGTTTTCCTTAGCCTTTGCGCAGTGCAGCAGAGTGACCCTGCACGGGCCTGGGAAGGGCGATGTCGGAGCTACAATCATCTGGCAGGCTGCACAGAAAGTGTGACATTTGTTTTTCCCAGCCTTGCCCCCTTGCCTTCGCAACCAGCAACAACATACCGTTTCAATGTTGGTGCAAAATCTTTTCTTAATGTTGTGACCACGAATACAGCGTTATGACTCATCCTATAAGGGGAAAGTGAGCGAGGGATTGCGGAGTTCATGGCACGTGAAGGATTGATTGATCGATTGATTGATTGATCGATTGATTGATTGATTGATTGATTGATTGATTGATTGATTGATTGTAGGGTTTAACGCGCCGACGCAACGCAGGCGATGAGGCGCGCCGTAGTGGAGGGCTCCGGATTAATTTTGACCACCTGGGGATCTTTATAGTGCGCCGAAATCTCGTACACACGGGCGTTTTTGCTTTTCGCCTCCATCAGAAAAGCGGCCGCCGCGGCCGGGAATCGAACCCGCGACCTCGTGCTCAGCAGCGCAACGCCTTAGCCACTGAGCCACCGCGGCGGCTAGGCACGTGAATGAGAAAAGCCGCAAATTACATTGACCGCCCGTTATCAACAATGGACGGTCTGTTTTGTCGTGAACCGGTAACCGTTATTTATTTTCACGATTCAGTTCTGGTTCGGGCTCAGCGGGCTCCAAAAATAGCGGGTCGGGTTCATTTCCGGCACAAATATCGGTTCGGTTCCGGTTTTTGGTTCGGTTCGGCTCCGGTATTCTGAATCAGCATCAGTTTACTGCTTCAAAACTATTTTCGCTGCAGCGTGTTATACAGAAGCAGGTCCCGTAGTCTGTGACTGCATTAGGACCTGTACTAATATATGTAAAGACCAGAACGAAATAGTGAATGTTTGATTGACATGGCGGAAAATAGTAAACGCCCAAAACGGTCAAAACAAGAATAAAAGAGGACAGCCGCAGTAAACGAAACACTTTACACAGAGCAGACCGACGGGAAATCATAGAATCAAATGCATGTTTTTATTTGTTGTGCTGTAACATGAAGAAGTGATAAAAGAGCAATAAAGTGCCATCAGTCATATAAAGCACTTCATTGAATACATAGAACCTTATACAAACATATCTGTTCGGATGGCATGTAGAAGAATTATTGAAAGGTAAACAAGACGTTTTCACTGAGGTAAGGAAGAAATGACGAATAATATGGATAGTAAAAAAGGGAAGAGGAACTATGAAACATGTTACATTACATGAAAATTGATGTCTTTGAGATCATTACGAAACGTATGAGTACATTTATAGGTTTTCGATGCGGGTGGTGGTGAGTTCCACAGGGATATTTGAGAAAAATGAACCGTTTGTTTTCCGCACTTTTTACGTGCTTTAGGTAAATTGAAACTATTGTTCTGTGCAAACCTAGTGATGTTCCTGTTGACAAGCGGAGAAAGACCAATGAAAAGGAAGGGCATCTGGTCGCTAACTAGGTTGCGCAGAAATACACCAAGCTTATACTTTACGAGGGCTAAAATTGACGCAATATTGTTGGTTTTTATGAACTGAATATCAATTATATTGAACAAACTGAAACTCTAAATTCTTACAGCCTAGTTTTGTAGCGTCTGAAACGAGGACAGGTGAATAGTGCACGTGTTCCCCCATACGAACATGACGCAGTAATGTGCGAGAGGACAAAGCATTGTAGCGTCAAACCCAGGGAGATCTGCTGAGAGTTAAGCGATCTTTGAAGAGAACTCTTATGCTATGGACCCCATTTTTCTTGACGTTGGTAAGATGGAGGTGGCACTTGAGGTGTTGATCCAAATGAGTGCCAAGCAATACAGCGTGATCACTGGTAGTGAAACAGTAACAGTTGCAGTGCAGCTTTGGGGTAAGAAATGTTGTGTGAAACGGGGTGAGAAATAGTGAGAAAAACCACATTAGAATTGTGGTTTTACTAGGATTGATTTTTAGTTGGCTGCGATGCCACCAAACTATCTAACTTTTTAGATCATTATTGAGATGACAAACCAGTCTTTCGAAGCATGTATCGGAGTTAATGAGTGTGGTATAGTCAGCATATAATATACAATTTGTAGAAGGAAGACAGTTACGTAAATCGTCGATTTAAATAAAAAACAAAACAAGAGTGCGCCTAAGATAAATGCTTGTGCTACGCCTGTGGTGAATATTTTTGGTTTTGGGTAAGCATCTGATACACAAACCCGGTTTTCTGTGTCAGGTACGCAATTTGTGACCAAAGATAAAGGGGTACGGGTAACGACCGTTGCTTCCAGTTTAATAAAAAGAATCTTGTGGGTATATGAATAGAAGGCGTTATTTAGATCCACAAATACAGCGCCAGCATTCTTTCCTTTAAAATTGAACTGTTTTGTTAATCGGTAGGATGGCTTTGATGCGGAATGTTGACTGGACTCCTGATGCTCTTTATCATATGTGATCGTCGACCCATCCAGCTTCTGCGGTTACTAAGGGTGGAACTGGGAATAGTACGGTGGTGGATAGCCAGGAGGTAAAGCAGGCTAACAGGCCGCTTGACCATCGTGATCTCGTCTCATGATGCCTAGAGGAGTACAACCCAGCCCGATGGCTATCAGAACCGCAACCTCATAAAGGTTTTCACAATAATATACTGGAGATGAAACATACCCTGGAACTACGAGCCATGAAGAGAATTATGAGAAGAGTAGGTATTTGCCTTAGGTTTGTAATTGACTTGGCTCCCAACGTTTTACTAAGTGTGCAAATGAGCGAAGTACCAAACAAAAATTCAAGAAACGCGTTCGGTAATAGGTAAGAAACAAACTCAGGCTCTGGCAGTACGTTATTGTGTTGAAGAATGTTCTTTAATTGTTTTTTTTAGTTTTGGAGGGAGGACTACGTGCACATATTACGCGTGCACTGCGTCGAAGATTGTGCCAGCAGCAACAAACGACGCGCACACACATCTGCGAAACGCCCCGAATATAGTTTCATACCTATCACCGCTAAAAAATGTAAGAAAACCGCACAAACATACTTAAAAATCTGTTACAGAGAAAAAATTGGCATTGCGGTCACCTCCGTGCTGCCCATTTGCCATGCCGAACTGAGCATCAGTCGGGTCTGCTCGAACAGCTCTTTTTTTCTGCTGTACCAACTGTTAGCCAATAATATGATGACATTATTTTGCAATAAAAACGAACAAATAAACGTGCGTGTTTCGTTGGTTTGGGAAAGTTAATGTTATCTGCAGTATCTGGAAGGATTTTAGACTAATCAAACACGAAAAATTCTCATGTAGCCAATCTCCTAAAGAGTACGGGTACAAAGTTTTGTTGTTAGCGCGCAACGTATACAAACAATGGAATCACTTATCTGAACACAGCGGTAACCATCAGTTACTCGAACTCGCGAAAAAAGTGTTGTTTCATTGTAGTGCACCTAGGACTCGTCCCTGTGGTCCCGAGTAGCTCACCTTCACTGTTGCGTTTGCAGTGAGGTCAGCCGAAACGTGGAAAACGCGCTGATATACCGGTGGCGGTCATTATAAACAATTTAAAGAGGACAGAGTATTTCGGCACGACATGGGGGCTTGTAAGAAGTGTAGCGGAAGCCGCTCGGCACTCCAGCGCAAGCGGCCCCTACGAGACGGGCTTTTCCTTTCTCTCCGGTCTGCCGCCGGCTTGACGACAGTGCGCCTTTGTGGAAGGCGCGTATTGGCGACGGTGCCATCTGCTTACTTCGGGCGTCATTCCCCCGCCCTCTTCAACGGTCGCCGTCGGGGGAGGCATAACTTGTTGACCGGCCGACTCCTGGCATTAGTCCTAGCGTTGCCGTCTGCTCGCTTGCGGGGCCTTTTTCTTCTCTTTTGAAGTACGCGGGTGTTCCCCTTCTTTTCCTCGTCGGGGGACGATCTCAGCGTACGCATTTTTTTGAAAATAAACAGTCTGGTCTTGAAACTGCAAACCAGCTCCACGTCTGCTTTCTCGCCTCCTTCAGCAGCCGGCATTCCGGGCTGCTACAGGAGCAAGGGGGAGGGGGGGGGGGCGTGGGCTTCCGATCTTTGCATCTGTATAGTGGAGCTTGCCAAGAAACTTGAAGAAGTCGTTAACGCTCAGAGAGCTGTATATTCTGCGGAAACATCCATTAGAGGCGTTGATGATCATTTTTCGTGACATTTTACCACAACGTTGACTCTTTTCACGCCTGTGGAGCGTTGTACCAGGAGTCTCATTCTGTTAACAGGCGACGGGCAACACATAGTGGTGGGCGACAAGTGTCATCGCAGTGTCTTCTCAGTTGGTGTCTTCTCAACGCGAAGCATGCGGTGGGACGTTCCAGTGATACAAAACATTCGATTATTTGCCGAGTACCGTGCCAATTATTGCGCTCACAAAATTCCGACAAGTACCAAATATTTTAATTAGTGATCCGAAGGGGAAGGGACTAGTTTAAAGCCCGCATAAATGTAATAAGTCAGAGTAGAAACATTGTAGCGCGAACGTATCTCTCTACCTGGTGTAAACCTATGCAGCGCTGAGTTAACGTTAACTAGGCGTCACCAGCGCTAGTTCACATGTGTATTTCAATGCGTTGATCATGCACCAAAGAGAAGTGGTTGTTATTTCACTGTTGCCTACAGTGTATCACCTGTAAAAAAGTAGCGGCAAAAGTATGGGGTTCCCTTTGCAACACAGCCGATAACATTCCCTTGTAGGCCACAGGTACAACGACGAATGCAACCACGCTAAATTGGAATGACGGAATTAGAAAGAATCCTATCCCTAGCAACAACATTCCTCATTAGCTAGATGCATGTGCAAGGGTAGGCTTGCCTTACACATGCCATAGTGATAAAGTTCATATATCGCAACAGTTCATGTACCGCAACATATCGCAGGCAAATTAAACCGTTCGCATAACTTAGGCAAAAATGGTGGCGCAAAGAAGAGGTGTGCAAAGATCTGTTAATAAGAAATGTATATGGCAAGTAAGTGATGAGAGCCCGCGGGAACTCCGAAAAGCCACTGTGTCTGCTAGGCGCTGTTTTCAGCTTGGAGCTCCAAGTTTGCAGCGCGAGATTTTGATGAAGCTACTTACTCATCATATAGCGCTTCGGACAGTCCACAGGCGCAGGTTTTGGAACTTGAACCGCAGTAGTACACCCGGAACGTTTGTTAAAACGAGGTGCCTAAATCAAGGCCAATAGGTGAAGCTTGGAGATTCTACTAAAAAGGTGCGCGTGAGCACAGAAGACTATAGTTTTAGGTAGTTAACTACTTCTAACGGGCGGTGCAATACACACCGCCCATCGAGCCATAAAATTGCTATTCGTGCTGATTGTGGAAGACAGGCGCAACGGAAATTCTTATGAGGTTAGGGTGAAACATCTTGTACCGTGGCTTACCGCCTCAAGTAGTCAGGGAAAATGGATATTCTCGTTGCATTTAGTGCTTCAGAAACACCTTATTTGCCGCTTTGAAACAACGGCAATTGTTTTCTGTACCTAAAGGCACTCTTTATGGGCGTGTTCAATACACTGTAGTGGAGCTCGGTGGTCTCGCGTGAATAAGCTGCCGCTATTCATACCATACAAAATGACGCCATTTGTACGGTGGCTCATGCATGTTTAAGTTCGAGTAGCATTTTTAGAACGCAGCGTATAAAAGTTCCACATTTATTGAGCAGTCATGGGGAGACCTCTCGATAACACATTCAAAGAATAAGTGTAAATGGGAACCTAAACGGTGTTGATTAGATTAAACATCTTTGGATAACCCTTGAGAGAAAATAAAAACAGGTTTTACCACCTTGCTTTCTATCCAGACAGAATGAAACTAAAATAACTTACATGTCCGAATGATGAGCGCTGGTTAAAATGAGTCTACGGATGAAACTGACCCGCTCTCAGTTTCAACTCCGGACGCATGGCTCCCTGTAATTTTCTCACACGCATCCGCAAGCTGGCTCGGAAAACCCGTGACATCACAAAAATTATCACGACGCAGAACATTCTCAATCGATATTCGTTTGCCGCTTTAACATACTTCTATGTGGTAGAACTACAGAGCTTTCAGCTGATATTTTGTTCTTTTTCTGGTATGTATACCCCACCCATGCGCTAATGTGCGCTTTCGAATAAGTCCGAAGCAGTCGATTGATTTTCCTTTTGTGGTCAGTCGACGTTTAATGGCCTATATTGAGGGACCTGTTGTGGGCTTGTATTTCTTCGCGTCTCTGAGTTTATCGCGTGAAAGAAGCAGTTTTTTGGAATCCCCGAAATGTCTTTAATGGATATTCTATTGCACATTTTTGGTCACGTGACGTCGTGCAGCTTATAGAGATCTGTTTAGCGGCGTTCTGAATGATTATATTATTGATTTCTTGTAATAATATGACAGGTCATAAGGTGGAGTAAAAAATTCATTTGTTAATATACTGCGCGCTCAATATCTATGAAGAAATGCTTTCAACGGCATTTTCAGCAATAACCAGCCGATATTAATGCATACGGGAGCGGGTGCCTATGGCGTTTCTCACGCAATCAATCTGCCTGAGTTCACAGAATCCAATATTCTTCGGGACGAAATCACCTTTACAAGTTTTCAGAACAAAAATCCCTATGACAACTTTTTGGAGGCTAGGTCAGCTTTCTTAAAAAGAGCGAAGAACTTTGTAGAAAAGCTTATCCAAAATGGCAAGGCGCGTGTGGTTCGCGGAAATGAAGCAGAACCAGTGCGTCAAATATTGTTTTAACGCAATTTCGCCTACCTAAACCCTACGAGAGGAATATTCGCCTGAAAAATATTCGTTATAAGTCTAGGGCAATGCAGGAAAAGCAAGCCACAAGGCTGGACAGGCGACTAAACAGACTGAATTGCTCGCGGAGAAAAAGGAAAAGGGAACGAAACGTATACAAGAGCTACCACCTGTATAGGACAAAATTTGATACGAGCTGCCGCTATGGGAAGCTCTTCAATCAACGCAGTAGTCTAACATCGATACGTTAGTTTCTTTGGTGAGATGACACGGTCATCACCTCAATGAAAAAAGTTGCCGATCAAAACAAATTAACAAGTGAGAAATACCAGTAATATTTAAAAAGGTGTAAATAAATATTTTCTACCCCGTGGAAACTTCCATGGCAATACATTGAAGAGGTAAAAGCTTTGTGCAACCGTTAGTTAAAGATTGTGAATAATCTCCTTCGCTATCTTTTCTTTGCCCGGATATGGATAATAGAGACAGCTCATTACACAAGCCTAATAATACTACTACGGCACGCACACACACCCACACACACGCACACACATGCACGCACACGCACGCACACTATATTGCGAGTATTCGCGCTGCCCAACCTGCTGTACGCACGCCCCATCGCCATTATCGTCTTTGAATAATAATCATCATCGTTGGTTGGGCTCACGCTCACCGGAACGTTCGGTCTGAGCAGGCTAATAAATGTCGTCTCAGAGACCACGTCCCTCGAGACCACTTGAGAGAGCGATCGCTCTCTCAAGTGGTGGAGGGTGCTCTTGATCCCGACGTGTACCTCATCCCGCCGCACCGCTGGAGCTAGGATCAGTTCGGGGCTTGACACTAGCATACCAGATCCATGCAGCACGACAGCAGCCTTAGTGCTTCCAACGCAGCAGCTCGTGTTAGGCCGTCATTACTATCACCACCCGCCAGCGCGATCCTCGGTTTTTCGCTGGGCTACGTGGTGATGATGTCGAAAAATGGCTCAATCAGTACGACAGGGTAAGCTCCTTAAACCGCTGGGATGACACATTCAAACAACAAAACGTCGGTTTCTTTTTGATGGAGGTGGTCAAGACCTTGCACCGCAACAATAAGAAGGGCATCCCTGACTGGAGTAGATTTACTCAGCAACTGCGTCAGATTTTCAGTAAGTCCTCTGCTCGCGCGGCGGGAGCCAAACGGCTTGCATATTATTCAAGATATGAGCAGCGCTAACTTTTCTGACGGATCCAGCATTGACTTGTAGTGTGGCGTCGGCGACAGCACTACACTACATTAAAAGGTTGGCACTAAAAGTTTGGAATGAAAGAACAGGACGCGTGCCGCGTCGTTTCAGCGCTGCTCCTCAGCAGGCTCACGTACGCACGGCGTCCCTGGCACGCAAGCCTCAAGAGCAAGCCAAGTTGGATGCGCTCGTACGCAAGACCTACAAAGCGGAACTGGGGCTTTCTGCGTACACCAGCAACGAGAAACAATTACAACTCGAAATACATAACACCCTATCGGTACTGCTATAAGCCCAACACACGGCGCAACTCAATCGCCTGCCCCTAACACTAGCAGACAGGAGAGTACTCCAATTCATAGAGAGAACACCCCCTCCCCTTCTTTCAACAACGCCCCGCGCCCGATCCCACAGAACATACGATGCAAGATCTGGGTAGCCTCCATACCCCGCCATATGCACCATGCTTTGAACAAGGGCCCCAGAGATGCTGGCGTTCGTCATCTGGTTAGAAAACACTCAGGGGACCTTCAGGTTCTGTACGCGGCCATTGAACAGCACCCTCAGTCACAAAGAGCTCCAATTGTTGCCCTGACCCCGCGGGGTGAGGTGGCCACGGCAGCATCTTATTGTAATGTATCACCCACAGCAGCTGAAACTATCGCGATTGCACATGCTGCAACCACACACCGGAACGAGCCCCAAGTCACAATTTTTCCCGAATTTCAATAGGTCTGCCAAGTGCACCAGAGTGCAGGGTACCGGCAAGCGCCCTTCGTCTCCCCCGGACTTTGCCCGAAGATCTTCAAATCGCCATCGTATGGACCCCAGCCCACTCGGGCCTTGCAGGAAACGAGACAGCTCACGCTACCGCCCGAGATCTGAACTTCCGGGCACTCCCATTGTTAAAGGGGCACTGACACAAAAATTTTGCATCTTAGTTTTTTTGTTGCGATAAGTACCTAGTGACATACTTATCACGTGGGGAAACCTCGTTTTCTTCAGTGTGCGACGGTTGTTTAAGTAGATACGTTTTTAATGCAGCCAGTTGCAGTTTCGGGTACAGCGGGTGCCGCCAAACGTGGGATGTTGTATAAACAACGCTGTCCACGTGACTGCCGGACGGATGTGACAGAGCAGAGCTGCCGTAGCACTGTCGAGTCCACGTCGCAGGCAGTTTCTGCTAACGCCCCCACGTGCTGATCCCGTCAGCGGCGTTATTAAAAAGCGGCCATGGAGTGACGCAGGCGCTGCGAGTGCAAATTGCTGCCGCGGCTAGAGAATGACGCGCGGCGCTTTCAAAAGTGGGTGAGGAGACGCGCGCTGGGAGCAGCCGGCCGGTTTGCCTACACGTCCATCTACAGATGTGTCAGGCTTAATTAGCACTGCAGCGGACATTCGATTGCCCATCCCGTAACAGGTACAGATGACGATGTCTAATGCAATCGGCCATCGCACCACTAACTCCTTTCTCGTATGTGCTGCCTTGTTTGGGCCTTGAGTCCCATTTTGTGCAGCGGTAGAAGCTATCACTCGAGCTACCTGCGGTGGCCTGCGCCACTTCGAGGCCGTGGCCCCTGACTGCGCAGCGACCGTGCGGCTCGCTGAGTGCGCTTTTCGTGCCCCCAGCACATTTGCGGGTCCAGTCTAATCAAAAGCAATAAAAATGGGGTGCCTGGAATCGCTGTATACTTCCCAATGAGCCCACGAAATCCCCGCGCCTCCACCTGCACCGATCGGATCATTCGTTGCTTGGGAGCGGAAGTTCCGACCTCCGATCACCGCGGTGAGCCGACGAGAAACGCTGCCAGTGCGGAAGCGGCCAACACAAATTCGTGACGTGCTTGAATGTTGTTTATTTACTCCACATCCAAAGAATTTCGATTGCGCAAGGTCCTCTTCTGGCTTTTCGATTGTGTTTCGCACACTTTAAAATAATTTTAAATATAGTCTGGGCTGCATTTGCCGCTGATATTTTACCGATGATGCATGTGTGTTCACGCCAATCTATTTCCGATGTTCTCTCGCTTTCAAAATTTTGTGTTAAAACCCCTTTAAGCCAAGATGCCCCGAGCGTCCCTGGCTCCAAAAACCCCACTGCAACAGCCCTCGACCCTACATACAATGCCATTCTATCCCGTTACCTACAATCCGGAAGAATCTATTCCCAGCCCACCCTACTATCAGTAACCAGCAGTCTGATATCTAACGGCGGCTACAGACCGGTACTTTAACCACACGGCTCTCTCCCACATTTCTCTATCACTCATCAAACACGACTACCACACTCGCAACTACCTATCACTTGGTGCAGTCATGCCCAGACAACCCTAAAACCTCTTCAACCCTTCACATGAGCAGTGGGAGCCTGCGCTGACCAGCTCGGTTCTGGAGCAACTACAAGCTCTGGCCGACCGGGCAGGGGAATCAGGGAGGGTTCGCGGCCTCCTGGATTTGGGAGCCTTACCGCTTCCGCTCTTACTACCTTCCCTTAAAATCAATAAACGTTCGTATCTGTCTCTGTGTGTGGGTTGTGTACCACGTTTAGATTGCGCTGTACATAGAGTCAGTACTTTCTTTCAAAGGTTAGATATATTTTACGATACCTCGACTGCCCATCCTGAAAAGGTCTGTGAGCTTGTCTTGATGTTACTGCCCTTTTTTTATCCTTGTATTCACAACCTATGACCGACTTTCACGCGGTGACTTCAGCCCGAAATGCGAACAAAAGTAACTTTCCCTGTATTCTTTGCCTCGTGTTCCTTACACACATCTTCAATATATGCTACATACTGGCACGCAAGACATTTTTGGGAGTCCGTTTTCGTAAAACTACGTTACTACCAGATTTGCATATTTCTCTTACGAGCAGTTTTGTACGCTGTAGCGTTAAGGCCGAAAATAAAACGTTTCACATGTATCAATGCTAGTCAATATACTTGTGTATAAGCGTGTGTGGGTGTTAGTATGTATTTGTGTATGACGAGTGTATAATTTTAGTGGTGTCTTACCAATTCTAACCCTTTATTTCATTATAATTTGTATGTTGAGGACATCATACGTTGCTATTTTTTGTCATAATTTTTTCCGCGCGCCAGAACAAAAGCCCTCCTATCATTCCTGAAACGCAAAGAAATTATCGATCATTATTATTATAATATGTAATTAGCGCAACGGCCTATACACAAATAATAAATATTACTCGCGTTCTCGCAAGTAGGAACACAGGTTGAAAAACCTTCTGAAACACTGAATGAAAATGGGAAAATACCGAAATTGTCTGTACACTGTCAGGGTGTTTTTTAAAGAAGCCAAACTTAAGTTCTTGTAAATAAATTTTTAATTCTTAATAACTGTTGCAACACGAAATTTTCGGCGCTGGCCTTGCGTTTTATAATGACAGAGTAGTCATGAAAATACTCCCTTGAGTTACGTTACGAAGGCAGCTCTCAGTTAGTTTTCCCAGGTTATCTAGGTCTTCTGGTTTTGGCGGAGCCTGCAAAAAAGAATTGGTTTTGCTTGAATTTTTGCCAAAATGTTCATTCAAGAAAAAGCGAAGTGTTTGAAATGTTAACTACTCTCACGCTGAGTACATTCTTTATCTTACAAAACCGCATAAGGCACAACAGTTTAAGATAAAAAACGGTGATTTAGATATTGCCAAACATTTATTAGAATTCCGTAAAAATCACGCGTCGGGGACATGTAACGGCCAAAGGACCACAAAATTAGCACTTATTAAATTTCACAAGCTGTTCCCTTTTAAAAGTTCAAATTCAACCATATGTAGAAATAAGACAAAAAAAAACAATTTCAGTGTCACTGTTTATTAATGAATTGCCAAATAATTCTTCCCAACATACGTCGACGCCCTCAAAAATTCAAGATATGCTTTAAATTCACCTGTTGTTTATACGGAAGAAGAATTCCGTTTCAGCTCGTCATCCAAAAACAAACTTTATCGCTCCTGACTCATTAGTCGAATTAGCAAAATATTGCTCATACTGTTTTTTCACTGTCAAGATGGGCGGACGCATCTAAGGGTGTGCGAAGCTTGTATTTCGAATTTAACAAATATCAATACAATATTTTACTTTGACTAATTTTTTTGGCGGGATCATTCTCGCCGTAGTAATAGTTACTCGACAGTCAGTTACTAAAACATCACAGCGTGGTGGAGTGAGTAGCGTTAATTATTAGGTTGTTCAGCTGTATCAGGAGGGTCATACAATAATTAGCAATCATCAGACATCGAACAGGCAAACTAATCTGTTCCCATCGACAACGCCTGTATTTCTGATGCCGACGACGTACAGCTTTT
The DNA here is from genome assembly GCF_048455015.1 of Haemaphysalis longicornis. Taxonomy (NCBI): domain Eukaryota; kingdom Metazoa; phylum Arthropoda; class Arachnida; order Ixodida; family Ixodidae; genus Haemaphysalis; species Haemaphysalis longicornis. Next base: position 159,628,232 of record NW_027526335.1, read on the forward strand.
TTTGCACCTAGGCATAGTATACTTTAGCGAACGGTAGACAACAGGGGACAAAAAACGATGTATCAGGCTCTATTTCATAAGAAAATTTCCCTGTCAAAACGAGGAATAAACTCAGAAATTGCAGCGTAACGGCCACACGCACGGGACCAAAAAGCAGCATTTATTCTTGAGCACAGCATCTAAGGTGAAGAAGGAAATGTAGGTAGAAAATGCTCTGCTTTATTTGTTACGCTTGCTAGGAGTGCGGAAGCGGCTCCCTGTCCCTTTTTCAGGTCGCTACATCACGATGACTCTAAATTATTTCCCCGTATCAACAGGATAAACTTTTCTTGAGAACACTGCCTGGTGTGCGTCTCCTCTTCATGGCAATCGCAGCGCAAAGAGTGTGCGCTGTTTTCGACTACCATATTCGTCCACACCCGTGTGAAGGAGGTTTTTTTTTGGCACGCTGTTTTAGCCTAGGAGAGCTAGGGGAGTCATGATCGGCCAAAAGGGAAGGCGCGTAAGCCACGTCACTTTTATGAGGGACGCTGAATTGAAATTTAGCGGCATGAAGATTTTTTTCGGTAGTCATGAAACGAAACATTTCAGGACAAAAGAACGTAAGGGCGCTCCACGGTGGGAGTGAGATGCGCGTAACTTGGGCTGGTTATCTCGTTGTGTTGAGCAAATATTTATATTGTGCGATGTTATGAGAGCGCCCTCGCTTCGACAACAACGTTGTGATACTCATCGTTTCAATGGATCTAATTAGGCCGTCGGCTACAAACTTCCGAGTCTGAAACGCGTCCAGGTACTGTGGGCACAGTAGAATAGTTTGCAAGGCTTTTAAAGACGATAGTCTTTCTTGGGCTACTTAAACCCAGAAAGTTTGGTCTGTCTGTATGTCTGTTTGTTTGTCTGTCTGTCTGTCTGTCTGCCTGTGACTCGATTCAGCCACCCGGCAAAAGTAATACAAGGGGTGCGCAATAATCTTATATAGTCACAGATAGATCTACCCGCCTAAGTCCGGTGTAATGTTCACACTTGTCAACATTGTTGAAGAAGAACAAGACATTACGCAAATATAAGACAACAAATTAATACAGAAGTGATATTTGCAGTGTTCCTCTATAAAAAATTATACATGCTTGATTTTTGCGAAATTAAATACTTCATCAACTGCAGAAAAAAAAATCACTCCGCTGTCGCCTGCTGTCACCCACGCAACCATAGCTTCTGGCGCCATTTTAAGAAATCAACTGGCAGCAGTTACGAAAGTTTCCACTAGGTAGGTTCCGCGTTCTGCTTGGAACGCACGTGGAGTAGGGTAACGCGTTCTATAAACGCTAAAGTAGGGCGCCTCGATTCCCGTGCGTCTCCGCCATACAGCAGCGTTGGCATCGAGACACCGGTCCTGGAGCAGTGGAACGCGGTAAATTTAAAAGGATTTAAGCAAAGCTTTGGCGTCTTCACCTTGGTAGGAGCGCGACGGAAGAGGAACAACATGAGAGGTGAGCGGGAAAGCGAAGGGAGGCATTTAGTTGGCAAAGGTCGATAAAGACTATCGTCAGATACGCGGCCAATTTTTTTAAGGCAGGTTTATAACTAGTTACATTTAGTTTTGTATCAACATGTCGAGGGAACCGCAGATGACGAATACACGAGAAAGGATGAAGTTAGGACCGTGCTGACTTCAAAACTGTTTTATTGAAACGCAGCCAATATATAAATACTATAACAAATACCCACGTGCTCTCACACTAAGACGTCCTACTGAAACCAAAAACTGAAAAGGTACGCATAAACCAAGAAGGTGTTCAAACGAATTATGTTTGAACGAATTATGTTAATAAAACGTCATTATCTCTATCCACTAATCGCACGTGTAGTTACTCTGTGACGTAGAGATCACGCCACAGTCCTTATAATTCATTATTGCGAATTTTCAATATAGCTAAACCCTTACATAGCGAATCCCCCAGATCTCCCGCTTTCCGGGACTTCCATATTCAAATTGTGTAAGGGTTCTAATTTTTTTTCTATATTTCTATATATTTTTTTATTTTCTACAGTTGCCACCTTGGCGTTTCTAAAAGCCCCGTTTTTGGTTGCTATGGCATAATGTGCCGTGTGAAAAAAGAAAACCCGGTGTTTTGAGCCACCTATGACCGTATGCTTTCCCGCGCCTAAAAAACCTTGCCAGGGACGCGAGTCACAGACAAGGACGTGCGGTGAAAGTCAGACCACTTAACTGCACCTACACACCAGACGAAACGCTGCTCACGAGATATGCTGACGTAAATCCATAAGCATTATGTCTTCTTCAGGCGGATTTTTAGTGCAACATCGCATGTGTGTCCTGCTGGTTCCAGGAAGCTACCCCAGCAAAGATCGGTACCTTCACAGAACGGAGCTCCGAACTGTTCCTGAGCTTGCCACATACCTTCTTCACTGGCTTGCCTAAGATGAGAGCTGCCATCAGTGGCAGGAATAGGAACCGAACGCAAGGACGCACGAGGACAGGCAGGTGCGCCACACAGTACACCAGGGGCGTGGCCAGGGGAGGTGGCGGGGGGGGGGGCACTAATCGCGTGCCCCCCCCCACCTCCCCGAAATTTTTTATGTTAGGTTTGCTTGCGGGTGAAGTCGCCGAAAGAACCCCCCGACGTTGCCTGCAGGCGCGGAACCCGCACTTTTAAGGACATGCTCGTTCATGTAAAACTGAAAACAAAGACTAAGATAACGTGTGATTCCTGTTGTCGCGAAGACGTCGCTCGGCTTCGCATAGCTCTAGCATTTCGCGCCTAATGCGCCGAGCTGCGCCGGAAACCCGCCACGAGCTGATCGAGACGGTCGTGCATACCACGGCACCGCGAAACGGCGATACAGCAGAAAAAGTTTATATGGACATACTACAGGAGGTCTAGATTTAGGCGTTATATCTTGTCATTTCTTGTTACTATGGTACAAAGTGTAATATCAGGAGAGAGCATGTCACTGTAGTTTGTTCAGGCAACAACGAAGCCGTGATATGTTTATTTTTCTACCGACAGGATGGAGAGGCGAAATTTAACTGGCGCAGTCGGCAGGATGACCACGACCATGGGCTGGAGCTGGTGGGGCATTGCGGAGAGACTCCTTCAACGGAAGGTTCGGCTCCGACCAACGACGAGCCAGACTCCAAGCATCGACGGGGCGACACCTCAGCGGGAGGCCTCGTGAGTTCCGGCTCAGTGCGGCAGCAGCCGCGATTCAACGGCAACGGGGCGACACCTCAGTGGGAGGCCTCGCGGGCTCCGGCCCAGGGCGGCATAAGCCGCGGTTCAACGGGGCGACACCTCAGCGGGAGGCCTCGTGGGCTCTGGCCCAGGGCGGCGAAAGCCGCGGTTCAACGGGGCGACACCTCAGCGGGAGGCCTCGTGGGCTCTGGCCCAGGGCGGCGTAAGCCGCGGTTGAACGGGGCGACACCTCAGCGGGAGGCCTCGTGGGCTCTGGCCCAGGGCGGCGTAAGCCGCGGTTGAACGGGGGACACCTCAGCGGGAGGCCTCGTGGGCTCTGGCCCAGGGAGCGCGGCCCCATCCCAGCGGCGAGAGCGGCGCATCGGGTCCACGAGTTGCTGCACCAGCGACACTGCGACCCGACGGAACCCGGAGCGAGCACAGGTGGGCCCTGATTTGTTTTCTCCGGGTTCACCATGGCCACTATGCTAACGGGATGTCGCGGCACCGACCGGAAGGTTAGTGCCATTGTGCTCGAGATCGAGGAGTTGAGAGCTGAATTAGCTCTCAAAAATGCCCAGCACGCTTTGGAGAAAGCAAGGCTAGCGGGTAGCAGGGGTGCGGGTAGCCCGTCCGTGTGGACGGGTGAGGAGCTCAGTGCTCAATTAGCGCAAGGAAGAGCGGAGATCGCTTACGAAAAAGCGAAGCTTCGCAGGATTGGTAGACTCGAAGACGATACCAATGTTTTTACAGTGTTTGTTCCCTCGTGGGCGCTTCGAGCGCCACGGGATGAGGAGAGTGGGAATGTAGTGGAGGTGGCCGAAGCCACCCCAGTTGTTGAGCGACACCGTAGCATTCCCACTGCTACCGATGAGATCGTGGAATCTCGCGCGGCAGATGTCTTAGCTGCCGAACTTCTTTCTGTGGAGGCGGACAATGAGCAGCCGTCTGTCGCCGAGGCAGCACAAGGGGCATGCAAGGGCAGCGGAACGGCGCGCCCAATTGTTGAGCTTCCGTGCGCAAAGCATGAAAGTGCAGGCGGCCCGCGGCGTCTTGCGCGTAGGGCAATTCAGACGGGCCCAAGAACGCGGAACGCGGGGGCAGGTGTGGCGGCGCAGGTGCGACATCGTCGTACGCGTTACCGCCGGGTAGGGTGTTCCTTTTCTCCTGGGAGCAGAGGACACCGCGAGCCAAACCAGGGTTTGTGTAGAACAGCTGGTGGCGCACAACACGGAATCAGCTTCCGTGCGACGGTCGGTGTGTGCCGCCGCGGAAAGGGGCGTTAGCGCTGAATAGTGTGCAGTGCGAGACAGGGACGGTTGAGTGTTGTTTGCCGCACACTTAGTGGTTAGCGTTTTGCGTTTTTTTTCTGCTGTTTTTTTTTGTGTAGGGTTCGCTCCGACGAGCGTTATTCTTAGTTGTCCCTGTACTGTAGTTCTCCCCCTTGTTGTTAGTTTTTTTTTTTGTGCATGTGTTGGTTGTGTTCACCTGTCGTAAGGCGTGTGATTTACGAGTAGCGCAGCTTGGCGGGTTTAACTGTCTTCTTGAGGACTATAGCCGCTGTTACAGCACGGTAGGGAGTTTACGTCTGGGTACAATGGCGAGTGCCTTTCTTTATTTGCGCTCGTTGGCATGTGGTCATGGTGGGCCATGGAATGTGCAAGTAGGGCCCACTTGTGGCGCTTGTGTGCGAACTAGTGTTTGAAGTACTGAAAAATTAACTTTCAGTACATCGAATGTGGACAGCAGGTGAACCGCAACAGGGACGAACAATCTGTGTCGCATCCCGAAAGAACCGGCGTCCGCGAGTGCTGAAAGAGAACTTTTAAGTGTGAATACACTTTATAAGCGACCCCAAACCATCCACCGCCGGCGGCGGCGTTGGCGTCCGCAGTGGTCCTCTATATTTGAAAAAGAAACAGCATCCGGCGCCAGGTTTCGATCCGAGGACTTTGCGGCCGCAGCGCGACGCTCTACCGACCAAGCTACGGACGCGACGGTGATATCAGTGTTAGACGCGCCTTATATCTTTAACGCATTCAAACTACGTCGTCAGCGGCGTGCGTTGGCGACTCAGCGGCGTTATAGCGGCTTGATAACTGCGTGGTGTACACGTGATACTACAAACCCGATGGAAGAGATGGAAGAGAAGGCGGCGAGGCGGTGGGCTGCGGGGGCCGAGCGCAAGCGCCGCAAGCGGGCCGACAACCGTGCATTCGCACTTTCACATTCTCCCCCTCGGGGAAATGCGGGGTAATTTTCTTTTAACGTTTTGTTATTGGTACAGGTGTAGCCTCGTTTGGTACGTTTGGGTTTGTTCGGGTGTTTTTTTTTTCTTTCCTTAGATTGAAAGAATGTTCCTGCATGCGCTTAACGTCTAAGAATGGATGGTGTCATTCATTCAGTTGTCAAGTTTGAATATGTATACACTTCGTGGGGTTTGTTGCCTTTAATGGTAGAGGGTGCCGCGAGTTTGTTCTAACGGGCCTTGTAGCTGAGCGCTTTCGTTTATTGTTTGATGTTGCGCAAGCCATGGCTAGGCCAAGGCACTGAGTATGCCGTGTTGTATCCGTTTTTGGTGCAGTTGGCCGGCGCGTTGTGCTGTGTGGGTTGGTGTGTAGCGGGTTAATTTTTTTTGTTGTTGTGCTGTATTGTACCCGCGTTGTATTGTGCTTGCGTAACGGCTGGAGTGTGTTTTTTTTTAGTTCTGGCACTGCAGTAACACATAACCTGCAGGAGAGTTAATGTTGTACGTACAGCTAGTGTACGGACAACATTCTTAGTGCGGAGGTGTTAAGTTCGGGCTCCGCATGTAAATAATGTAAATACACCTAATATCTAGCAAGGAAGGCAGTCCTCATCCCTCACCCGCTCCCAGCATCGGTCGTCGGTCATCGGTGCGAGTCGAGATTGTCCTCTCGGCTCGCGCATCAAAAGAACATCACTATTTCGTCTCCATCAGTTCGCCAAGAAGATGGAGAGGCGAAATTTAACTGGGAGTACACTTCTTGAGTTAATGACATTACAGCAGAGGACGTGGACCTATTTGTAGCAAATCCATGTTGGGCTGACGTTATAATTTTATTATGTTCTATGTATTTTCGTAGACGAACAGAGATAAGCTTTTCAAACACAGTGTTTATAACGCTCAAGACAGATATTGGCCGATAACTGCCTGGTTCATTACGGTAACCGCCAGCAAAGATGGTTGTGGTTCGTTTCCCCGAAGTGCGGTGTCGATCACGAACCCAATCGCCCGGGCTCCGGTTGATTTGGCAGGAGGCTGGCAGGGCGATGGTGTTGAACTTCTTGGAGACGGTGGTCGAATTGACGAACTCGAGGCGTTGGGGTTGATTAAGTGAAACGACGAGTTTATATACAGCTATTTACAGTAGGAAAACTGGGTACATGAGTAATGAAAAGAAAAACTTCGAACTTCAGCTAGACGATAGCCCTGAGTGCGCACAAATCACTCGAGCTCCTCAACTTCGTCTAACTCTCCTATTCTCGGAGCGTACACAAACCGCTCGACGACGGCCGAGACCCTGTCTCGCCGCAGGATCCGTCTAGTTGCCCGGTACGGCGCTGCACTCTAAAGCGCTAGACACACGCACGATTGGTACACGCGATTCGCATGCGACTGATCGTTACGACTGTCACCACGACTAGTCGTACGCGTGAATTTGAGACACATGGCCCGATGCGCGTGTGCGATGCGTCGTCGGCGCCGCTCCGCCCACTGTTTTTGCTCCATGGTCAACTACGACGATCGCTGAGCTGAATTTGTAGATGCCGCGCGTTTGTACGCAAGAAATGGATAAAGCAAGCAATCGTGAAGCGTTTTCTGCATCGGAAACAGTCCGCGCACACGCCGGCCGCGCCTGCCAGCTCGGCACACTCAGCGGCTCGAACCGGCGCAGACCACGGTAGCAAGACCACGGTAGCAACCGCTTCTCGCTGCTCTTCCGAATCAATCTGATTGCTAAAACGAAGTTCCACATGCGAGAAAGTAGGTGTTAGTGTGGTGAAAAATTGTGCTAGGGATTGTTGGCTTATTTTAAAAGCGGCGATCAGATATCTGCCGCGATGCAAGCCTATGCTGACCGGCCGTGGATGTCGCGGCGCGCGGTGCGCCGAGCGGCCGAGAGATGGCGATACGTGCGCGGAAGCATCGAAACAGGCTACGCAGATGTTTCGGTCACCGATCGCTCCAATGGCAGTTGTAGCTCATATAAAGTTTCACATGCGAGAAAGGGGATGATAGTGTGGTGCAAAGTTGTGTTACGGATTGTCATTCGCAGTTGCACAGGTAGCGGCGATCAAATATTCGCCAGGACGCTAAGCCTAGAGTTCTCAACACCCGAGCCGACCAGAGAACGCAAGCCGGTTGCGGGCTCAGCGGGCTCTCATTGGCTGTGGCCTCACGGCGATGGCAACGATGGCACGACTGCATCTGGCTTGCCAGTCGCACGTCGTGAGCCTCCTTCGACCAGCGATCGACGCCAAAACGGGTCCTAACGATCAATCGTAACTATCAGTCGCATGCGAATCGCGTGCACTAGTCGTACATGTGTCCAGCGCTTAAACGTCCGACGCGATCCTAACATTTATCCCAGGGGGCTCACAAATCCCAACCTAGCTTCAACGGTCGAGACTCCTTGTCCCGCCGCGAACTGCCCAGCTCGGCGCTCAGATAACAACGATTTCTAACGGCCAAGTTCGGCCTTATAACACCTCGAGATCACACTCTCTCGGGAACGCCCCTGTAGCGTTCGTACACGCGTAAGGGAGTGCCCAAATTCACGTAGACATCTGTCACTCAGCACGCTATGGAATATTCAATGAGGCGCCGCCATCTTTGGGTCAACGGCACGCTCGCAGACGAGCAGGTGCGCGCGACCCCGTGGGGTGAGAGCGAAAGGTGGTGGCGGTGCACTGTGCCGGCCGGGGCGCGTTAACAATGGTGTCTCGCGCGGCGCACGCTTCAACGTCGGTAATCCCACCACCTCCGCTCGTCACGTCGACGGTTTCCGCAATCCGGCGGTGCCGTCTGCTTTCTCAATGGGGGATTATCCCTGTGGTATGCGGTGGGCCAGACAATCCGTCTCCCGTGCGCACCGTGACGAATTGGCGACGGCTGCAGCGTAGAGTCTACAGTGCTGGGCCACCAGACAGAGTGGCGGGTTCTCACGTGCCGCCCGGCCGCTTGGCCCCTGACCTCATCAGTGGACCTTACACCGCCTTTGAAAATTGTTGACACTTTTGCTACTTTTAGGTTGTCAGGGTATATCCCTTCAATTATGGCATAATTAAACAGACGAAGCAAATGGGGCACAAGTACGTCAGTATTGTCCTTCAGTACACTAACGGTTATATCATCATGACTGGCGGCTTTACTGTCTGCCAGCATTGATATGACGTTCACAATTTCAGGATAGTCAATTTCGTCAATTGTAAAGGAGCATTAGATCGCGTTGCCGCTTGCACCCCATTGATTTATTGGTCGCCCTGTGGGTTAGATTCAACTTTCTGCATCTGCCTCAGCACAAGTTTACTAAAACCATGTCTGTTTGACTGAATGGATAGAAATAGCATGAAATTTAAGAACCGTGCAACAAGCTCAACACTCAACAGCACTGCAATAAGGTGCTCCGCTGATTGTAGGTACTTAGTGACGCTACGAGCACAGCAAAATAACAAAAAGGCGATTACTTAAGGACAAAAACATCCGTTTGCTTGCTTCACTCCCATATTATACGAATGTGTCGCAAGTACAGTAGAGCGCGATTTGAAGGCCATCGCGGGAATGATATTTTATCGGTTACATATGACGTATGATATATAGTTGCAAACATACCGGAAGCGCTTTTCAGGGCAACAACCGCATTCCCCTATTAGTACTGAACTTGGCTATTCTCATTGAGTACATGGCTGAAACATCCCACGTGTGAGAGGCCTTCGCTCAGCAGTAGTCATCAATAAGTCCATACATGAATAAATTATTAAGTTATGTTGGTTCAGCCACCAGCATCATATTGGAAAAATCTTGTAGCCAAATGGCTAGTGAGCCAGTAGCTTCATTTTCCGCTCTTGCCAATGCTTTAGGTATTTAGGTACTCTGACAAAAATGTACTAGTGACTAAGCATGCGGCATTTAGCCCTCACCTAACGCCATTAGGTTGACCAAATGAGTGCAGAAAAAAAGATAACATAAATACGTCAAATAAACACAGGGCTGTATTAAAGGCTGACTGCACTTTAACACAGTATACACCGCGTAGTTTTTGAAGTTAAAATATATTGTTACGTGGCGGCTGAACCGATGAAACAATCCACAGTCGTGGTGGAGTGATCGATTTACAAAGAGATGCGGCAGTATCATATTCATAAATCACAATGTGCTTTGATAGAATTAAAGACGCTCACCTGTGTACTACCAGGCTGTGAGGCGACGGTGGTTTCCTGAATGGGAAGAAAAACCGCCATTGGGCCGTTTGCATCAAAGGGCAAAGGTAAATATTTCTATGTTATGGACAGTGTCTTACTGCTGTAATACTTTCAAATAATGATACTTCAGAACAGCCGTTTTAATGTTAGAAACTCACTCAGCCTCGAACATTCAAAGCCACAAAGGACTTGTTTATTAGTCAGATTTCTAATTCTAATGTTATCAGCTATTGAAATTGGAATTGTAATGCTAACCATCCTCCGCAATGTATATGGCTTCGGTATGGTGAGTGTCTGATAAACCGATCAGTGCTTCCATCCTCGGCTGTTTGCGAATTCATTCGTTGCGCGAAATTCCCTCATCACATCCCTCTATCGAGTTATATGCCTTTTTTACCCTTGCTCCCGTCTCTCGCTCGACCTTTTGTTACCAATATGGTCGACTAGCTTTCACTTCTCCGCATTACAAGCCTGGATCAACACCGGATTTTCGATTACCTCTAACTAGAATTCCTTAGCACCTATGATGTGAATAATTCAAAACGCGGGTTTCTCATTGTTCAGTAGTTTCATATAAATCTGCTCTTAATGACCGTTGTGGCGGACCAAGTCATATTTCGAGTGGTTTATACCTGTGCTACAGGAGCGTTTCGAAGGCCTTTGAGTCGAATGTCATTTGACTCAAATGACTTCTTTGAGCTGCTACACGACGTGTTTAAAATACATTTGACTGAAATGCCATTTCAGTCGAAGGAGGGCGACATCTATCCTTTGAAATTCTCAAAGGCCTTCGAAACGCGAACGGTCGTACTCTCAGGAGCAGTTTATGCATGCCGTAATTACAAACAAATATTTTGGCTTACACGGCCCCTCGATATTTTGCGTGCGCTTCGTCGAGGGGCAGTGAAGAGTAAAAATTGGGGTTTAAAGCGCACAATCTTCATAATGTCTCACTTGTTTATGTTTTCTACCACTCGCTCTGCGATCACAAGGCAACGTGGTGCTCTAAACACCAGCGCTGCGAAAAAAAAAAGAACTGGCTGTCAGCACATGTTTTGTGCACGCTTGTAGAATGTTATAAATTTGATCGCTAATAATTCTTTCTTGTTCATTTTAACTTTAAAATTAAATAATTGTCAATAACGAAACAGGGAAGCAGTGGCGACACCGAAAACATGGCGGGTGAACGCGAATTCTTTCAACTGCTTTTGAGAATTGTGTAGATCTGCGGAACTCCTTCCAGTTCGAATGGCATTTAAAATTCTGAAGGCCATTTGAATGAAATGTCCCTTCAAACGCTCGTGTAGCACAGGTATTAGTTAGTCTCACGTTTTCCCCCCAAAATGCACCACTAGGAGCTGAAAGTTTATATACAGTAACTGGAGTGACAAAGCTGGCCAATTGCTCCTTGGTTAGGAGTTCTTACAGAATATATCTTCACGTATTCTAGTTAGCACTGAGAACTTATCCAATATGATCACATTTATCCTTGTCTTACGATTTGTTCCTACCCAGGCTGAAAGGGAGGCTTTCTGGATGTTTGTGTACATTACTCCAGACTACACGCTTTCCTATGCGCATGGGAATGAGCGCTCCCGGTGCAGTTGTTGCAACGCAATTTGTAGGTACTTTCCATATTTGCTGAACCATACTTGACCCTCAAAAAGCAAAAAGGGTAAAAATAAGCCGACGCATTTCATATAGACGGTTAAGTAGCATGCGGCAGGTCTTTTGCCGTGTTTGATACGACCTACCACCCAGTACACTTCTTAAGTTCATTAAAACCTGTTCTTGTGCCCGCGCTGAACCATCAGCAAGGCGTAGACGAGCGAGTTCCCTTTCCTGTCCCCAGCGTCACTGATCATAATAAGCCTGCTTCCCGGGAGTAATTATGACGTATAGCCTGCACATTTCACGGTAACGTGTGTTTGCCGTTGCCACGCTAACGCAGCTCCGCCGCTACCGACCGTTACTGCTTCAGCTGTGCTTCATGCTGTAGCCCGCAGCGCGCGCGCTCTGCTGCAGGAGGAAGTCCTTTTCGCTCTCTCCCTCTTGCTTCTATTTCCTATCCAACCTGATTGTTCTACGCATGCGCATCATGTCTCGCTGGAAGAACTTTTTGTGCGCACAGGACCACGTTCACAGATCCCGATTTTTTGCCTGGCCATATAAAGCTTCCCTTTAATATTCTCTGTGTACACTTCCCACCAACTAACCGCCGCGGTGGCTCACTGGCTAAGGCGTTGCGCTGCTGAGCACTAGGTCGCGGGTTCGATTCCCGGCGGCGGCGGCGGCCACTTTTCTGGTGGAGGCGAAAAGCAAAAACGCCCGTGTGTACGAGATTTCGGCGCACAATAAAGATCCCCAGGTGGTCAAAATTAATCCGGAGCCCTCCACTACGGCGCGCCTCATCGCCTACGTTGCGTAGGCGTGTTAAACCCTACAATCAATCAATCAAGAAGCCCTGCTATTTTTTTTTCAAGGTTATCACGCCCGCACGTCTCTTGTTTTTTTTCCCGAGAAACCTTTCTAAATGTCCTCTTATCATTGGTATTTAAATGGTTCTCTTAGTTTGACGGTGTCTACTTACTAAGAAGCATTTTCTGAACTTTTCTCTTGTGAAAACGCCTGGCAAATTCAACAGTTTTCAGCGTTGCATTCTTTGGGATCAGTGTAGCCAAATACAACTTCCTCAACGTATCATCAACCATAGGTACATCGCAGTACAAAAATATTAGATAGCTGCCCATGAATTGATTGATTTAGTGTTAGGTGCATCAGCCTTAAGGCTGATACCAATAACCTAGTACCACCTTCACAGTAACGTTCGTTGCCACAAGGTTGAGTGTGGGTTAATATGGGAGCCTTATCGAAGATATTGCTGCCCCGAGTAAAGCGTCCGTATCACCATGAGAACCTGGATGATTAGGATCGCAGTAAATAAAGCGGGCAATCGAAACTAAATACTGTCATTCTAAGGACTCACACGTACGAGATATTTCGTCAATTGCAGACCTACAAATGGTGAATAAAATTGGAATAAAACTAGTACCTTGAAATGTATTGTGATGCTAACATGGCGTAACATTTTATATCTGTGCACTTTGTTTTTACTGAAAAATACTAGGTGGTAGGTGGGGAATCCAAAAAGGGACGCAGTAATGACGCACTCTTCTACCGTATATACTTGAGAATTAGTGAATTCACTACAGGTATTTCGGTCTTAAGCAATGAACAGGCATATGCGCCTGCTTGAATAGGGTAGCCCAAACATGTTTTTTGGCGACAGTTTCCTTAAATATTTGATCAAAACTTGGAACAATATTCTGAAAATGTCGGCCTTATTTTCATAGCTTACATTATTGCAACATTTCGTAAAACAGGATGCATGATTTCGTCAATTATATTCCCCAACGAAGTGATTGATTGATTGCAGGGCTTAAAGCGCCGACGAAACGCAGGCGCGTTGCGTCGGCGCGTTAAGTAGCTAAGGCATTGCGCTGCTGAGCACGAGGTCGCCGGTTAGATTCCCGGCAGCGGCGGCCGCTTTTCTGATGAAGGCGAAAAGCAAAAACGCCCGCGTGTATGAGGTTTCGGCGCACGTTAAAGATCCCCAGGCGGTCAAAATTAATCCGGAGCCCTCCACTCCGGCGAGCCTCGCCTGCGTTGCGTCGGCGCGTTAAACCCTACAATCAATCAATCAAAGAAATTTTCAATTAACGAGAAGATACCCCCACGGAAGCCAAGTATGGGAAGCTTTTCTATCAACAAGTAATGACGAACACTATGGAAAGCCGTGCTGGCGGCATCAAAGAGCCCGAAAGCCACATGACTGTGTTCAAACGAAGGGTTAGCACATCAGAAATTATTATCCTTCAGTACCTGCGTTCTCTTACGTGTCACAAAATCGTAGTGCATATGCGATAAAATATCACGTTTGTCTAGAAAACATCGCATGGTTTTTAATAGGTGCTTTTTAGTACCCCGGACAATCTTAATTACATGTAAATATGTCGGCAATTGTCCTTGCTAAGACACGAAGCAGCTTTATAGAAGTAAAGTACTATTGAATATTTCAGTTGTACGAGAATGTCACCCGTTGCAATGATGTGATTCACAAATGCTAATTTGTTCAAAATTTATACTAGAACTGTCTTCAATACCAGACTATTTATTGGTTTGAGTGCTACACAGTGATGATCGTAAACACTTTTCCCCAATAAGTGGAAGACGACCTGACTCCGTAACTCTGGAATGCAGAATGCACCCACCCACAGTCATAAAAGTAGGGTATCGAATTCGTTAGCAATGCTTTCACCGTTACCAAGCAGTGTAAAAGGGAATTGCTTCTTTTTCCACTGCGACTTCCTAACTTTTTGAAATCATTATTCAAATGTCTGGTTTTCATACTGTCCGAACGCACCTCGTCATTTTTTTTTCGCGAATGGATACATTTAGCCAAAGAAATGCTGGCATTAACTCTATTGCGCGAATTTCAAATTTAGATTCGCAAAAATATTTGAGCGGATCTATTGATTTTTGATGTCTATTTGCTTAATTTTAACGTCTCGTAGCTGTCCTCCTGAAGGAATCCAGTAGTAAAACGAGGCTATTATAGATTGCTGTTGCCGATGTGTTGTAAACAAACGCATGCTCTGTTGATAAGAAACTGGGCACGAGTAACGTTTTGAACAATTATCTGTAACCCCCCATTAGCTATATTGTCAAGTTATTAGGGAAAGTATTTCTGAAATAAGGCCGAGAGTAGGAAGAAGTTAACCCCTCTCATTATTATATTTCTTCCAATGAGTGCGAAGATAACGGGGAATGGAGTTGAGTAACGACAATTGCGTGCATTGCAGCAGGGTGATCGGTAGATACACAATAAAGTTACAGAAAACATGGGTGTGCTGAAACGCAGTGCAACTACTTTAGCCTGAGTAAATGGAAAAGTTTTCTCTGCTACTGGCCAAGTATTTTTAACGAGTATAACCATTCCTCCCCCGTTCCCTACGGGACGTGCGTACGGCAACGTCTCGTAACCTGATACACCGTACTGAAGCGTGCAATTTTAACTAACAATAATCTTTGTTATTATAAAACAGTCATAGAATAAACAGAACGGTGAAGTTAGCACTCGGAATTGATCCCAGTTATTGGGCAGACATCGGATGTTAACATGGCAAACCCCAAAAGCCTTACCGCCAGTTGCTTAAAAAAAGGTTTAGCTCCTGAAAAGGTTGGCGCTAAAGGGTCGATAGCTCCAATATTTAATCTTTTTTTTCATAGTCATATAACCTCTCGAGGCTAATGGTAGATGCACCTCCACATTTTTTTGAAAACTCCTTGCCGTTTTCTTTCACATAAATTGGACCTATCAGACACCAACTCGCAGCGTCACAACAGCTAGGCGTTGGGCTCTGCGGTGAGGAAGTGGATGACTGGCTCGGACAAATACGCTTGGGTCAGAGCATTTAACCGAAGGGCCTACTTCTGCAAGCTTCGTAACGTTCTGTTTTAGTAGGCATACCTACCAGAAACATGACTTCTCAACCATGAAGACAGCATTGATGACTAGGCACAAGAACGTTAGCCCCTACTAAGCGAAACGGCACTTTTCATGCTTCAGTGCTAACTCTAAAGTACGGATTGCCTCGAAAAAAGAAGCTGTCCTTACAAGGACAGCCCCGAAAAAAGAAGCTATCCTTTTTTACAGGGACAGCCCTTGTGGGTCTGCAAACAAGGCCTGCGCACAGCACGCACTCATCTCTGCTGATCAGAAACCGCAGGTACTTATGGTAATCCCGTCCACGCATGCACGAGTAAATCTTTCCCCATCAGCTCTATAAACACAGTACACCCTTCGTTTAGATGTTTTGAGCGTGTTCTCAGCAACAGCTTGGCTGCTCCCTTCCGCAAAACCGCAGTGAACTTCTTCGCAAACTCATTCCTGAATTGAGGATATGTCCTGTATTTCCGAACTTGCCTATGAAAGTTCTCCATGGCTGGCAGGCCGGGATTGTTTTGTAGGCAGGCTTTTCGATCTCTCTCAAAGTGTATCGCGTTAGCACGCGCAAGACCTGGCGGCAACCGGCTGAGTGAACTCGGAGTCTGTGCTGCCCGCTTCTGGCGCGAATGCACCGGAACTGGCCGGATAAAGAGCGCCGGAGAGATCACGCCAGCGCTGGGAAGAATGTTCCCGGAGGTCGAGCGGGGCCCACATGCGCGATGAAATCATAGCTAAGCGAGCCTGGCTCCTCCTACGCTGCTTTCCGAAAGTCGTGCCGGACGCTTCGCGCCGCATTTTCTTGGAATATTTTGCGAGAGCTGCTGTTCAAATCTGTGGTTCCTGAAAAAAAAATTCGATCTGAACCTTCTGGATAAAACAACATATGCCGAACAGCTTCTTTGTGCTCCCATGTGATGAAAGTCCAGATGAACCCCAGTTTCTTGAAACTCTTTTTCGGGTATGAACTACAGGAACAAAGGAACGAGGTCGGTTTTCGGGACTGTTGCAGCATAGTTGTTTACGTGACTTCCTGCACCACCGTTTAGGCTTTGGCGGTACGTAGCTTGGTTCTTTCAGTTAGAAGGCCACATTCAGAAAGTAAAACTCGAAGTTGGCAGCTGGCTTCACTTCACCTGACTAGGCGGTTTCGAGATAAAGTCAGCAGCCCAAAGGGTGTGTACATGGCACGTCCAACTAATCTCACACAATGCGGAACAAACCGAGGTTCTTGTAAAAGAACGCTTACTAGCATGAACTTGGACCCCACGATAAACCAAGAGAAAACACACGCGTCAAAGCAGCAGTCAATAAACTGATATGCCCCGTAGGGTGTCGGCGATGTTAATGCCTTGGTGTTTGCTCTCCACACATTTATCTGAAATATTTTTGTTTCGAGAACACTGTCGACGAGACAACCACAGCCTAGGCTAGTGACTGCAAAGCTACGATGTTGCCCTATCAAACGAAATTACCGACGCGGCATGCGAAAGAGCAAAACGCGCGCTTCTCATGAAACCCAGGGTGAAAAGGGCACTACGCACTGAAAACAGACCTACATAAACAGATCCCAAGTAATGGTTTCCGGCAATACTGCACCGCTCTAGGTTTCTCATCCTTCGCCTAAAGCCTCTGATGATGTCTGTAACGTAAAACAGGAAACATAATTACGGCAAATAAATTAAATACTATACTACTGTGTCAGAAAGTAGCTGGAATGAAAAGCCCATGGTATCTGAAGTGGGACGATATTAGCAATAATATTGGAAGACCACTCTGCTACTGTGTCAGTAAAAAGCTACAATGCAGAGCCACACTAAATAAAATGAGAAAATATAGACCCTATTGGAAATGCGGTCGCTTAAAACAAAACATCCTCACCTCTGGCGTTGTAGTCGCTTCAGTGACTGAGTCCTCCTGCAATGACAGAAAAGCGCGATAAGGTAGGGCAAATCAGAGTGCAAGAAAAAATATCTACGCGTAAGTGCGGTTTATCAGTGCATTTACGAATCTTTTATGTTGGTGGCCTAGGAGGGGCATTAGAAGGTTAGAAATTCAGCTGGGCTACAACAGTAGCGCAGACAAGTTTTTGGTGTACGTTTTGTGTATTAGTGTTTTAAAACAGTAGAGCACGCAACAATTTTCGGTTGTCAGTTTTATAATTTGAGTGTTTTAAAACGTATTGTAATAGTCTCCTACGGCGTGTCTGCATTCGACAGGACGAACACCACTCACTTAAATTTCCATCTCTCCCTTAGTCCGCTGTTCGCGAATGAATTTTGTGCGAGGATTGTCGTACCGCATGCCGAGTAATCCGCCTTCTCTTGCCAAAAGTCCAAGCTTTTCTTACAAATATTTTCCCCTGGACGTTAAGCCATTTATCACCACTGTGCATCACAAGCCTGGCACAACTTCATTTCTTTTATCTGGTTCAATAATTCAATAATTGAGAACGCCAGTTTTTCGTTCCTTTGTGTCCTCGTACAATTATTCTGTTCGCGGCTTTTTGGGACTACCTAATTCATTTTTTTGAAGCATTTAGGTGTGCGCCAGCTTTGTTCCTGGTGGGTCAGGCGTCATCAACGGGAGTGCTCATTGGTTGTAGATATTATTTTAGTGACAGAGGTTGCCTACTGATTGCTACTTTGGCGGCGTTGTAGAGTACACCTTAGCCCATAATACCGGTCACTTAGGGCCCAATTACAATTAGCGCTGACAACTTAGGAACGTTCGGTGTACTTCTCCACCTGTTACAGTACTGCATTACCAGACTGAATGAGAGGTTCTGTTGATATTTTGAATTACAGTAGACTCCCGTTAATGCGAACTCGAAGGGAGCGTAAAAATGTGTTCGTATTGCCAGAAACTCGTCTTAAGGGGAGGTTTTTTGCAGTGTGGATGTTACAAGAGAGCAGAAGTGTTGGTCCTATTAACCGAGTTAGTATTAACAGGAGTCCACTGCATTTTAGATTGCTTGCAGGCGTGGTATCCAGGTCTTCTGATTTACTAAACGATATGCTTTCATCCGCTAATATAAAGTGGTAAAATATTTAACTTTGTATCTTCGAAAAAGTGGCGTCGCCCAGCCAATGTACCCCCTTGCAGCCAATGGTGTCGCTCTGCATCTGCAGCCTCGGATGGGAGATGATCTGGAACGCGTACATTCGCTTGCGGATCTTCACCCATAGCGCAACGTTGAACAAACGGTCGCGAGAATGAGGGATTTTCTTGGAGTCAGCGTGAGCTTGGTGATGAACGTGAAGAAGGAGATGGAAAATGACTATGAAAATGTTGCGACGTCCTCCCGAAAGCGCCCGCGAAGCGCTGGAAAGAGATGACGCACAGAAGTGTACGTGACTTCACGACGTGCGCATTGCGGTCGTCTCTGCATCGCCTTTTTCGCCGGAATGAGATCCCTACAGTGACGGCAATTGCTGCGGATGTCAGTGGTAGCGGCGATATTACTCCTCTCAAGCCATGGACTGTGTGCCGCTAGGTGAATTACATCGGATTCAGGTATGAGAAGGGACGGAACTCGCTCCTGATCGAGTGGGACGACATGGTCGCGTGGCAGCAGAACTACGTCTACGACATCGCCAGGTACAAGACTAAGATCGAAAAATCTTCTACTTGATGAAAGCTAGGTGAATGCGAGACACAGGATATTGACTGTTTGGACGGACGCGACGGTTGCTTCTCACCACGACGCCTTCATGCACGGTCTGGCGACAGGTTTGAAGCAGCCGCCAGAGAAAGGACAGCACCTGAATGTAACGCACTTCGGCAGCGAGGGCGGCTTCGACGGTGGTTGTCTAGACATCTTTCGGGGTACGAAGACCGGCGACTACCATGGGCAGATGGAGGGCACTCGCTATGAAAGGGAGTTTGGGGCCGTTTAGCCGCAACTGCAACTAGGTAGTGTAATTGTCATGGACAATGTCTCGTACCACTCGCGGCTGGAATAAGGAGTGCGTACGACTTCTTCGCGCAAAAATGTTGTTCAGGATTGGCTAACGTCAAAGGACTTGCTTGGGATGAATGAAAAGCCTAAAAAGGAGCTCCTCAGCGTTGTGGCCCCTGTTAAGACACAGTGCATGAGGTATTGTATTGACGGTGCAACTGAAAGGACAGAATGTATTGTGCTTGGGCTCCCGCCCTACCATTGTGAGCTCAGTCCCATTGAGCCCATATCGGCACAGATAAAACCAGGCGTCGCAGCCAGAAATGCCACATTTAAGCTGGAAGATGTAGATGGGCTCCCGAGGAAAAAAGCTGCAAGGTAACTGCTCAACACAGAGAAAACACTGTTCAGCATGTGATCAACATTGAAACCATGTTCAGAGGAGACGGCGGAGCAAGTGCGCATGTTCAGCCTATTAAAATACATCTGGGTGAAGACGACATGGACTCCGACAGTGACCTGTCGGCTATCGAGTCCTTTCAATATGTGTAAGGGTACACCTATTCGCCAGTGCCACCTTTGCCCCTTTCCGTCAGAGCCGATTGCGGTATTTAGCTTAAGTACCTGTGTTTCCATAACTGCAGGAGCAAGTAGCTCCTTCAGACAGCATAGAAGACCAGACATGCTGTTGGTGTGCTTTATAAAGACATTTCTGGAGTTAACTGAGCAGCCTATGTGTGGTGGGTATCTTGCACAGGATGATTGCTTTGATATGTAGCTATGAGAATCAGAAGGGTTCTTTGCAATGTTTGGTTTGGGATCTCATTTGCCATTACTCACTGTTGTGTGCTGTGTCGTAGACTCAACAGTGATGTTCCAGAATAACAGTGAGTGGGGCAGAAGTTGTTTCAACAATCGATGTATGATCTCATTTGCTGTAGTGAACCGAGCGGTGTATTGTGTGCTGCTGGCTCAGGGTTGGTTACCTTGATATGTAGCTATGAGAATCACAAAAGGCTGTTGCAGTGCTTCGTTTCTCATCTCATTTGTTGCAAGTGTGGTGCAGGAATTAGGACGAATTAGTGGAGTCCTGACACGATGCTGCGTGGCAGATGTATCCATAAAAGGAAATCGTACGTCTCATGCTAGAGAAAACCCGCACTGTTCTAAACTATTTTCTGGAAGCAAGGCCACGCTTACAGTGTGCGATAGTTTTCGCTGCACAGGGAGGATGACTATTCGCATGTATAGCATGAGGTGTGTGCAAGCCGAGTCAACCGAGTTCACAAATTCACTTCAAGAAGAATCATTTCTGCGGTGAGGGACTAAGGCTTCGTGGAGACACTATGTAAATGGCGATAAAATCACGTTTCACCTACAGGAAAAGACGCGAGTTCGAGTTTTCACCGCAGGTTTTTTACATTGTACACGTATGGGATGCAGAAACATAGTTGAAAATGATGTGCCTACGTAAAAGCATGTAACTGAACATTGTGTGCCCGTGTGGATGGCTGAGCCAAGTTGTCTTCTGATAGAGTGTTAGGAACAAATAAATCTGCTTCAGTGTCTTATTGCTCATTTCATTTGCTCTGCATAATTCAGCAGTGCGCATATTTACCTGTCTGAGACAAATGTGACTTTTGATACAGCAGTGAGGACAAAGTTGCTTCAGTGTTTTATTTCTAACATGACTCTTCCATATGGTCATCTGCGTCTTTCGAAGGAATTAGGATAAAGGTTTTATCTGTTGTCTAATCCACTAGCTAAAATGTAGAAGCCCGATGTTAACAAAAATTCCCAAATCTTTAGGAAATTCAGCTTCTTCTATTTAGCGACTTGATCACAATTTGGGCGAACACGCTTGCGCCCGGCATGGACTGGGACACATGCCTCGACATGCTCTAACGGAATGCAGCGCGGGACGTCGCGCTGTTTGCGTTTCGCCCTGTTTTCATTAATTATTGATTGTACGGTTTAACGCGCCAACACAAGGCAGGCGATGAGGCGCGCCGTAGGTAAGGGCTCCAGAATAATTTTGATCACTTTGGGATCTTTATTGTGAGCCGAAATCTCGTACACATGGCAGTTTTTACCTTTCGCCATCATCAGAAAAGTGGCCGCCGTGGCCGGGAATCGAACCCGGGACCTCGTGCTCAGCAGCGCAACCCCTTAGCCATTGAGGCGTTTCACCCCGTGCGCTATCCACAACAGTAATATTTACAAGTTACTAGCGTAATCGACGAGAAATAAACAGGGAGTTATCGCGGCGGGCGCCTCGTATGCGTTGTGAATCTGCCCCCCCCCCCCCCCCGCCACTACCCCTAGACGAGTATGTTAATTTCGTGCGAGGCCACATGCGCGCATTTTGCCTTCAATTCCCACGTATGTGAACTCTATGCCTCTATGAACTCTACGTGAACTCTGAGACGGGCGTCGCGATATGCGTGCCGTACTCGTGAAGCTCTGAACAAATGCAGGCGTCGTAATTGTCGCACCCACTAGTCGACGCGCGGCCCGGACACTCTCACAGTCTCCTGCCCTAGCATACTATTTTCTCCCCTATGCACTTTGTAACTTCCAGCACAACTCCGCAAGCACCCGGTCGACGCGTACGTTGTCGGGGCGCGTTGGTGAGAGAGTACGGCAATTTCACGACGCCTGATGTTGTTTCCGAGCTTCACGAGTACGGTACGCATATCACGACGCCCGTCCGTCTTCGAGTCGCAAGGCGGACGGTCGCGATGGTGGCAGCCTGTGTCGCGAGCACAATAACTGCGAAGCGCGTTGCACGTAATGAACAGTCTTGGGTAGGGGGGGAGATTTCACAACTTCTACGAGGCGCCAGACGTAATCGCCACCTTTCGCAGTCACTGGTGTGATAACCTGGGTAGCACAGACGCGAAGAAATAAACGGTAGAACGAGCAGCACTGGACGCTCAAGACCAGCTGCCTGCACAGGAAGATGACAATCGCTTTGTATCACACAGTGTACACAGATTCCAGATCACACAGATTCCAGATCGCACAGATTCCAGTACCTGCAGCTGCGGCTGTTTCCCAGCAACGCTAAGCGCTGAAACAGCTCACGAAACCCCACATCGATCGTCGTTACCGAGTATGTTAAGAACACTGCACACAACACGCAAACAAGGCTATTCAAAGAGAGAGAGAGAGAGAGAGAATAAATATTTTATTTGTCAAGCAGAGGCTGATGAATGGACCTCGCCCCGTGGAAGGCGTCCCTAGTCCGGCATGTCTTGACTTCGGCTGGCTGTCCTTGCTCGGGTCACCAGGCTGAGCTGGGTATCTCGGTCTGGGCTGAGCAGGGCACCCCTCCACAGCTCGAAGGTGCGTTGGCACTCCCATAGTATATGGTAGAGGGTGCCAGGCTGGGGGCAGTAAGCACAGAGCTAAGGGTGTTGGGTGAGAAAGGTGAGGTAAGGGCGGGTGGGATGTGGGTAGGTGGTCGTTTGGAGCCGCCGCCAAGTTGTAGCTTCCTCTCTGTAGAGGCGCCAGTGTGTTGGAGGGAGGCGGCGGCGAGTTTGCCGGTAATGAGCGAGAATCTCTGTGTAACCACTCAGTGGGTGGCGTTGATCTTGAGGGGGTAAACATTGGCCCCTGTCGGCAATGGCTCGGTGTATCAGATCGCAAGCCGCGGCGTGAGCCGCGTCATTGCCGGGCTTGCGGCGTGTCCTGGAACCGAGACGTCGCGGATGTCAGGGGTCATTGAGCAGCTTTTGAGGATGTGAAGGACTGATGAAGAAATTCGGCCAATTTGGTAGTTTCGTCAGGCTGTCTGCGAATCGTGAGGATGGTGACTCGGTCAGGGCGGGAAATGGCGGCCAGGGCAATGGCTATCTCTTCGCCGACATCGATTTAGCTTGTGGTAGTAGTGGCGGCATTGACGGATTGGCGAGTATTAGTAACTACACAGGCTACGTGGCCGGCGCGCCCAGGGTAGGGGGTAGCATCTGTATATAGGGCGGTGGGTTCTCTCCCGTATCGCGCAGTTAGGGTTCGAGCACGCGCAGCCCGGCGGCCAAGGTTGTAGTTGGCGTGCATATTTCGAGGAATTGCTGCCACCCGGATGCCATCTCGCCGGGCTAGAGGAATGCGTGGTTTTTATTCCCTCGGGGGTATCGGAAGGAGCCGTAATGCTGTAAGTACCTGTCGACCTGTGGGAATCAATTGCAGGCGCCTTAGTTGAGGTGAATGATGGGCTTCTTGCAGCTCTTCCCACGTGTTATGAACTCCGAAAGCGAGTAGTGTGTCTGTCGCAGTAGCAGTGGGGAGGCCAAGCGCACTTTTGTACGCCTGGCGAATCATGGTGTTGAGCCGAGCATTTTCTGTTGTTTTGAGAGCGAGGTACGCGGTTCCGTACGTAATGCGCCTGATAAGCAAAACTTGCAGTATTCTTAGTGTATCTTGCTCTTTAAGGCCGCGACAGCGGTGGGAGATGCGTTGCAGAAGTTGCATCAATTGTGACAGGGTTTTATGCAGCGGGGAAATGGTATGAAGTCCAGAGCCGTTTTTGGGTATTGTGAGACCCAACACTCGCAGGTGCAAGACGCTGGGGACTGGCTGTCCTGCAATGATGAGCTGAGGTTCAGGTATACCTCGAGCAGATTTGTGAGAAGGCCGAGAGTGAAGCGGCAGCGAAGGCAATTTTTGGGTGCGCACTAGAGGCCTCTGGTCTGGAGGTAGTAAAGGGTAAAGGTATACCAGCTTGCCGCACGGCATCTTGCTGTTCTCCAATGGAGACAGTAGGCGTCCAGACGGTAAGGTCATCCGCGTATCACACGTGTGTAATGTGGTGAATTAACCGCAATTTCGGTGGGAGGTCCTTCATGGCGATGTTAAATAACAGTGGCGAGGTGACGGAGCCTTGCGAGGAACCTTTCGATTGAATCATGACAGTGGACGATCACAAACACCCAAGACCGATTGTCGCTGTACGGTCCGTTAAGAAAGGCCTGACGTAGTTATACGTGCGCTGTCTACATCCGAGAGATGCGAGTCCTGCAAGTATTGCCGAGTGTGAAACGTTGTCGAAAGCAGCATTGATGTCCAGGGTGAGTATGCAACGCTTGTTGGGTGACGTGAGGCGATCAATAATGTCCGACTTAAGTTGGATTAAAATATCCTGCGTGGACAGATGTGGTCGAAAGCCAGACATTGTCATTGGGAACAGATTATTATCCCCGATGTGTGCTACCAAGCGGTTACGTACTAAATGTTTATACAGTTTCCCAGCACACGATAGCAGGGATATGGGCGGAAGGTTTCCTGGAGCCATCGGTTTCTTTGGCTTCGGAAAAGGCGTAATATCCGCTTGCCGCCAGAGTTGCGGTAGAGCACCCGTATTCCATTGTTTGCTGATGTACTCTAATAAAGCTTCAAAGGCGGCCGTATCGAGATTGCGCAGGTATTTGTTCTGGATGCGGTCTTTCCCGGTGTTGTATTGCGTGTAAGGTTACGCACGGCTGCCTCAATTTCTGGAAGGGTGAAGGGCGCATCCGGGTCAGCGTTTGGGGGCCTGTGTAAGGAGTATGGTGCAAGGACGGGTCCCCGTCTGGTACTTCCCATGGTTTCTTTAGCTCGGCTAGAAGTTCTTGCTCAGTGCCGGAATAGTTTTTTCTGAGGCGGTGAAGTTGGTGGGCCTCTGCTGTTTTCGTTTCGCTATTGCCGATTAGCGATCTCAGGAGATGCCAGGTTCCTCGCGTGCCTAGCGTTCCTTGAAGCTTCGTACAAAATTGACCCCAATTTTTCTGGCTAACATGCTGGGAATAATCAGCAGCCTCCTTGGTTAACTTGGCGATCCGAATGCGGAGTCGCCGATTGGTCTTCCGAGTTTTCCATTGCTTAATTAGACCACGGCGGGAAGCCCAAAGATGATCGAGGTGGGCATCTACCACCTGGGTGTCAGGAGTCAGCGGGATTTCCTTTGTGCACTTCCGTGCTGTGTCCAGGATGGCAGCGGACCATTCTTCGCTGTCATGAATAGGTTCGGCAGGGGTGTCGTGATGAAACTGTGTCTAATCCGTTAACCTAGCAGTGCCAATACGAGTTTTTATAGGTTTTCTGTAAGGCAGCAGCAGGCTGATGATGTGGTGATCACTCCCTAATGTGTCTGGGAGGCATGTCCGAATTGGGTCTGTCCCATTATAAGACATAGTCAAGTCCGGGGAAGAGTCACGAGATACGCTGTTGTGCCGGGAGTATTGCATAGGTGAAGCTTGTTTCTCCGTATGGCTTCGTAAACCTGCGTGGCATTCTTTCAGTCTTTGGGGTAATCCCAGGTAGTATGGGGGGCATTAAAATCACCTAAAATTACTAGCGCATGGCCTTTGGTGCGTCGCCGCACAATACGAATAAGTGGGAGTAATGTGGGGAGCTGTTGAGATGGCGGACTCTAGATATTTAGAATAAAAGTGCTTTTAAGGTGACGAGTGCACGGAAGGAGTTCCACAAACACGTGGTCTATCTCAGTGGGAAGGGCGTGAATTTGGGCAGGCTGGTGCGATTGCTCTAATATGGCCGTTCGGCTACCAGAGCCGGACACAAATATGGTACACTCTGGGATACTACTGAATGGCACTAAAGCCGCCCTCGGAGAGCACGGTGATGCCGGTGGGCAGACGCGAACAGCGGAGGCGGCCATTTTAGAAAAGGTTGTGAGCGCAGAACAACACGCTCTTTGATTTATTTCGTGAGCGAGGCGTGGAGGCGGTCCCCCACGACGTTACGTTGATAGAGCGGCATCACTGGCTGAAGGGGGGGGGGTATTGACTGGGCGATGCCGCTGTTTTCTTGACGTGTATCCGAGTATAGCTATAACGCCTTTGCAGAATTTATGACGGCCAATCGTAGTGGACTGTTACAATCCAATAATTCGTAAAGTTCCTTTTTGGCATCAGTGCGATTATTCGTTACGTATATCCCCTCATTTTCAGTTCATTTCTGTCTACGGCAGTCGAAATCGCATGTGCAGTCCATTGCTCAAACATAAGGCTTCCTCGTGGCCAAGGTATAGCCCACAACATAGCTACACGTTGGCCCATATAATAAACTACACTGTCCAACCTAAGGCTGCGGCACAACGAATAAATATACATAACGCACAGAGAGGCGGCGCGTTTTTAAAAGTAAATAAGAAAACGTATAAAAAGCAAATTTGGTAAATAAAAGAAAGATGTGTCTTCAGGTTTATTTTTCCAGTTTTTGTTTTCTCTCGTATCAATTATACACCGTATCACGCATGCTTTTAATTGCGAATGGTAAGACCGAGTACTGTATCCACTTTAGTTAAAAACGCTGCTAGTGGGATCTAAGCGCTGTTGTTTTGCTTGAAATCTGCGCAATATTTTCGTCTTATACAAAGCATTACGAACAAGTCCCCTGTGCAAAGATGGATAAGCAGTGATGCTTGTAAATACGTAATATAAATGTTACAAAGAATTTATAATAAAGATATGAGCTAATGCGATTCTTTTTGAGCATTGACAGTGGTAATCGAAATAGAGACGTACAAGCACGTACGCATTTGTGTTCGACTCTATTGATCCCGGTAATACCGCCTATTGATAACTAACCTACTGAGATGCGTGTCCAAGTTACCAGCCGTGTAAGCTGGAGGTTGAAATACCGTTTTGAACGGTGCGGGTCTTTGGTGGTGATTACGTGCAAATAGGCGACCCATGTTCTGATGCCTTGACCAGTAGAACGCCTAGGGCTTTAATGACAAGTGGAGTCTCGGATTTGTTTTCGGATTTGAAAAACACATGGAACCCTGTCCATATATACTTGCTTCAAACTTCTAGCCGTAAGAAACCATGCCACAACTTTTAGTAGCTTTGAGATATCTTGCCTACGTAGGCTTCTTGTTTAATCATCATTTACACTTTTGGCCTGGCGGTGGAATCGAGTAAGAGACAGACAGACAACGAGAACTTTCGTGTTTAGAAATGCCAAAAAGGTATTGTCTGTAATTTTTTGTCATTTCGGTTCCAGTTGAAATCGACCCCAGACTTATGGAATCCGAGTGGAGCCCGCATCCCCAACACCACACGAGATATATAACTGGAGCTTATTAATGGTGTACACAGTGTATGCGTTTCGAACTGAAGATTGAAAGCGTTGTCATGTATGTACTGTCTCCAAAGTACTTCGATCAGGCTAGAAGTACAAGTTGCAATTAAGCTAGTAACAAAGTGAGTTTCTGCGAATGGCCCGCGTTGCTTGGCCTGTTACAGTATTGCGCCATGCGGCATCCACTGGTTCCTGTGGGGGTAAGGTGCTGTGCCAAAAGGTAGCTGGCTAACAGTGCAAACCGCACACATAATTAAAAAAAACACGAATGAAGAAGCATTACGAATACTGTGGCTTGGCTCGTTTCACAATTGGAGAAAAATGCTTTGGTATTCGCAGCGTCTAAAGGAGTGGTTTGGGCACAGTCTTTTTTGTCCATTCTTTGCTCTAGGAATTTTAGTATCCCTTTCCTCCACCTCGTAACATTATTTTGTCTACAATAAAGTTATCCCCCTCTTTCTCTCCTATTCCCACCTTAAGCCGGAAAGTTCACATACCGTAAACCATGGGTTAAACATTTTTAAAGTAAAACATTTTGAAAGTCGAACATTTTTCTCGCCGTACCAACACCTACCATAGGTGTCGTGTAGTTGGCCCATTTTATCTCGAAGTGTTTTGTCGGGGAAACATGGGTATCTCAAAAAGTTGACAGAAAGGACACAAAGAAAAGTCCGCTCGAAACAGCTGATAACCCTGTCGTGCAGACGCTTAGCTATTACTACGTCGAACGCGTTCGTGTATGGCTAATTTGAAATTCCCGCCGCCGCGGGAGGTTTACAATCTAACGTGCCAAGTGAAGTGCGTCCATGTGGCGCCTATGGATGGCGCCACTTGTGCGCAGATGATGACGGGTTTTTTATCGGTAAGTCGAACCCAGGCTGGACCCAGCCCTTGCAAGTGCACGAAGGAGGTTGTTCTGACTGTTCTTTCTTCCCGCAGTGCAGCTTTAAGCCGGATTAAACTAGCCCGTCGCACTAACCAGTTTTCGGCTCTAGTTACCCTAGATGTAGCAAAAGCTTTTGATAGCGTGGAATACCCTGTGTTGTTGTCCCGGTTATAAGTCCTAAACTTCCCAAGGTACATTATAGCTTGGATTTGTGAATTTCTGAAGGACGGGCAGTTCAGTTGTGTTAAATTTAATGTTACTTCCTCACAGCGGCTACAGTCTAGGGGCGTTCCGCAAGGGGCGGTCCTTTCCCCTGTTCTTTTTAACATCATTGTAAGCGATATTCCGGTGGTTTCTGGTGTCTCCACATATGCCGACGATGTTGCATTTTTTGCATCAGCACTTGACATTCAATCACTTTACGCTTTAATGCAGTCATATCTGAACCTCATTGCCTCCTGGTTGGACAGTATTTGTCTCTCTTTGAACGTCAACAAATGTTCCGTATTAGTTTTTCCGATCTCAGGCCCTGTTAACATTACGCTCAGTTACCGGCAGTGCATAATTCCACAGGTTCCTTCCTTAAAGTACCTTGGGATAATTTACACCAGTGAACTTGACTGGACCCCACATATTGCCCTCATTGAGGCCAAAGGTGCACGTGCTGTTGGGATGTTAAGACGTCTCAGTCATAGAAAGAAGGGAATGCGCAGAGAGACCCTTCTTATGATATACAGGATGTACGTTCGCCCCATTTTAGAGTTTGGGTGCGTGTTATTCGCTGGGTCCGCGGCGTATAAGCTTCATCGTCTGGTTATTCTGGAGCGCCAGGCTCTTCGCTGCTGCTTAGGGTTGCCTAAGAATGCAGCAAATGCAGTAGTCTACTTGGAAGCGCGCGTTCCTCCTCTGCTTAATAGGTTCCGGACACTGACTGTTGGAACTTTTCTGAGAGCTTATAGCTCTGAGGTGAACAGGGAGCAGTTTATCTTTATTGCAGAACCAGGTGCGTTTATGGTGCACCAATGGCCCAGGTCCTCATGTCCACAAAGCACTTTGGTACAGAGCCTCCTTTCTCCGTTGGGTGTAGCAATAAATCAGGTTTTTCCATATAGAGACAGGAGTTCTCCTCTTTCTATCAATTTCCAGAACATTTTCCCCAAAAATGCTAAACTTTTACCAGCCCGACTGGTCAATCGTCTTCTCCAAGGTTATTTTGCCTCCATGCAGCCAGGTGCTATAATATATACAGATGCCTCTCAACGAAAAGAAAAATCCGGTATAGGAATATTTTCCCTTTCCCTTAACTGGTCCTTTTCGGTTCGTCTGGTTGATTTTATCCCGATATTCTTCGCGGAATTCCTGGCAATTGTCCTGGCGCTACGAAAGCTTGATGTATCAATTACATCTCCAATCATAATTTATGATTCTTTTTCTGTATGCTTAGCCCTTTCTTCCCCTAAAGACACTCCTCTTCTGCGGACGTTTCGGTCACTCCTGCCACTTCACTTCACTGAAATTAACCTTCTTTGGGTTCCTGGTCATGCGGGGATCACATTCAACGAGACAGCCGACTCTCTAGCAAGGATAGCACTTTCTGGTCCTGTAGTAGACGTCGTAGAGCCGACACCTTTAATAACAGCAGCTAGGTACCGTAGGATGCTGAAACTCCGACAACAGCAAGAATCGGTTTTACTGTCATTAAGTGAATTTAATCATCTTAAATTCTCATGGAAACCTGAATGGTGCCCTTCACGCAACTTAGAGGTGGTTATCACAGCCTTACGTTGTCGAGTACCCCAGTTAAATACGTACTTGCACAGGTCTCGTCTGGCGCCAACAGCTCTGTGCAGCTATTGCAACGAAGACGAGTCTGTCGAACACTACCTGTTGACATGCCGACGTTTTTCCCGACTGAGACGTCAGTCCCTGGAGGTGCCGCTTTGCAGTTTGGGGATATCACTAACAGGGCCGGCTATACTATCGTTCGGGGCATCCGAAACGGGGTTTTGCCGCCGGGATATATGCTCTGCTCTCCTGCGCTACATTGTGAAGGATCCCCCTTCGAGCGTAAAGGGTTCGCGAGCCCGAACCTGCCCGACGAAGTAACGCCGATCCGCATGAGATCAAATCACCGGTTTATTCCGGGAAAACCAAAACAGGAAAAAACAAACAAGGCAGGTTGGGAGGCAACAAAAAGAGAGCACAGCAAACAAGCGCCGAAAGCGCGTAAAGAAAACATTGCGGTGGTTGAAACCCTGCTTGTCCAGAAAGGTACAGCATGGTGCTGTACACTCACGACGACGTCTTCAGTCACTTGTGCCGACGTCGGGTGAAGAGCGTCCGCCTCGGACGCTGGTTGCTCCTCGCGGTCCGGGCGTCATGGTTGTGGCTCGCCGCCGCCCGCGGCAGCAGCTGCTCTCGCGTGTCCCTCGGTTCGCACTGTCCAGCTGCTCCTGTGAGCGCCGCTTTTAAGCCACTCTGTTGGTTGTGCGCATGCTCCGGGTTCTGTTGCACTACACGTGTCCATTGCGGCTCACTGTTCATCGCACACGCGCGCACGGGCACCATGACGCACTGACGCCACTATCAGTGTTCGTCCGGCACTCACTGCAGTATAATCACCCTCCGCAGGCGCACGTAGGGGCTGCGTTTCTACATTCCCCCTCCCCCAAGACCGGACAACTCGCTAGTTGTCCGAGAAGCGCTGGGGGGCTGCCGTTGAGGATGCCTTCTCCTGTGGGTTTGAGATGAGTGCCCGTGGAGGTCTTCCCGCCGAACCTTGTTGCTGCAACGTTGAGCGGATAGCGTATCCTGGAAGAGCATTAGCAAGATTAGATTTCTTCTACAGAGAGTCGCTCATAATATGCCTTGAGGTCGTCAATGCCTACGGGACCCGTATCCCGCCCTCCGTGCAGGTTGCGAAGGCGATACGTCAGCCGAGATGTGCGCTTTGTTACCTTATAAGGACCTTCCCATCGGTCAGCCAGGGAAGCAGCAAACCCTTTTGCTGCATCGCTCAACGGATGCGTGCGGAGCAGTACCAGGTCACCCACGAAAGACTCGACCTGGCGCCGTCCCTTGTCGTACTGCTGGCGCTGTTCGAGGCGTGCCAAGTCCAGGTGTTGCCTGGTTTCCTGGAGGGTCTCGTTCATGCTGCTGCGGAGATCCTGCGCATACTTACCATAAGTGCGAGGGTGCACCTCGACCTGGTCACTGAACGAGTGTTCGATAGGAAAGCACAGGTTGCGACCAAAAAGCATGACTGCTGGTGTGAACCCGGTAGAGCGATTGACCGTAGTCCGAGTGGCAAACGCCATTTCCGAGAGGTGAGCATCCCAGTCTTTGTGACGTTCAGTGAAGGCCACCAGCATCATCTTCAAGTTTCTGTTGACCCGTTCCGTAATGTTCGCTTGTGGATGGTACGGAGTAGTCTTCTTATGCACTACGCCCAGAACCGAACAAGTGTCCACGAAGTTCTTGCTGGTGAAGTACGTCGCATTGTCTGTTATGAGCTGTTCTGGAAAACCAAAGCGGGTGAAAGTGTCCAACAACTTCTCCCAGATCAACTTAGAATCAAGTCTACGTAATGCGTACAGCTCGACCCACTTGGAGAAATGATCTGTGACGACCAGAAGGTAGCGATTGCCCTTCACTGATCTTGGGTATGGACCCATCACGTCACACGCCGCGATTTGCCAAGGGAAGCGGCTCTCGACTGGCTTCACGAGGCCGGGTGGTTTGCCGCCTCTTGGCTTGACAGACTGGCAAACTGGGCATGTCTGGGCGTACTCCATTACCTCTTTTCTCAGGCGAGGCCATGTGACAACGCGGCATAGCTTTTGGTAGGTTTTCAGACCGTCACTATGACCAGCAAGGGTAGTGTCGTGGTAATATTCCAGAAAAGACCATCTTAGGCGGTTTGGTACGAATACCCGGAAGGGATACTCACCACTGTCGGTGTCTGCGCTTGGAATGTACCGCAGTAGCAAGCCGTCCTGGCTTTGGACGTAGCAATCGTAGTCCGGGACCCTCGCCGCCGTAGTATCGTCGTTCTCTGCGGCCGTAATGGACTCCCGAATGTGCTTGCACTGCTCGTCGGCCTGCTGCGCTTCAAGCATCTTCTGGCGACTTACCAGGGTTCCCCAGGCTTCTGCAGGCGTTGTAACAGCGAAGACCTGGGGTTCTGGTTGCTGTTGTGCTGGTAGGGGTGCGCGCGACAAGGCGTCCGCGGCTTTGTTGCTGGTGCCCTTCTTGTATTCCACTTTGTAATGATACTTCAGCAGGTTTAGCGCCCAGCGTGCGAGGCGACCCGCAGGGTTCTGAAGCCGTGACAACCATGACAGTGCTTGGTGGTCAGTCTGTATCGTGAAATCTGCGCCATCCAAGTACATGGTAAACTTTTTGAGGGCGAACACTATGGCAAGACACTCTTTTTCTGTCACTGAATAGTTCTGTTCGGCTGCTGAGAGAGTGCGGCTGGCGAATGCCAGAGGGTACAGTTCGCCGCTATGCTCCTGTAGCAAAACAGCCCCTATGCCGTACTCACGTGCATCGGTTTGGACAACAAAGGGGCGGTTGGGATCTGGCAACCGCAGGCTTGTGGTGTCGGTGATGGCTGTTGATAGCGCTTGAAACGCCTGCTCCTCCAAAGCCGTCCAAGACCACTTGGCGCCCTTCCTTAGCAGCTGATGGAGGGGCCGTGCCAAGTCCGCACAGTTCGGAATGAAGTGCCTGTAGAAGCCGACCATACCCAGGAAGCGCTGCAGACAGGGTGTCGAACCGGAACCGGAACCGAACCGAAAACTGGAAGCGAACCCGAATTTTTGCCCGGAACCGGAACTGAACCGGAACCGTATTGTTTCCGCCATTTTGGAACTGAACCCGAACCGGAACGAATCGAAGGAACCGTTCCGAACCGGTTCCGGGGCCTCAAAAATGTGATTTCTAGTTTTCCATTTCGGTACCGTTACTAACATCACACGTTATTAACATCATTTCATCTGCAAATAAAACACTGGGTTTTCTTAAACGCCATTTACGCCTCGATCAACAACACGTAAAATTAGAAGCATACAAATCCATTGTTCGACCGAAACTAGAATACGCGTCGCCCATTTGGCACCCTCGACAATCTTATCTTACACATGCCATCGAATCACTTCAAAACCGGGACGCTAGATTTATTCACTGTTCATACTCTTCCACTGTCAGCGTATCTGGATTGAAAGCAGAATCTGGTTTACCGGATCTAGAACTTCGCCGTCGTATTGCCAGCCTGTATTTGTTCCACAAAAATTTTCATAGTCCGTTGCATGCCCCACCTTATATCGTTCCCGCAACACGCATATCTCACCGCACCAGCCGTTTGCTTCAAGTTGCTCGGCCACGTTCCCGGACTTGTACTTTTTCTGCCTCGTTTTTTCCGCGTACCGCGCCAGACTGGAATGGCCTTCCCAGCGAAATCGCAACCATTACCTGCCCATCATCATTCATAGAAAACATTAATAAGCATTTCCTTTGTTAAAATCTTTGGCTTCTATGTTTGTCATTACAATTACCCACCCCTTATGTAATTCCCCCTCGCGGGTCTTTAAGGAAGTAAAATGAAATGAAATGAAATGAAATTAGGCGAGTGAATGAGCTAATGCGAATTAGTGGGACTGGTGTGTTGATTATTTTGGAATAAAGAAATTAGCGGGTCAGTTGAGCCGGATTCGACGGTCGGACCAAACATGATATCTTTGGGGTCCTTGACATTTAGAAATTTAGCAGCGTTCTCCTTCTCGACCAATCATGAAATTTTGTCACGCACAAAGTACCCGCAAAGTTATGTGACGACGCCTGAATGCTATAAAAGGTCTTTCTGTATGCCAGTATTGCGCTATTATGTTTTGCTATATTAACATTGACATCTGGGACTAAAGTTATTAACTAATTGCCTAATGCATATTTTATATTCATCAAAGGCTTTTCAAAACGTGTGTATATTAGAGGGGAGACCATTGGAAAGAAACTAAACTGTAAGAAAAAAAGGGAGGGACGATCAACTGGTTTGATGCAAAGACGCCCGATAGCAATCTTCAATACCTTCTCTTTGTGTTACCGTTCTGCAGCCCCCACACGTGTAGCATCTCAAACCCCGAACACAGCAGCTTTCAAGCTGACGAAGCGGCGATAGCACGTGCGCTTAGCCAAAGCGGCACCAAAACTCTCATAACAGACTCTTAGCAGGCGTGGCCCAACTTTGCCAACGGTCGATTGCATGTTACAACACTTCCGATGATCAATCAGAGACCACCAACGTGACCAGTCACGATTGTATGGGCACCACCTCATACTGGCATCCCCGGCAAATAAGATCACCAACCTCGGGGGTCGAGATTTCACTCGCTTAGCCAGCGCTGATGAAGCCCGGCCCGAGTGCATGCATCCTGCAATGACAGACTAGGAAGTTACTCAGCACTATGGCCTCTTGGCCTCTTCTATAGAACGTATTCTTCCCAGCACAAATCGCTGCCGATTAACCAGGAAAGATTACTCCGCACCCTGTGGGCATACACCTTCCCACATAACACCAGGCTTCACCTCTTTGACGGGACACAGCTCTCTCCATTTCGTTGCTCCTGTGGGGAGCATGGGAACCTCAAACACATAGTAGGCGGCTGCGACAAGTGTGCCGTAGACCCACACAACCTCCACGTTTCCATAGGGAATTGGGAGGCAGCCTTGGCCAGCTCCGGCCTGGAAGACCAGTTGCTCTTGATGGAAACGGCTGCCGATTCAGCCCCCTCGAATGAGGTCGCCTCTCTGAAACTTTGACTCGACTGAATTAAACTTCATTTTCTCTCTCTATCTCTCTCTCTCTACAAGTGATCATTACTGCTGCTTGTGACTTCACTTGGCTATCATCTTTCCTAGAGCCCAATCGCTGTCACCGGTTGCTGAAGGGCCATTATCTCCGGTGGTTACCTATCCAATGCCGTCCTATACACGCCGTCCAATGAGTCTTTAGAGCCATTCTTTCTTTCGAACAGCTCTGTTAGCAGATAAAAGATGAGCAGAAGGAAATTTCTCTAAATGCCACCTGCTACGCTTGGGAGTCGGCGCCACATACTCGTCACACTACCACAGAAAACATTTTGCAGGTGCAGTTAAAGGAGCTCTTGAACACTTTAGATAAACTCGCCGCGGTGACTCAGTGGCTAAAGCGTTGCGCTGCTGAGCACACAGACGCGATTTAGATTCCCGGCCGCGGCGGCCACTTTTCCGATGGCAGCGAAAAGCGAAAACGTTCGTGTGTCCGAAATTTCGGCGCACGTAAAGATCCCCAGGTGGTCAAAATTATTCCGGAGCCCTCCACTATGGCGCGCCTCGTCGTCGGCGTTGCGTGGGCGCGTTAAACCCAACAATAAATAAATAAATAAATAAATAAATAAATAAATAAATAAATAAAAAATAAAAACAGTACATAAATAAATAGACACTTCCGATAAACGCTTTCACTCTTCTTCGCATCTGGAAGCCCTGCGAAAACTATAGCTATTGCCACCACAGAGCTGGCATGATTTGGGAAAAAAGTGCGTGATTTGCTCGTCGCTGCGGATATACCTTCTGTTTCTGCTTCGCTTTTGTAACGTTTTTTTTAAGTGGCTATCAAATGCGTTCTATTCGGCAACTGGAAAGCCGGCAAACAGCCGCTACACCACTGCAATGCCGTCATTCAGCGGTCGAAGAACGCGAACACCGGGAAGGAGAGAAAAATATTTCGAGCAAGTTGCTATGTTATCTGACGAGATGATAGCAGTAATTTTTGGTTGAGGCACATTGCGACCCCATAATCTAATGTGTTGGTTGACAACTTTCTGCAAGCACTCAAGATATAGAAAAAAAGTTGAAAAAAGTGTTGCAGGGTCGCATTAGGTTGGCGAAGACAAAATATTTGGACAGAGAAACCTTCCTTATGACTGTTTTTATGCCGAATTGATAAGGAAACGAAACCGAGCAAAAAAATTAACAGAAAAAAAACACGCCTGCTTTTTTTCTCCGAACCCGTTTGAACCCGTTTTAGCCGGTTCGAACCGGAACGGAAAGGTGCTCTGGAACTGAATCCGAACCGAACCCGAAAGGCTTGAACCCGAACCCAAACCCGAACTGAACCCGAAAACAGTCCGGTTCGACACCCTGGCTGCAGACTTTCGACGTTCTCTGGTTTCGGGAACTGCAAGATCGCCTTGAGCTTCTCGTTTGGCCGGAGTGAACCTTGGTCCACAACGAAGCCCAGGAGCTCGATCCTGCTGGCAGCCAGTTGTACCTTGCGGGGGTTTACTGTGAGGCCTGCGTTTTGCATGCGCTCCAACACAGTCTGCAAATGAACAACGTGATCCTCAAGGTTGTCTGAATATACAACCACATCATCCATGTACGCCATCGCGTAGTTGAACTTCGCGTCCCCCAGCACGATGTCCATCATGCGCTGGAAAGTTGCTGGGGAATTTGACAAACCGAAAGGCAGCCTCACGAATTCAAACAACCCTCTGGTACAAGTGAACGCTGTTTTATCGATATCCTTCTCCTCTACGGGGATCTGTAGGAAACCTCTACTACAGTCAAGTGTGGTAAAAACCTTTGCTGAGCCTAGCGCATACATAACCGCATCGATGGATGGAAAGGGATACGAGTCTCTCGTAGTTATCGCGTTTAGGCGTCTGTAGTCTACGCACATGCGGACACTACCATCTTTCTTATCCGCCAGCACAATCGGAAATGCCCAAGGGCTTTGTGATGGCCTCACCGCTCCTGTATTTACCATCTCCTGCAGGGCTCCGTCCAGCTGTGGTTGCTTGTGGACGCTCAAGGGCCTTGGTTTGAACCGTAGTGGACGCGCATCTCCCGTCTTGATGTGGTGCTCCAAAATGTTCACAGTACCCGGAGCTTCCGTGAACATCGCTGCGAAAGGTTGTAGTACTGCTGCGAGCCGTGATTGTTCCTCCGGTGGTCCTGCGAACGACATCAAGATTGTTCGCAAACCATTTTCAACGTCTCCGGCGGTGGTCTCCTCTGTCACCCTGACAGAGATTCTGGTGGTCTTGCTGCAAAGCTGTTCAGCGGCGTTCTTGGGCCGTTGTGGTAGTTTCCAGCCTTCACGTCAAGCACTAGCCCTGTCCTGGCCATAAAATCGCGGCCTAGAATGGCTGGACAGGAAAGACCGGAGAGGTACAAGAAACGTTGCCTGTGCTTGCGACCATCTGCGATTACTGTCAGCCTCACTGCCGATGTTATCGGCACGACCTGATCCGAAGCTGTTCTGATACTGGTGCTTACGTGCCGGAATTTGATGTTCCTCGGGGAGCACCATTCTCCGACAACGTCTCCAAACACAGAAACCGTTGCTCCAGTGTCCAGTACGGCACGTATAGTCAGGCCAGCTACCTTGACTGTAATAAAAGGTGCATTGTCCACGCCTGCAGCCTGTCCGCCAAGGGCCAAGGGCCAACAGCTCACCATGCGCTGATTGTTGCTCGCTGGAGGCCCTTCGTGTGCCTTTTGCACCACGTTCCCGCCTTCCATGTCGTCCATGTAGGGTGCGGCATGCTCGAAGGCAGTTGGTGTGGAATTTCGGCTCTGCTCCTGCACCCGCCGTCTGCGCCGAGCTTTCGGCGGCCGTTTTGGCCGCTTTGGAGGCAGTGGGTCTTTGCACGGCTGCGTCTGCGGGTTTGTGCACTGCTGCCTGCCGCGATGCGGCGAGTCTCGCCGCAGTTTTCAGGGGCTTATCTCGATTGGTTGCGCGAGGGGGTCTGCACAGCGTGCCGCTGGGTGGTACGATGACCAGAATACCAGTGCATTGTCGCGTGCGCCTGTCGGCTGCACTGTGTCCAGGCAAGGTGGCGCCTCCGAGCTCGCAGAGCTTGAGTACACGGTCTGGTGGAAAGCCGCTTGCCGCCTTTCCTTGTTGCTCGACTCGGGTGATTTGGACACGAATTCCTTGCTGATGTCTGCACAGATGGATTTTCGATGGTTGGGAAATGTCTCCCAACTGTGAGGTACTTGCCTCTGGTCATTCCGGCTGAACGGGTGCTCCCACGATGGCGCCTCACCACCGGGGTGAGTCGGCGCTTGGAAACCATCTCCCACGGGGGCGCCGCACCGCTGGGGTGAGTCAGCGCTGCAACCATCTCCCACGGGGGCGCCGCACCGCTGGGATGAGTCAGCGCTGCAACCATCTCCCACGGTGGCGCCGCACCGCTGGGGTGAGTCAGCGCTGCAACCATCTCCCACGGTGGCGCCGCACCGCTGGGGTGAGTCAGCGCTGCAACCATCTCCCACGGTGGCGCCGCACCGCTGGGGTGAGTCAGCGCTGCGGCCATCTCCCACGGTGGCGCCGCACCGCTGGGGTGAGTCAGCGCTGCGGCCATCTCCCACGGTGGCGCCGCACCGCTGGGGTGAGTAAGCGCTGCAACCACCTTTGCCATGAATGATCGCTGCTCGCTTGTGGTTTTTCTCCTGCGATTGCCGGTTGTCCGGCCCCGCACCCATGAACTGCGCCGCCTTCCTTCCTCGCTGCGTTGTTCGCTTCGCTCGGGGCCTCCGCTGGTTCATCCCTGGGGGTGTGCGGTAGGTGTACGCACACGAAGCCTCTAGGCATGCCTCTTTAGGCGGCGGCGGTTGGTAGGATTCCGTGGCCATCAGCGAAGCCTGTATGGCTGTAGCCTCCTTGGCGAGGTCTTCAAAGTCTGAGAACCGCCGGGACCGCAAGTACGGCTGGAACCTGGGGTGGCACTGTCGGATGACCCGGAAAACTTTTTCCTCCTCGGGTGCTGCCGGTTCAGCCCGCTGGTACAAGTCCTGCATAGAACGCACATATCCCCGAAGGCTTTCACCTTCTCCCTGTGTCCGAGCGCGAAGTTCGTCTTTGATTCGGTACGCATACCCAGGTGGCAAAAACTCCACCTTGAAGCGCTCCTTGAAGTCCGTCATGTCCTCGAATGGCTTCTGGTGACGTCTCCATACGCCAGCTTCCGCCCGCAAAGCAACTGGCAAGATCCTGCTAATCAGCACTCTATCTGAAATTGCCATGGCTTGTTGGTAGTCCGCGAATTCATAAAGAAAGTCGAAAACAGACTTCTTGTCGGTGGAACCTGTACACGTTGGCACGGCCAAGTTTAACTGCAACGACGCGCTGCAGTGACAGTTGCATTGACGAGCCTGCGGCGGCCGATCATCCAATAATGCCTCAGTGTTAAGCTTGCTAGTCTGAAGCGCCAACAGTTGCTTTTCAAACTCGGCCTTCGATTCTATCAGTTGGGCCATCAAGTCAAGAATTGGCTTTGTGTTGTCCGATAGCAGATCAGTCTGCGCAATACTATCCGACAAAAGCACGGAGGCATTTTCGCTTAACGCGGGAACAGCATGCTCGTCCGTCGACATAGTTGTAGCTGCAGAATACTGTCAACACTGCCTTGAATACAGCCGTTCTGACCGGCGCAGAAAGAAAAAAATGCTCCTAATAGGGCGCGCACAGTAAATCAGCGGTTACATTTCGATAAGCGCAAATTCTGTGGGAAGTCACTCACAGGATTTGTTGCGCAGCTTTCGGCTGCTCCTTTCCA
Source organism: Haemaphysalis longicornis (assembly GCF_048455015.1). NCBI lineage: Eukaryota > Metazoa > Arthropoda > Arachnida > Ixodida > Ixodidae > Haemaphysalis > Haemaphysalis longicornis. Next base: position 159,667,866 of record NW_027526335.1, read on the forward strand.
CGCCAGCTTCGTCGTTGAGCGGTGGCTTGTGGTAGACGGTTGGAAGCATTCTCCGGTCTCGGAGTGATGCTAGCAAAGTAGGCACGGCCGTCATTTGTGCCGCCGAATCCGCCGGTGACTTCTGCGTAAAAAAGGTTAGCGACCCGAGCAAAGCATACACAGTTCTGAAGCGTTCTGCAAGTATTCTCACTTGCGGGTGGCAGTGTAGCTCGCGGGGCGAGTCAAAGCTCGACGACAATAAGAAAAAAAGGAATAAAGAAAGAAACCACGTCGGGCGCCAGTGAAGGATCCCCCTTCGAGCGTAAAGGGTTCGCGAGCCCGAACCTACCCGACGAAGTAACGCCGATCCGCATGAGAACAAATCACCGGTTTATTCCGGGAAAACCAAAACAGGAAAAAACAAAAAGGCAGGTTGGGAGGCAACAAAAAGAGAGCACAGCAAACAAGCGCCGAAAGCGCGTAAAGAAAACATTGCGGTGGTTGAAACCCTGCTTCTCCAGAAAGGTACAGCATGGTGCTGTACACTCACGACGACGTCTTCAGTCACTTGTGCCGACGTCGGGTGAAGAGCGTCCGCCTCGGACGCTGGTTGCTCCTCGCGGTCCGGGCTTCATGGTCGTGGCTCGCCGCCGCCCGCGGCAGCAGCTGCTCTCGCGTGTCCCTCGGTTCGCACTGTCCAGCTGCTCCTGTGAGCGCCGCTTTTAAGCCACTCTGTTGGTTGTGCGCATGCTCCGGGTTCTGTTGCACTACACGTGTCCGTAGCGGCTCACTGTTCATCTCACACGCGCGCACGGGCACCATGACGCACTGACGCCACTATCAGTGTTCGTCCGGCACTCACTGCAGTGTAATCACCCTCCGCGGGCGCACGTAGGGGCTGCGTCCCTACAATTGAAAATTCTAAACGATTCTCTTTATGATTGAGATTGGTCATCCTCGCTTTAATTTTCCAGTTGTTTTTTCTTCGCAAAACCAACTGATCTAAATTATCCTTCCTAGGTGTGTCGTGAATTTATAAGAGCACCATTCATTTTTAAAATCCTCTGTTGTTTGGCCGATCCCCTGATTGGGTATGCGCCATTAATTATCAGGATCAACAACAACAACAACAATTCCGGCGAAGGGGACGGTGTGGTCCTGATTTCCCGGCGGTGGTCGTGAGCAAGAGGGCAGCCTGCTGACCAGACGCCGCTGTTCTACTACCGGGTGCGCGACCGTCGTTCCCCTGGGATGGCCTAGAAGGCAACGGCCAGGGAACGACAGCACGGACCAGCGCCCCACGACCTGCCCACGTTCGAGGAAGTTCCGCCAGCGCATCGAAGAAGCTCCAGCCAACCTGCACCCTCCCGAACAGCTCATCCAACACGTGAGACTGTTGCAGTTTGCCAACTTGACTTCTGTTAAAACGGAAGCGTGTTTTTTTTAAGTGAGCAGCCCTTGTTAGTTTTCTTTTTCCGTCGCCTTTCCACTCCGCGTGTTCTGCCATAACGCAACCCTATAAAACGTGCCATCTTCAGTTCTTCTTTATGTTCCGGTGCCCTGTCTCGTCATTCTCCCGTCCGTAACGCTGGGGATCGTTAGAAGAGCCTGCATTACATCACATCTGGCGTCCGGCGTACCGAAGACATTTGAGAGCCTACGCGACAAAATGATCGCCGAGCAGTTCCTGAAGTGCTGCCGCCCGGAACTTGTTGTCTTCATTAAAGAAAGAGACTGCCAGACCACTCAGCAAATGGCAGAGCTTTCCGATCGGTTCCTGGAAGCCCAGTCTCTAAAGAACTTGGGGAAGTTCAAGGAGGACACTCCGACACACCCAAGCTCGAGTCATACTGATGGCGCTGCAGAGAAAAAACCGACTTGCTTTATTTGTGGCAGAGTTGGACATCGCGCTCCTGATTGCCGTATGACGGGGCAGGCTCCAATATGCTCCGAATGCGGCAAACCAGGCCACAAGAGCGAGAACAACAAATCGAGAGAGCACCATCCCAAGCAAGTTTCTGCTTGTGTTGTAGCGACATCCCGGAAAGGAGAGGAACTATTCGTCCTTACATTCATATTTCTGGTCCCAGTCTGCGGAAGACGATTGGAGGAGACGCAACTCAACCAGGACGCTCCGCCGACGGCTTACGTGTCGTTACCGGTCAGTTATACGGGAAATCTGTATCTGTGCTACGGGATTCAGGAAGTAACGCCATAATTGTTCGTGAAGAGCTCGTGCCAGCAACGTGCTTGACAAGTCAAGCCAACACTGTGCTGTTCCTGGACAAGACAACACAGCGCCTCCCAGAGGCGTATATCAAGATCCATACTCCATACTTTTCAGGCCACGTCCTGGCGAAGTGCATGGCCGATCCACTTTATGACTTGGTCTTGGGTAACATCTCCGGCGCGAGAGATCCATGCGATCCTGACCCGCACTTCACGCAACAAGCACAGCAAGCAGATGAGATTAAGAAGCTACGTGCGAACCGCCGTAAGCACAGCGACCCCAGAGACAACAAGCCACCCGAAGTAGTCCCTGTTGTCAAGGCCGATAACTTAACAACAAAGAACTTCACGGTCGCTGAGGTGACTAGAGAGGAGATGAAGACAAGGCAATGTGGAGATAGAACTCTGCGTAGTTGCTTTAGGAGGCAAGGTAAGAAAGTCACATCTCGAAGGGGGAACACCTACCTATTTGTCAAAGAGGACGGCTTGCTGTACCGACGGTGCCACCTCTCATCGGGTCAACAGTACAAACAACTGGTAATTCCAAAAATTTCCATACTCTGAGCTCGAGACAGCTCACAACAACATTAGACCCTGCTACAAAGACATTCGGAAGACAACAGAAACCGTTCTTCACGAATTATACTGGCCGAATATCTACGCCGACATTAAAACATTCGTCAGATCTTGCAATGTTTGTCAGCGGAATGCTCCAAATTATGAAGTTGGTGTAGTGACTTTGTGGAAGACGCCTATTTGTGCGACAGCGTTGTCTTACGGACTGACGCATTCGACAAAAATGTAGGAGCCGCGCTTCTGCAAGAGTGCCTACTAGTATTGTTAGGACCCTGATCAAGTGTACAGTGCAATCGGCTTAGTGACAAAGTTGATGCCTATTTCCTCAGTAGAGTGTGAACATCCGTGTGTGTTATTTCCCACCAGTGCGTTTTTCTTCTTGGTAGAGTAGTGATAGTGTGAAAGTGTGTGTCTTCGCCAACAACTTTCTAAAGTGGGGACACATGTGAGGAAGTAGCGGTAATGTTGCGTTTCTGAAGAACATTTCGTCGAAGAAGACGGCCTATCCCTATGCTGGGGCTATGTGCCACTAGGAAGAAGAGGAGGAGCTAGAGGAATTCCGGTGAAGGGGACGGTGTGTTCGTAATTTCCCGGTGGTGGTCGTGAGCAAGAGGGCAGCCTGCTGACCAGACGCCGCTGTTCTACTACCGGGTGCGCGGCCGTGGTTCCCCTGCGACGGCCTAGAAGGCAACGGCCAGGGAACGACAGCACGGACCAGCGCCCCACGACCTGCCCACATTCGAGGAAGTTCCGCCGGCGCGCCGAAGAAGCTCCAGCCAACCTGCACCCTCTTGAACAACTCATCCAACACGTGAGACTGTTGCAGTTAGCCAACTTGACTTCCGTTAAAACGGACTCGTGTTTTTTTAAAGTTAGCAGCCATAGTTAGTTTTCTTTTTCCGTCACCTTTCCACTCCGCGTGTTCTGCCATAACCCAACCCTATAAAGCGTGCCATCTTCAGTTGTTCTTTATGTTCCGCTGCCCTGTCTCGTTATTCTCCCGTCCGTAACGCTGGGGATCGTTAGAAGAGCCTGTATTCCATCACATCTTCCCAGACTCTGGTTGGATGCGTCAGTCCGCAAGACGAAGCTTTCCTGAATATAGGGTGGTCGCAGGATAGGAGCGGACGAAAGCTTTTCCTTCAGGACGCAGAAAGCTTGCTCATGGTTTTCATTCTATTGAATCTTTCCATTCCATTGATATTTCAATTATTTTCCACTCATTCCATTGAATTTGCATTCATTCCATTCATTCATTCCATGAATTTCCATTCATTCCATTGAATTCCATTCCATTGAAGAGGGCAGCCTGCGGACCGGACGCCAGATGTGATGGAATACAGGCTCTTCTGACGATCCCCAGCGTTACGGACGGGAGAATAACGAGACAGGGCACCTGAACATGAAGAAGAACTGAAGATGGCACGCTTACAGGGTTGCGTTATGGCAGAACACGCGGAGTGGAAAGGCGACGGAAAAAGAACACTAACTAGGGCTGCTAACTTAAAGAAAACACGAGTCCGTTTTAACAGAAGTCCAGTTGGCCGACTGCAACAGTCTCACGTGTTGGATGAGCTGTTCGGGAGGGTGCAGGTTGGCTGGAGCTTCTTCGGTGCGTCGGCGGAACTTCCTCGAACGTGGGCAGGTCGTGGGGCGCTGGTCCGTGCTGTCGTTCCCTGGCCGTTGCCTTCTAGGCCGTCGCAGGAGAACCACGGTCGCGCACCCGGTAGTAGAACAGCGGCGTCTGGTCAGCAGGCTGCCCTCTTTCTCACGACCACCTCCGGGAAATCAGGAACACACCGTCCCCTTCGCCGGAATTCCTCTAGCACCTCCTCTTCTTCCAAGTGGCGCATAGCCCCCCCCCCCATAGGGATTGGCCGTCTTCTTGGACAAAATGTTCTTCAAAAACGCAAAATTACCGCTACTTCCTCACAACCTGTCTGTAATTTGTGATTATCCCAGCAAGAGGGATAGGTCACTTCGCTGTCTAGCATACGTATTCATGCGAACGGCAATTAAACTCCGCAGCTCGATATCTCGGAGTAGGAATGCGCTAAATATATTCTGCCAAATGAGACTGCGTAGAAGCAAGATCGCGTCTAACTTTTCAATACAAATATGCCTGCTCACTGCAGCCGCTTTAAATGATTATTCAATTTTACTTGTCTAAGCCACCGGCATCAATAATTACCACCTAATTCAGTGCCACCTTGGGCGCATAACGTCACTGTAGAGGTTGTTCTTACGCACATCTGAGGGCCTAATTTGAAATAAAAACCTGTTGTTGACCTAATTTTGATCACCCTGTATATATATCACAGAAATAAGGGTTGGCAGTCAAGAAAACCTCGGAAAGCAAAGGGGAGGTTGTGGTAGGTCATTGAAACAGATAAAGAATTTGAAAAGAAAGAAAGAAAGCGGAGAAAAAATGCCCGCTAGGTGGGATCCGAAACCACGACCTCCAGAATACCGGTCTGGTGCGATAACCACTACGCTACCGGCGGGGCGATTTCCCCCCCGCTTTCTGGGGTATTTATGTCAATGTAATTTTTTCCTGTGCTTGGGGGTGGTAGCCAGCGCCACTCAGACTTCTCGGAGTGAAGGGGACCTTCTTTTTAATCCCCGCGCCGTGACTCGAGTGTCTACGACATGTCGAGAGCGGTCAACCACCGTTGAACCCTCTTAAGCTTCCAATGGCACCAAGACTGCCACAACAGAGGCCCTCGCAATGCATGTAGCGAATCAGAATAGGAAAAATGAGGGGCTCGTAGAAATAACACAGAAATAAGGGTTGGCAGTCAAGAAAACCTCGGAAAGCGAAGGGGAGGTTGTGGTAGATAAACAATTTGGAAAGAAAGAAAGAAAGCGAATAGCGAATATATATATATATATATATATATATATATATATATATATATATATATATATATATATATATATATATATATAAGTAGATATATGTACTGCGTTTGTGAATGAGGTTTTGGTATGTTTGACCTTTTTAGTTTTGTCCCCAGGTTCTCTTCAACCAGTTTTATGCATTTACGCTATTATACCGATGAAAATTTTAAACTCCCCCTATTCTAGCCCGTTATACAGTTTGTTCGCTCTGCAAAGCGTAGGTGTTTTAAAATGTTTAACCAGAAAAAACGCGGAGAGTAGGGGTAGAGTTGGTCCGTGTTTATAATTTTATTGGTGTCTCTTTTATTGGCGTCTTGCTTTTCTATAAATATTTATGGCTACAATGATGTATTTCTGATGTCTTAAATCCTCTTCCACCAATTTCTCTATTCATGCTATTACAACTATTAAATGTGTTAATTTTCCCAATTATGAATGTTACAGCACAAGCCTGGCTTTACATGGTTTGTGTGATTTCACGATTTATAGTTCAGTTTGGCTGTGTCTATTCTGGCTCCTTTTTGTCTGTTTTGATCTTGTGATGCCGATCTATAAAGTACATATTTTTTACTTCATAAGTTTGCTGTTATAACTTTTTCGTTCTCGCTTTTTTGTATTTTTGGATTCAAATGTTGCATGGAACAAATTGACCTTGTTCAAGCTGTTATAAGAACTGCATAGCTTAAAATGATTAATTACGCATTTCTGTATAAATGTACGTCATTACTCGACTCATTCATTCTTACGATTTGTTTTCGTGCTTTGCTTTGTGTTTTCATGGCTTTTTCTGTTTCTTTTCTCTTTTTGAGGACGATATTGAAGGCAGACATTTTAAATTTGTTTTATGATTTTTATATTTCTAAGTCCTTATATATTTACTGTCTTTTAGCTATCTCCATTGACGCGGTTATAATTAATCATTGCGTGAATTTGGAAAATTGTGTATTGCTTTGTATGTATAGGTGTTACGATTTTGGGACCGCCGGGGTAATCAGGTAAGAATGCTTGCGCATTGAAACTCCCCTTGTACTTACTGGGAAATGTCTGGGGTAGAATGGGAGGCCATGTGATTTTGGCACAAGAAAGGAACACTGACGCCAGAAGCGGCGCTAACAGTGAGTGTCATTGAATGGAAGTAGACACTCACTGTTTTGTTGCAAATTTTCCAGGCCGTCGCACTGAAATCGGCCCATCCAAGGGTCTGGTTGAGGACAACATCCACCTGCGAAATAAGAATGTATGCGAACGTTATATTTCTACGGCTTTGCCCATTGGTTTTTACGTTCCTCTCGACTGAAAGTTGCTCAATACACTTGGCAAATTCTTCCGCAGTGTCTGGCGTGACTGCGTAACAAGGTTATTTTGTGTTTCTCAAAATGTAAAAGTAAAATAGGAGGCAAACTATTGCAGCCAACTAGAATCGCTGTGCTGTGTAACCACTACTAGGTGATTTTGTTGGATTGTTCATTGTAGAAAGAACATTTCGGCAACGGTTTCGCATCACGCAGTTGTCTTAGTTTGGTGCATTTTGAGTGTGCTTAGGCTTGAAATTTCCCGCGTTGGGAAATCTTTATGTTGTAATGATTGTTTGTATATAAGTTAGTGAAGCAGGCTGCTTTACCAAACAGCTATCGGTTAAGAGGTGTTGGTAAACAGCAGTGCGATACTCTAAGAATATACTGCAAGCCTATCGCCAGACTTCTAGAAGGACTCTGCTAACGCATCTACAAAGGGAACGTTACATTGAGGGCGGGGTGTACCGATGTGGGGCTTCAGTGCTTGTAAAAAATGATCCTAAGCAGCGTATTATCTGGCCACTACGGAATACGGTTAGTACGTGTGAACACCAGGCCGGATGAAATTGAAACAGGGCTAAATAAACGGTGTTCTGCATGGTTGACAATGAATATAGCGTAATACTCATGAAGGCTAATGTAATGATTAAAAAAATTGCATTTTTGTAGCCACCTCATTCCGTAGGGACGATTTCTCGTTCAAGCCTGGTCAACCACCGCAGTAAAAGAAAAGCAATTGAAAGTCGAACACGAGCATTTAATGGCCTTTTCCACTTGTACATGTCTGTGAAGGTTGGCGCATGCTAGGGCCATCATAGAGCAAGAGCTCTATTACTAAACATTGCAGGCTTTTGTCCGCCTAGGATTCCAAGCCGACTACAGACTCAGCATTTGTGGTTTCCGCAGACGTCACCTCTTCCTCCCCGTCGTCGCCGGAGACTTCGTCTAGCGCCGACGCTACTTCATTACGCCATTCCGCCGCCACAGTTTAGTCCAACGTCAGCATTTCGCACGTTGGGGCGTCGTCGTCCATGGCCACGAACTCCTCAAGCGCGAACTCTGCACCGGTGGACCGCAGTTCGCGTCCATGTCGCCGTCTTTCACGAATGGCCCATCCTCGCTGCTCATGCTGGTTTCTGGCTGGTCAGCTTCTGACAGACGCCGAAAACCAACACTTTTTGAAGCAGTTTCTCACTTTCGAGCGTTACGTTCTCCCATGACGTATTTAGGTAATGCACTGCGGGAAACAGTGACCGTTTCACTGGATTGTTGGCTTGTGGCACACGAGCTAGGAAACGCCGAACGATGGATCTCCTGTAGATGTGCTTTACATTATGTATGACTCCAGCGTTTAGCGGCTGCAACTGGCTTGTGGTGTTCACTGGAAGAAACACGACCCTAGATGGCGAAGAAAAGACGTGTCCTTCGGCTGTGCCGAGCGAAAAAGTCACCATGACCCAGGCGGCCCTACCGCCGCTAGGCGCCTGCTTATTTGCCCCGCGCGCTGAGGCTCGGTCCGCACGCACGTCAGCACGTTTTTTGTTCACCGTAAAACGTATAATCCGGTCGTAGTTGGAAAATTTATTTTGGAATTTTGAACATTATTCCCGCGCAAACGTGTTATGCAGGAAAGTAGTAACCGGAAGAAAAAACATTGTAACGTTATGGGGCATTGCTAGTGTTCACAATTACGGGCGTAGTAGCCGGGAAGTCGTATGAACCGGAAACGTATAAAGGGAGTTTTACTGTATTGGCTTCATCAGAGATTATCTTCGAAGTATTTATTATTGCGTTATGTTCAACCAGTTTTATTCATTACGCGTACTAATACTCCAATTGTGGCAGCGGCTCTTTGTGTGATGTGACCCAGTGCACTTTCAAGAGGCTGGTGCAGATTAATGGCAGAAAATAGCGCAAGAAATACAAGGACAAAAAGAAGAGGGGACGACACACAGCGCTGACTAGCACTAGCCCAACTTGCCATCTTACTTCAGTACATTTGTAGTACGTCCGGCTCTTTCCTTTGTTATATAAAAAAAGTCAGCGCTGTGCGACGTCCCCTCTTCTTTTTGTCCTTGTGTTTCTTGCGCTGTTTTTCGCCTTCGCCATGACTCAGAATTCGTACCAAGTAGACCAAATTGCCATCTTACTAAGAGGCTTGTGGCCTTCTTCAGGGGTCTTATTTATCGATTTATAAAGTTCAGTGTTTGTGAAATAAAATTAAAAATATACTGCAAAAAATCAAGTGCACCTGAACAAACGAAGAAATCCGGAGCATGAATCTCATAGAAAACACACTCACCCATTTGAAATTCTCTCCCATACAGTTTCTGAAATCTATTTGTTGTTTCAATGATCGATCTGTTCGCGAATTGAAAAAGAACAAGCTGATTAAAAAATTGCGTAGCTCGCACGCCGCGAAAGTTATGCATGAGTGTATTGTAGCGTTCATGAAGTATTCAAGAATTTCACAACTAATTTATGCACCTCAAATAAACCACTTTTTTTTTCAAGGATCATTTCAACGTTCATACAAAAATGCGATACGGAAACAAACACATCTTGTGTCCGCGAGCACCGAGACTGAAATGTGGAATAATCGAGTGAAATAGCGACGAAATACAATTACTGCATTTGAAGACATTGTTATCGAAAGAAATCGCATCGTGCTTTAGCGCCGCCTCACCGGGTCCTATGATCGCTTTCTCGGTACTTTTGTTTGTCTCTTTCCTAGGGCCACGGAAGCTCGGGTTACGAAGCCCGTTACTATAGCAGCTCTGCAGCAGAACTGCGCGCAGCAAATTTTTTGAGGGCGGACAACAGTGCTCGCGGCCAATCAAAGATACTGCTGAGGTTTGACACAAAGCAGCAGTGGACTAGGTTTCCGAAGGAGCGAGCGGGACAGGGCTAGGAAAAATCGAAGGAAAAAAATCCCGGGCCATTTCAACCACACGTGAAACCTGGGGAAGTGCGAACCAGGCAGTGTATAAGCACTCTTTGCGACTTAGCGTTTTTTACAAAGGAGATGAAACCATTGGGGTCAGAGGTATACAGCTTGGCTGTAAAAATCTCCTTAGAGCGAGGCGTAATCCACTGACCCGGAGTATTTTTACCACGCGTTAGGAAGCGCTCCAGCGCGAGGCGTAAACGAGTGTCCCTGTGTTTTTGTAGTGCGCGTTACGTTCTAGCGCGATGTGTAAACGAGTTTTCCAGTGTTTTGGTACCGTTACTGCATGAGACGACGATTACAACGTCGTCGACGACAGGAGGCACCAACAACCCCAGCCCCTAAGGGTCTTCTCCTCAAAAACAGCAAATACCAAGAAACAAATTATCGAGCAAAACATTAGGCAATTTCTTGTAGGAGTGGGGTGCAGTAGTTGTTGTTCGCCAATTGCACTGGTTGGTGAGTGTTAAATTGAAGGCGGCGCATTCATTGGAGAAAAGCCCGCAGAACAGTAAACCAGGGACGGCCAACAAGGAATTAGAAAAAAAGTTTAACAATGACATTACCATAGCTTCCAGTTCCTTCTCAAAAATGCAAAAAGGAATACTTCTGATTTCGTTTTAAGTGGGCGGTTTTATTGTCAGAAAAACGATGATTGCTTGGACCGGCTGAAGGCACTGTACACAATATTTATGTTGTTACAAGAAGGAAAAGCAGTGACGCGCAGCGCCACATGGGATCCCGGAAGAAGAAGAAGCAGTGCGTTGCACATAGCCGGCGCCAGTGCTGTCTCGGCCATGGCCACCATCATGTAGATAGAGTGCTTCACTGTCACCCATTGTTAATCTCATTTCTCCTGCCACCACGTCACAATATCAACCACACGCATAAATGAACCGCACAAAAATGTGGATAGCAATATGTTTATTTGATAAAATCGATGAGGTCGGGTAGTCCCGACCGTGAGAATTTCGACGAGTTCAGCCGCTCGAGTCGCGAGCTCCTTCTGAGGACATGCAGGTCCGAGCGGCACAACGCATCTCTATCCACTGGTCAGGAAAACCATTGGGAAGAAATTACTCCCCTGTACAAACCTTCATTTGGTGTTTGATTGAGGCCATCACCACAGCGGGGACAGAGTGGGGATGGGTAGAGCGGAGTATCGATGTTGATGCAGCGTAACTGTACAGTGTAGAAATCCCGTTTATCGTGGGCGTCAGTGGCGCCTCTCCTCCATAGTGAGGGATGAGTGGTCTGGGGGAAGGGTGCAGCCTGTGAAGAGGAATGCTGTTTTATGTCCCTGAAGGTCATGAGAGCATCCCTGGTCAGTCTCGTTCCTTGCAGGGTACAGTCTGCATCGTATGTCCGGGTGACAAATGCTCGGGCGGCCGTGTCGGCCGTCTCTATCCATCGAATGTCCGTGTGCGCCCGCAAGCATTGGAGTTCGACCGTGTGGGATGGCGAATTTCGACAGAGAATTCTGTGGGCCGCTCGCTAAATGAACTTTCTTGTCAGTTTTGTACGGCATTTTTCGAATTTGAGAGTATGAGTTCCGGGGTGAGCTTTTGAGTTGGTGTCAGAGCGATTGCCGCCTCGGCAGCTACACGCAGATGTCGGATGGGAAGGGCGAGGATGTCAGGTGAGGAAATAAAAAGGAGTCTCTAACTGCGGTAGCGAATGCCTCTTTATGGTGATATTCTAGTTCGTTCACTTAGATGGTCGCTCGGAAAGGGAGCAATTTTTGAGCTGGTAGCAAGGAGTTCGCCTTTTGGCATGAAATGGCGGTATTTTGGATGGATCGAACACGGATAAGATTTCCAGTGATGATTTAATGCATCCGCGTGACTCATACCCTTCAGCTGGACTGATACCGAGGACGTTGTAGGAGGAATGTGCCTGCGGAACGGCACGCCGGGCGGTTGACTTGGCTAGGGTCGTGGCCCTCAATTAGTTGTTCTGCCTTATTAAATACTCCTGTTTTCTTCAGTCTGGCTGTGGAAGCGTTGGACGGTTACTGAAGGCTACTCAGAATCGTTCAAAATAAGGCCATCTGGTTTTCTTATCTTGTTGTCCTTGAGAGAGGAAGTTAAGAAACAGGGTATGCGATCCGGCTGACTTGGAACGCTTAGACATGTCTCAGAGAAACTTGGACTTTGAGGCCGTGCCCCCGACGACTGATCCTCCTGAATAGTCCCATTATTTAGGTAAGATGCTTCCAGAGCTTTTAACAGCGAAGCTGTTTACCGAATAGTAATTTTTCGTGTCCGCAGTTAAAAATACCCAAAATTGCTGAGCGCGCGCACGTGAGCGCGGGCCTCGCGGTGACCGCTCGGCAGTCAATAAAACCAATAAAATTCCCAGCGATCGTGTGTGCGTGCCTCGCGACGACCGCACAGCGTCGCCGGCGCACGTTTCTCAAGTTAAGCATACCCACTTAGCGAGATTGGCCAAGATTGGCCATGATTGGCCAAAAAAAGCTTCAGCGTTCGCCGGAATCCTGGCGACACGTGCGCGGAACGCGAGAGACTCCAACGTTCGCCGTAATCGTGGCAACACTTGCTGGGAACGAAAAAGACACGCTAGAGCTTGCGCCCCTCCCAGGTGATGCCAAATGATTATCACTTCAAAATAAAAAAATAACGAAGCTCACACTTGTAGCACGATGATAGAGTAAAGGTCGTTGTTGCAGCAAAGAAAAAGTACATCGGCTACAGTCGTGGACTTAAACGTTCGTGATGGTCATGAAGGTTGCGTACAGAGTCGCTATTTTCAAGCCTTACGCGTTAGGGTGAGCTCCCTTCATTGCTTCAGCATCTTTGTGTTGCACCTTTTACTCTCTAGTAGGAGTTCTAGAAATTTGAAGGTGGCAATTGTGGGTCACCCAGTTTTAGCGTGGCTATTTTGTGCGGTGCGGATGTGGGAACATAGTTGTATGTTCATATGACTGGTCCTATGCGCTCGAACCCTAAAAGAACGGTTTTAAAACATAGTTTATGAAATGTCTTTGTTGGGTCCAAGGCTAGTATTCCTGCTGAGTACCACATGGAGGGTGCCTCGGCAGACCGTACTGTAGCCCAAGATGGATATCATTTGCCGCAGCCCTACCCCGAAACCATACATATTGGGTGACGTCAATTGCTGCTCTCTTGTTAACCTGTTTATTCGTGACACAATGATTTGTTCAAATGTATTCTCTGCACATAAGGTTAGTGAGGTTGGTGTAAGAGTATCTGTCGAAAGATACTATTCCGGATTGGGGAGGGGGGCAATTTTCGCGTGATGGAATTCTCGGGTAAGTGTGTCCTCGAAAAACAGCTTCATAAAGGGCTTACTGATTTAGGCAATCGAGCGGTCGTTCAGGTTTCTGAGCATTCGTTTTGTTACTTGGTCCTGCCCTGGGGCGGAGCACGTTCACATAGAGTTCCTGTAAATAGCTCCCCTAGGGGAGCAGAGTTGCGCGTCCATCCACCATCTTAAGTTCCAAGTTGTGCGGGAAAGCCAGCCGTCTCGCATGTAGGAGCTGCCGTTAGGCCGCCGCGCATGCTGCAGCGGCGAGGAGGTGTGGTGACGAGCAGCGCGGACAAAAACTGGAGCACGATAGTCGGCTGGTCGGCGGCTTATCAGCTGAGCGGCTGAGGCGGCCGCCGCTTCCGCAACCGCCGATGCCCAGTTGAGCAGAACTGACTGAATACGGGGTCTTGTGCGCAACACTGAAAGCGGGAATACACTGAATACGTTTGGCATGGAATCTTGGCATCATAATAGTTGCGTTATTGTCGTCTGGTGGTGGTTTTAGCTGCAGCGAGAGCCTGCATTTTAGTTCACTCTACGCGTTTTGGTTACCTTGCATCTCGTGTTCCCATGTAGGTTTTCTAAATAAAAATTCAAAACGCTGTAACTAATTTTACCTTCTGTGACGTCAACCCACATTTGGCATAATGCGCAGGGAAGGGGTGGGGAGTGGGGGGGGGGGGGGCGCCTCGGACTGGCATGCCATAAGACCCAGGTGCCAACCCAATATTTAGCCACTTTTATGCTGTTTGTAGCACCCCCTTTTGGTCACGTCGACGCCGGATGGCGCATTTTTGCGTAATGAAGCGCTGATTGCTTTCGCATTAAAAGAGAGCTCTGGGCGCTTGTGGTGTCTAGCCCAATCACTTGCTTTGTTCAAATTGTCATTGAAATTTGCTTTGTTCAAATTTGTTCAAATTTGCTTTGTTCACTTGCTTTGTTCAAATTGTCATTGAAATTGTCATTGAAATTGTCATTCAAATTTGTTCAAATTTGCTTTGTTCACTTGCTTTGTTCAAATTGTCATTGAAATTGTCATTGAAATTGTCATTCAAATTTGTTCAAATTGTAAAGATTAGCAAAAGGCTCTTGTAGTAACTGAAGCTTCTACATGAAAACACAAACGTCGAAGCAGCAGCCAAGCAAAGTTGTGTGCGCTGTCTAGCGCTAGCGAATCGAATGACGCGGCATTTGGAGTATTTGCCGTTATCTTGGAACGCAGCCTTTTCGAGGAATATTCCGCCAAATCAAGACCATAGTATTCTAAATATTGAACAGGTTCCGCAGAACGGAGACGTATTCATTGTGACACCCACACCTGTAATAGCTATTTCAAAACGCAATCCAGTGATCACAGCAATAAAGAGTGACTCTGCGTTAAGTAAAGCTCACCTTTACAAATTTTGGCACGCACCCTCGAGAAGGTGACTGCCAGCAGTTCATCCTAGATTGACAATCGAATTCATAGGTAAAATTTATTTGGCTGCTAAAGGAATTGTTTCTCGTCCTACAACTGATAAAAAGAGTACGCAGCTGGTACCTAAACACTTCCTGCGCTAATAATGTACGGGGGTGACTCGCCGGTACGCAGGTCTAACTCGAGCGGTTTAACTTTGAGGGTGAGGGGCGATCGCCGCGAGAGGATTGCGCTTTCAACAACATCAACCAAGAAAGGAATGGGAGAAAGGTTATGCCACTGACAGTCATGGCAATTTGCGGTTGCTTTGCGAAGCACCAACAACAACTTTAGGACTGGGCAGGAAAACAGCTCGTAAATCTTGACTACTTCATCGGTTTTTCCTAATATACGGCCTCATTGCTTACTGTTCAGTGTTAAATTGCGCAACTTTTGTTAAGAAAAAGCAGTATTTTAAATGTAATCTTTTTATATGTAGTTTTCGTGGTTGATTTAAACTGAAAAACATTTTTTTTTTCACACTTCGCTAATAATTTAATCACGGAACCGGTACGCGAACCGGTTCGGTTTATGATTTAGTCGCACCGGAACTGAACCGGAACGAAATGAATTCTTCCGAACCCGAACCGCAACCGTACCGGTATTTTTTTCAGTTCGACACACTGTCGTGCAGCCTGCGCGGGCTTTGTCATGACCGTCTTGTTGTAAATAATCCCTTCACCCTCAACCATGGTTCGCCCTATTGGTCACGCCGCAACGGAACAATATAGTTACGTGATCCTGTAACTATAGGCTTTGCGTCTCTTTATAAACGATCAGAGGAATATATTTTTGATCCTCTAATTTTGATAGACGTCACTTGAGTTTACGTGCGTGTTTCACATTTTCAGAGAGGAATTCTGCATGTTGATGTCCCCGCGAGTTCATTGAAAAGTAAAATTAAAAGCAATATAATATTGAAGCGATCGCAATCAACAAAGTTACGGGCGTGTGTGGCCCAAATTAAGGTGTGAGTATGGCCTCTGATAACGAAGTTGTGCACAATGCCTTTAGTGCCTATTTTGTGTAAGACGAAATTCAAATATACAAAATATTTTCTCACCTGATTGAGCAAGCGTCTTTTGTCATCGAAAGGAGCCTGTAGTTTTAGTACATACAAAATATGGCACCATGGAATTTATATCTAGAACTTGAGGATGCATGTTTGCCTATATTCTTTACACGTGTTGCGTAAGGAAGTAAAGGGGGGGGGGGGGGAGGGGTGCGCCCAGTGGCGCAAGGCTGCGGTGGCGAAATATTGTGCCGAGCCCAGAGTGCGAGTTCTGTTCAGTCTAACTCGCTCGTGGTCTTTCAAAGTCGATGATGTTTTATTTGCATTTTTCAGTGGTTCCGATTTTTTGTGTCAGAGAACAGCAAGAACAACAACGCCGATTTTTAGCCCCACGGGAATTCTAAAGCTTCCGAATTAAAACACAATGGGATTTTTATACGTATTTGAGCCGCGTCTCTTTAGAAGAAATGCTGTCTCTTCCCTCCGCCCTCCCTCAGCATGACAACGACGAGGCCCAACTTCCTCTTCTCTGGCAGGCAGAAACAGTGAGTTTGTAAATTTTCTGGCTGTTGGTCGGTCTCAAGACATATCGCGCTGGACTTTGAAGCAATAACATGTGCAGTAGTGTACAGCATTTACAGCCTTTTTATTTTCAATGCGCACTCATACTTCTTTAGAAACGCATTCACCATGACTGTATTTGCCTAACTTAGTGAACCAGGGTCCATTGACTTTTTTCGGTTCTGTGTATAAAGTACTTGTTCACAGTATATTTGTTTTTTTTTTGCAGCAGAGTGGAGTTCGAGGCAAAGCCTCGTCTTCAAAATGATACACTTATTTGAAGACTTGCTTAAAGCTGCTCGTGCTACGGCACGTAAATAAGAAAGCTAGCTATGATTTGCATTTTTTAGTCGCGAAAGTTCAAACGACACTTGGAGAAGTGCGTCAGAAACCAATTACGCCGGTTCACCAGCTACACAATCTCAAAAGGCATCAGTTGGTCAGAATCGGCTTCGAAATTGGAATGCGCTCTTTTTCTTGAAAGTTCAGAAGGCCCATGCCGCAGCAGAAAGAGAAACACTAAGGCAAATGAATAAACTTTGTCATCGCTTCGTTGGTTGGTACAGACGCAGCTTATAGGCGTCTGCGTCACTGGCCTTTCGTAGAAGAACTGCGGATTAACAACTTAGGGGGTGGCTGAATTTTTCTCTTTTGAATTCGCCGACTGTCGACTGTGAATGCTATTGTATTTGACTGGTTGATTGATTGATTGATTGTAGGGTTTAACGCGCCGACGCAACGCAGGCGATGAGGCGTGCCGTAGTGGAGGGCTCCGGTTTATTTTGACCACCTGGGGATCTCTAACGTGCGCCGAAATCTCGTACACACGGGCGTTTTTGCTTTTCGCCTCCATCAGAAAAGCGGCCGCCACGGCCAGGGATCCAACCCGCAACCTCGTGCTCAGCAGCGCAACGCTTTAGCCACAGAGCCACTGCGGCTGGCGTATGTGACTGGTTCTCAGTCATTTCTCTGTTATAGATTTTTTCAGCGCACAAATTCTCCACAAGGCTCTTATGCAAACAGGAACTTTGTGTTGCTCTTACCGGAATATTGTATATAACCAGAAAACCATCTGCCTTGTTTTTCTAAGCTCTCTGAATCTGTCATTTGCCCTAGATTTGTTATTATCTCTCGCAAGTTATCTGTCGCCGCGACTTGAATCACTCTCAGCTCGCAAGGAGGCATGGCCACAGCGACATCTTGTCTTTCCCTGTCTCCAACCCGAATGAGGCCCTCACTATCGCCCCGCTGTGAGCTCGTGCGGAACCAAACCCCACCTAATCATCATCGCAGACTCAGTATGCCTGCCGCCTCCTCAAGGCAGGCCTGGCGCCAGCTCAAGCGTTCCAGGCTATTTGAAAGACTGTCTGGAGGTTTGCGGACTACCGTATAATGGCCTTGCAGGGAATGAAGCAGCAGATGCTGCAGGCTGCGCTCTTCACTTCCGGGCGCTGCACTCAGCGTGGCGGAACGCGAAAGTCCACCCGTTCTCCTCTCGCAAGCTAAACCCACATTCAGTGCCACCCACACCGAATACCTCCCTTATAGGAGGCGGCAAAACTTTCATCAGCCCCACTTACTACCTACTGCAGGCTTACACCTGGGTTAGACTTCAAATGAACAAAAAATACAAGAATACCATCCTCACCATATATCCCCTACACTTAAGACTCCTCGTGTCAGCGCTGTATCCTCTTCGTCACCGCCTACAACTTACTCTACTCTTGCGCGCACAATCCATGCCCTAAAGGAAACCCCACGGGAGACCAGGCTGACCAGGCTATCACCGCAGGAAAACCAATCCCTCGTGACTAGCGCTCTGGAAGCCGTGCACGCTCGCGGCCTCCTGATTTAAGGGAACTGAGCACACGCCCTTTTTCCCCTACCCTGTTCCTTACATCAATATATGTTCATCACTACTGCTAGTTCCATCGCTCAATAGCCCTTCTTCCACCCGGAATGGTAGGCGTTATTAGTCCTCTATATCCTTCCCACCCCATCACTATAATCATTTTTGTTAATTTGAATGCATACGCCTTCCACCACAATTTGCTGCCTGATTCTAGGCGCTCGTTTCCTATCCCTAAACGTTACTCCTTCGATATTTGTTTTCAGTTCTCGTCGTTAGACTATTGAAATACGGAGAAAAGCGAATGTCTGTGAGTACCGTTTTGGCTAATGGGCTGTCGAATCACTTTGCTGTAGTTTATTCACGAAGGCTGTTTAAAGGGCTCAAGAAGATTGGAGTTATAAGGTTGCCGTGGTACAAAAGATATAAATTTCAGTCTGGAAGTTATTCTTCGGTGTGCCAGTGAGGGAAGATCCGCTTTTTTCTTTTTTGTTTTAATTGTTTATTGCTCGAAGGCAATACAGGAGGAGGTCCGGAAGTTCAAAAAACTGTCCGGGGGACTCTATTACATTAATAATATAAAAATATTTTAGGGACACTTCAGCTAACCAGATTCTCACCGGAGATATAAAAATGCCCACCACCCGCGTTAGGGGCGCTCCAAGGGGAATCTGAGGCTTCAAACACTTCCCTCATTAGCGTTTAAATATGGGCTTGCGTACTGCATGATGGCATGCAGTCCTACATTTTTCTATGCTCTAAAGTGTAAGAGCTGTCTGTATTTTACCTTGGCCTCAAAGAGATTAGCTGGTCATATCCAGTGGTTCACTAATATTGAAACTGAAGGCAGTGACCATTCAGAGTGACCAAACATTGATTGGCGAAAAGTTTAATCCCTCATGAAGGACTCCCGCAGTGCCCGCCTTTACACAAGCCTAAAGACGGTGATCGGCAATGCGACCTATTCAACCCAAGTCATTGCTGCACTTAGAATCATTGCCGTGCTTCGAACATCCTACGTCAATAGAATGAACGCGCAGTATGAAGACGATTTAGTGTGTGCGACAATGGACACTGAACCCTCTACATACCAAGCTGTGAAACAAACAAACAAGGCCGTGTCGAGATATCCGTGCCGCTATGTACAATGCTGAGTGTAGTTTCAGTCCAGTGTTTTTACTACTTTAGTTGTTAATTACCTTAGTCCTCAGCTAAATGTACTTTTCATCGTGTTGTTATTGCTGCTCTAGGGCTCAACCAACCCCCCGACACAGTGGACAATATCTTGATAGGTGGATGAAGAGTGAAGACGTGGTCACATCGAGCTTCAGGATTTTCGCCTAGCAGAGCATTTTTGTCCTTAGGACGACCGCCCAAGCTTGATACCCTTAAGTTGCCAGGCACAACGTTCCACCCGCGTAAAGCCTTTGGGCTTCCTGGAAGCGGTCTCTCACTTTTCGCAATGAGCGGCAAAGGCGTTCACTTAGGACGGACACAGCGGCACCAGTATCGATAAGCGCTTATGCGGCTACACATTCAACAGTTAGTTCAATGACATTGGCGGGTGAGGAACGAGGACTTCCGCACTTAGAAGTCGTTGCAGTTTTTGCCTCTGGAACTGCAACCGGCAGTTTCCCTCGGCGGTTGGATTCTGGAGAGGGCGCATGGGGGAAAGGTTACGGGAATGCGGGGACGAGGAGCGGTGGCGCGGAAAGGGCGGATGGTCCGCAGAGTACGAACTCGGTATCGGGCCCGTGTCATCGCGAGCGAAGTACTGCTGAGGTCCAGAAAATGGGCGCTCGATGAGGGACGTCGTTAAAAAACTATGTCCGCCGGCGGCACAACCGTGCCACGTGTCCTGGAGTGCACCTCGCGTAGCTGATCGGGCGGTTGTCGGGTGTGCGCCAGAGATTCGGTGTTTGAGGTGGCAGTCGGTTATATGGCATTGTTCTCAGGTGTGTCGTGCGGTAGTAAGGCTGGAAAGCGCCTGGTTGCAGCTGCCGGACGACTGAAGCACAACTTAAAAGTATCGTTCCAGGATGGGGAGAAGTGAGGTCATCGGTGGCGAAAGGGGCGCTGCAACTTGTGGTTCGAGAAGTGCCGCTACTGGTGGCACTAAGGGCATCGTTGAAGGCGAAGAAAACGATGCGGTTGCGGCAGAAGTCTTGGGCGCGGGCACAGGCGCCGGTTGGCCGATCGAAGGAAGCGTCCCGGCTACCTCTTCTCGGATTAGGCGGCCAACATTCGGAGGCAGTGGACCCGCAAGCTCAGGAGCACTTGGAAGCAAGGACAGCTGCCGCGTAACTTCTTCGCGAAGGAACTGCTCGATTTGGGCAGAAAGCACGAAAGGACAGGAGATAAGGTTAAAGATGACAGCTTTCCTCGAGAGAAGTCGTCATTCCGTGACGGACGCTGGCGTGTGAAAACGCGCTGCTTTCGCAGTTCGTCGTAGCTCAGGCACAAATTTGTAACTTCGTTCACAGTCTTCGGGTTCTTTCGCATCAGAATCTGGAAGGCATAGTCCTCAATGCCCTTTAGAATGTGCTCGATTTTATCGCACTCGGGCATCTCAGGATTCACTCGCCTGCACAGGTCCACGATGTCTTCTATATAGCTTGTGTATGTCTCGTTTTCTTGCTGGGCTCGCGTGCGTAGGCGCTGCTCAGCGTGAAGCTAGCAGACAGCGGGTCGAGCGAACGCAGCCAAGAATCGGGCCTTGAAATCCGACCAAGTTCGTGCATCGGTTGTATTTTTGCGGAACCACAACTGCGCGACTTCGTCCACACACAAATCGACGTTGGTGAGCTTCATGGCGTTATCCAATTTATTATGAACGCTTACCCTTCCTTAGGAGGGCATCCAGTCCCCGGCGTCGTTATCATCCTTGCTGGTGAAGAGGGAAGATTCGCGTTGGAGCAGAACACCGGAGCACACGATGCGCGCTGCCTGCGGCGACCCCATTCCCTGGTCGATTCCTCCGATTGCGGGAGTAAGCACTCGCTTGCTGCGTAATTCCAGGTTGGGGACCTTGTAAAGTGTAAGACCTCCACCAAAACGTAGTGGGGTTTATTGTCAGGACGTTGTAGCAAGGCCATACTGTCGTGAAGTCCAAACGCGTCCAAGCGAGCTCTCGTGTCTAGGAACCAGTCTCGCGCACACCACTCTTGATGGGTTGCCTCGCCCTGATCCAAGCATATATCCACGTGTGGTGGATTGTACCATATTCAAGCACATACCCACTTTGGGTGAACTTTCCCAGAACAACGGACATACACCATCTTTTGTCTTGAGACGCATACCGTATATACCCATTTAATGAAGGGCGATTACTGCCCTTAGTATCTCCATTACATTACACACACACACATATATATATATATATATATATATATATATATATATATATATATATATATATATATATATATATATATATAGTAAGGAAATGAGGGGCTCGTTGAGGAAATGCCGAAAGATAGGTCAGCATTCTACAACGCCAAAGGAGGCATAGTGGTGCGGTTAGGCTCTTTTCTTTTTTAATACGGTTAATGAACTAAACAAAGAAAGAAAGAAAGCGGAGAAAAAATGCCCGCGAGGTGGGATCCGAACCCACGACCTCCAGAATACCCCCAAGCACAGGAAAAAATTATATTGACATAAATACCCCAGAAAGCGGGGAGGAAAATCGCCCCGCCGGTAGCGTAGTGGTTATCGCACCAGACCGGTATTCTGGAGTTTGTTGGTTCGGATCCCAGCTGGCGGGCATTTTTCTCCGCTTTCTTTCTTTCTTTCCAAATTCTTTATCTGTTTCAATGACCTACCACAACCTCCCCTTCTCTTCCTGAGGTTTTCTTGACTGCCAACCCTTATTTCTGTGTTATTTCTACGAGCCCCTCATTTCCTATTCTGATTCGCTACATGCATAGCGAGGGCCTCTGTTCTGGCAGTCTTGGTGCCATAGGGAGCTTAAGAGGGTTCAACGCTGGTTGACCACTCTCGACATGTCGTAGACACTAGAGTCACGGCGCGGGGATTAAAAAGAAGGTCCCCTTCACCCGGAGAAGTCAGAGTGGCGCTGGATACCACCCCCAAGCACAGGAAAAAATTATATTGACATAAATACCCCAGAAAGCGGGGAGGAAAATCGCCCCGCCTGTAGCGTAGTGGTTATCGCACCAGACCGGTATTCTGGAGGTTGTGGGTTCGGATCCCACCTGGCGGGCATTTTTTCTCCGCTTTCTTTCTTTATTTCCAAATTCTTTATCTGTTTCAATGACCTACCACAACCTGCCCTTCACTTTCCGAGGTTTTCTTGACTGCCAACCCTTATTTCTGTTATTTCTACGAGGCCCTCATTTCCTATTCTGATGTATATATATATATATATATATATATATATATATATATATATATATATATATATATATATATATATATATATATATATATATATATATATATATATATATATATATATATATATATATATATATATATATATTTATATATATATATAGATATATATATCACTACTTCAGAGGTCATGACATGGCAAAGGTGCGTGCCAACACTGGCATATTATGGCTTTCATCCGAGCTTGCAGCGTGGAATCCTACTTTTCTTTCTCATTTTGTCTTGCAACAATGTTCGGGAAAATATAATACAAAGTGTATCAATTACAGCTACATTTAAGACAGACTAGCGGAATCGTATTAGCGCCTCAAGGTTCAGTGACTGCTAAGGTGTTGTACTGACGGGGATTTTATCACCCGTTTTACAAAGTTTACCATGTGTGCATTGCCACGAAAGGTATTTGCGAAGCGGTAAGCTCAGTTCATGGGTGACAGTGCTCTGCAGGGGCCACGGTTGTTCAAAATAAGCCTCACCCCTCGAAGGTCCGAAAAAGCTTCGTGTAAGGGTACAAATTCTAAAAACAAAACTATAGATGTTATACGATATAAAAGGGTTCGCGGTTATCATAAAGCTGCCCTTTTTATTTTTTTAGTGCTTAAATGAATAGATGTCACTCAACCTGTGCAGAAATGTAAGGTAAGCAGTGTATTTTAGAAAAGTGCTGGCTTCCATTAGAAGTACTCTTCGTAATGAAGAATAAAATGTGTTTAAAGTTGCTTCACGAGGACTAGACACTGAAACATTGGATAGCATAATGGCTGGAATAGCCCAAAATTAGCCAATACAAAAAGGATTCTCTCACCGCACTTGGCGTTCGGGTCAGTCGGGGGAACCTGTGCTTGTGGCTCTGCAAGCTTTATCAGCACAGCGAAAATAACGGTCATGAATTTGGTCCTAGAATTCATGGTTAACTAAGGGTGATATACAACGTTCCCAGTTGCGTGTTATTTCCAAGCGAAGAGATGTACCTTTCAAGCCCTCTGAGTGAAAGTTTCGCCGCGAGATACGTCGTCAGCTGTGCTTCCCAGATGTTTCGTCCACGCCCTCGGAGAGCAGCTTGTGTTGCTGATTCTAGAAGCTTCCTCCGCTGATATTAAAAGTAGTGTTTCGCACGCATCTGCCGCCGCCTATCACATGTCACTTCGAACGGCATGCGACGTTGGACATATTGTTTTCAATTAAATAAAATGTCAGCATAAGGGGAAGTATGTTCTTCTCCCTACGCGAGTATCAAACGTTGCTTGCCCGAGATGTTTTCTTTTATTATTTATTTTGTGTTCTCTGTTTTTACTGTCGGTTATCATACTAGCTTTTATAAAATTGCTCGTGTAGGGCTAGTACTGACCTTCTCTTAGATTCAAGGCATTCCAAAAGATTGCTATACAAACCAACAATTTGTTATGGTGTATGCTGCGGTTATGGAATATCACACAACATATTTGCCCCTCTCTCTTCCGGTAAATGTTCCCGAAATACTGGGAGCCCTCTTAGCACGCAAGTATTTCTCGTGACTGCGTTCGCACACAACTACTTATTTTAGCGATAGGTCTTGATGAAAGTGCTTTGGTAATTTATTTATCTTGAATATTGTGTTAACATCTACCAGTAACCATGTATCCTAGAACTCGTAAGGCAAAATTTTTAAATCCTCATTTTTGGCTCATTGATAACACCGAACTACTAACCAGTGCGGGATAAAAATAAGGATCACAAGGAAATGCAGAGAATTAATAAAAAGCTATAAAAATACGCCAATACCAATTTTTAAAAATCCTCGTGCACTTATGTTTGGGTAAGTTCTTTGAAAGCGAAAGCCCAGTGATGCTTATAAGACGGTTTTAGCACTTCCTTGTATTTGTGCTTGTTTCTTCGCCTATGCGTTGAAGGATTTTGACCGCTTCCTTTGAAACAATATATTGCTTGCGTTAGTTACTTGGCATTCATTTCTTCGTCCTCTCTTGGTGCGAATTAATTCAACACGCAGACGACCGACCCTCGCCACCGATTCCCGAGAACCTGATATCTGCACGGCTGGGGTGCCCTTGTTCTATTTATCTTCCGTCACGTTCCCGTTCACGCGGCACTCCCAATGGTGTTTGTCCCAATACTGCCAGCGTCAGGCAATACGTTGCATTCACTGACTTGGCGCGGAAGTCGGCAGCAATATGTGTGCGCTGAGAGAGAGAGAATCAACTTTACTGAGCTCGAAAGTTCGATGGTGCGCGCTGCCATGCCTGTGCCGGCGCGTCCCCGTTACTAGGGCGACGATGTCCTATGCTCGGCCACTTGCCGATAATCTCGCTAGTCTCTCAGCTAATCACACACTCACTACTACGCTACCGTTGTACCTCACTCGGCGTGAGCGTGAACGGTCACAATTTCTTCGGAAGCATTATTGGGACTGTTTACTGAACGATTCTGCGGTGGCCAAGGTGCGCGCGCACGTGTCTGGGCATCCACGTCCGCAGGCAACTGCGCTGAGCGAACACCGCAGGCGTTGGCGCAGCGTAGGCAATACGTGTGTGGGGACGCCTTCTTCGGCTACCGTGATTCCATTCTCCGGAGTTGATGCGGAGTTCTCAAGGGCAAGTAAAGCGTCGCCATTATATCTCACTTCGGTTATTCTTATCCGCCGACGCCACTGCCGAGAATCGGGTAATAACGGCGCAGACGAAGGACGCGGAATTCAGATTTTTTTATGCAACTGGCGGACGCATACCATACACGGCTTGCACTGTCATAGCGATTTTCAATGCTGCCAAAAGAAGAAATCGCCCGCGAAACTTTGGTGTGAATTCTATCTTTTAGCACGCCGGTAGGGCACTCTGCGTCTTCACTTGGCACACGCGCTCATATACCAAACAAAGCAAAAAGCGTTTTTGATTTACTGTGTACAGCTGGGCCAATTTTCTGCATCGGATAACATGAACAACTTCCGTTTTTCTCAGAAAGGGCCATTGGAAGCTTTCACCTGAAGACGAGTGTTTCTTTGAGTTAATAAAAGCAATTCAAGGAATGCATTTAGCAGCAATAAATGACTTCAACCACTCTAGACGTGTGTGCGAGAAGTCACATTTAGTTTCTGTGGCGTAGGCGAGAAACAAGATCGTCAAGTTACTTCAGTATAAAATAAACTCACAAAGGGGGCCAGCCGTGCCCAGAAATCTTCAAATGTAGTGAGAGTTCTTAGTGCGGTTCAGGCACGGTACGAGCTAGGGATTGTCTTTCACACTATCGGGAGACTGGAAGGCCGCAGGGCCGCATCCTTCCCGCGGAATCTAACCGGGTTCACCTGGAAACAGGGTGACGAAGGCTTTAAGAGAGAGAGAGAGAGAGAGAGAGAGAGAGAGAGAGAGAGAGAGAGAGAGAGAGAGAGAGAGAGAGAGAGAAAACGTTTATTGTACAACCCATGTCCGGGTCCTTGCTCCATGGCGTTGAGGTAAAGCAATCCCCACCATCCTTCTTAATGATGAGAAGGTGGCCAACAAGGGCTGCCCAGGACGGACGAGGTCGTGTTGTTCATGTGGGCAACTCGGGCATCCTAGGTGCAGATGTGGTGGGGCAGTCAGCGACGCTGCGGCGTTTGGGCACCGGGACAGGTCGAGTAAGTGTGGGTGAGCATGTGTATGGCGCGGCGCACTCAGCAATGCGGTCTATTCGGATGGTTTCGCATTGAATTTAAAATGTAGTTGTTTTGTAGGGAGTCTGTCGGTGCTCGTCTTAGTCCTAATCATCATCACCACCACCACCACCACCACCACCACCATCATCATCATCATCATCATCAGCCTATCTACGACCACTGTAGGGCAAGGGCCTCTCCCAATAATCTCCAACTACCCCGGTCCTGCGCTAACTGCGGCCAGTTTATCCCCGCAAACTTCTTCATCTCATCTGCCCATCTTACTTTTGCCGCCCCCTTCCACGCTTGTTTTCTTGAGGGATCCACTTTGCTTCCCTTAATGACCAGCGATTATCTTGCCTTCACATTACATGCCATGCCCGCGTCCAGGAACATAAGCCAGCATTATCGCCTTCTGAGACAGACCTTACCTTCGCCTTACCCTGACCTTTCCATAGACCAACAAACTACCCTGCGGCTCATACAATTCGGTTCATTCCCACACCCGACGCGACTTCACTGAATGTACCCGAATCGCTACGACGCTGAATGTAAATTTTGCTCAGAAGTAGGAACACTCTGCCACATAATCGGGTTGTGCGACTTTAGCCCTGAGCACCCTCCTCTCTTTCCGTCAACTACCGAACAAGAGCAACGGGAGAGGCTACTGTCGAGCCCCTCTCTGCCTACCCAGCTTCAGCTGGTGGACAGAGCACAGGCGGCGCGGACTTAATATGGGGCTACAATGAAGAAGGAACCACTCCCCTGGACGGCATTCTGGGCCGTTGAGAAATCTGAATAGAAGTGTTTCCTTCTCATGCTCCTCCTGCTCCTCCTCCGTCTCTGCCGCCGATCTCGTCACCTCCATCCGCGACAGCAGAGACGGAGAAGTGAGATCGTGTAACACCGTGTTTGAGCTTTAATTTTACAAAAAACGAGTTTTCACTCATGTGCTACACCAATACAACTCAACCAACGACCGTTCATGCATCATGCATTAATTTAACCTTACCAAGAATATCTCTTTGAAGTAATAGAGGGTATGGTCAAGTGCATTTCAGTTCTCTCTGGTTTGACTATTTGTATTGCGACGTGAGTGAATTTAAGTGACGAGGCTCTGGTAATCGTTGCGTTTGCCGTTTACAGCTCTGCTTTCCAACCACATTCACAGGGTGGATTGGCGCTAATTTTTTTGTACGCACCCAGCTCGATCTACTGGTTTCATTAGAAGACTCCGTCTGTTGTTATGAGTAACTCCTAAGAAACCCTCTGTGCGGCATCTGTGCCCTAGAGGTAAAACAGCGAACGACTAGGGCTCGAGGTCCAGCAAAGGAAAGACCTGGCAATTTTAAAAGCAATCCTTAATGAATCTTGTCGAGCGGCTTTGCATTAGCGGTGAATTTGGCTTTCATTTGACCGCATCTGCACCGCATTCTTTGCGCAGTTCTGCCGACGCGTTCACTAGCCACTGCCAGCTTCAACTGCCGGCTTGGCACACGCGCTCTCTGCAGCTGGTTCGCGGCTGACTACGTTATTCACCGCCCACCACGTGCATGCGAGTTTGGCCATGAATGAGAGCGAGTCGGGCCGTCTTCTCTGAGCTCCTGCGGGAGCTGTAGGCTTTTGGCTGTCGTCGGCGAGCGGCGTCTCGCGGATATTGCTTGGCGACCTGTTCGGCTGGAAAAACGCCCTCAGCGGGACCCCAAGAGCCCTCTTTGGACGAATAGTGTAATAATTATAGCTAAAGCAAAGGTTAACCAAGGAGAACCAATACGCAATCAAGCTTAGCCAAACTTTCGCTTTGCATAGGGATAGGGAAGCTAAGCCGCAGTCATTTTTAAAGCAACGCTGTCTACCTCTATAACAGCCAACGGTTCTCCCATGGCGTGCGGGACAATATATTCCCTACACGGCAGGGGTGGCGGGGGGGGGGGGGGGAGAGGACGGAAGGTCTCACTCACGGAGCACACGATAGATGGCGTGGCACATTTACCCAGCGTTCCCTGCGCGGAGGTGCCGGCGGGCGCGTCGCTGGTCCGGCTTTGTCGTTTGCTCTGACGACCGTTGTTTTGGGCCTATTTTGGTGCAGCTTCACTTGCCTTGCGCGCTCCCTTCGCACAGCTTGATTAACGTGTGCCACACCACCTCCTGGGTAACCAGGACCCAACGGAAGTAAGTGGTCGTACAGCAAAGATACGTTAAGGACTGGTTTTAAGGGCGGGAAAACAAAATTTAGAGACCACATATAGACATCTGGCCGCTAGAGACATATTGGCCAACTCATATACCGGGTTGTCCCCGATGCTGACTCTAGCACAATACGAAGCCTTACTACACCCGATGGCGGACTTTTTATTTGGAATACCGTTTTATTTTACATCGGGTCGATGCTCTCTTAGACGGGAGGGGGGTAATGGCGCTCGCCATGCATTCGTTGTTTATTCTTGCGTTTTGTTTTTACTGTCTGGCCGTGCCAGGTTATGTTACCGCGTTTGAAGGGAAACGCTTGTTAGCTTCTTTTTGTTTTATATGCCGCTCACACTATTTCATTTCGTAGGGAGAGTGTATCACCCCGTGGTTACCCTACAAGAATGGCCTCCTTTGATTCCCTTGTGGTCGATCTGATTCGGTGATTCTAGAAATACGTACGCGGAAAGGAAAATGCTTGCAGGGCAAATACTAGGGAATTTAAATCGCCGACACCCGACTGCACACTTGCCTTTATTGACTGTGCCTTCGCCGCTTGTGTATTCCTTGAGTTCTTAGCAGAGGACAAGTTGGAGTTTGTTCCTTTAAGAAACTAGCGTCGTCCTTGGCTACGTCACAATGTGCATTTTTACGCAGCTCTATTATCTTTCCGTAACTTTGCAAAACACTTGTTAGTAAAAGTTTTTCTTTTACTTTATTTCCAGCAACATGCCACCAGTATACCACAAGGGGTGAAGGGAAGCCAGGGTCAAGGTTTTGAGTAGAGCCTCTAGCAAGGATGGCACAAAATGATATCTCGACACTGTGAAATACCCGGCAAGTCTTAAGAGGGCGCACGGGATAAGTGTAATAAACAATTTAGGAGAGCACTTATGCTCGTCAACAGCCAATACAGATAAAGCAGACTCAGCGAAGGAGACACAGTCTCCGTTGCCACCACCACAATAGCAGTTAGTGAAGAACGGGTCGCTATCAGGATCGAATCGCGAGCGGGTTGCCGTAACTTTCAGGAGGGTCGTATTTGAGTGGTGGCATTTTCAGTAGTATCCAAGGGTTTGCGGGCATGAAGAAATCTATTAGGCAGGGCACCCGGGCATGAGCACTGAGAGGGCAATGGAGCGTCAGGTACAGCAGCTTGAGGGCACTCACGCCGGGCCTCAAGTATGTTTAGGCATCGCCCCTGCGCCATCCGTCACCCGTCCATTTCCAAACGCATCAGAAACAGACCAGAGCACTTTAACCACCTTCTACGAAGACACCCGCCCCGCCCCGAAGCTAACGAAAGTAGAAGGCACACAGTTCCTAAGTCTGCAAAGCTGCACAGGATACACCCCACGCTCTTCAGCTATGACTGCAACATCTGCTGCTGGACGCCCGACGCCCTATTGGTATAGGGTATCGATATCGTAATGTGGGAGTGTAAGGGTGTCCCAGAACTACCGGACCTCCTCTCTCAGACACAGGTACGGTGGGGCGTACTGATGACCGGTGATGCTCTGGAAAAGCAGCGCGGCATGGTGAACGGGGCCATTCGAGTTGCAGATGGCCATAAAATCTCGGACTAGGGATGCCACCAATCACGGATGACGGACGACCATTCTTCACTCCTTTCTTCCCATTCTATGGGAGCAATTAGCGTTTATCCCTCTTCCTCCTCTTGCGTTCTCGTTTAGGTTAGAGTTTTCACAGCGCAGCAAATATGTTGCTGTTGGGAAAAATACCATTACCCTCGTTGCACATTCCTCTAATCTTCAGTTGAAACCTGAGATTATTAAAGTTGGATGAGCACATTCGACAAATCTATCGCACTGGGCCGATTTCACGGGTTTTTTTATGAGGCACACATTTTCAAACAATGGCCGTGGTACGATTGTGTTTTTGAAGGCCAAATTCAGACAAGTACTGCAGGCCTCCGCTGCACCGATAAACCCGTACTGCAAGAATTCATATATAATTATGCTTAAGCGTGTTTTCACAAAAATGAAAACGTATAATGTCTCTTCGTGCCTACTTGGCCATTTTGCGTTATATCGCTGCACCTTCACAAGTGCTTATTGCGCTGCCACAACGAACTTTCAACTACGCAGAGATAATCGCCCACATATACATTAGCTTAGCCAGTTCTCCTTGCAGCCCACCTGTGCTACAAAAGCCCAGAATGAAATGCTGCAACCAGCTATCGTAGCCAGCGTGGTAAACATCCGCCAACACTTTTGGAGTATCAGTGCATCGTTGGCGTTGGAGAATAAAGGAGGCCGAAGCCACTGGCAAGGAAGAATAAGTGTATTTAAATCAGACTGAATTGCTTTATGCTACGATTATGGCGTCCTAAAGCTCAGTCACTGGCAAAACTCGCCGTTGAAGGTTTGAAACTGCAGCGTCGGGTGCTTCACGGAGATATCATGGCGATGACGCTCTTTACTTTGGGGATCCACCATAGGAGCTGGGGCTGTCGATCCCGGCAGGCGTTGAGCACTACGTAGTGACCTCTCCTTGGCTTTTAGCTGGCCCAGCATGCCCTTGGCGGTGTCCTCGTATGTCATCACTGCAACCAACTCTGCAGCGAACTCTTTTTTCGGTATGGCTCCTTCCTACTCGGCATTCAACTTGCCCAGTTCTTCATTGTTGGGCTGCAGCCTTTCTATGAGAGCACCCAAACTCTCAAAATTAACAGTATCGAAAAAAGAGCCTTCGCTTTATTGATAAGCTGTGTGTTCTGTTGCCGACTAACCGTTCACTAAATTTTCAGCTTCTCAATGCTGCGGACTTTACCAAAGCGTCCTTCGCTTTGTGCACATTGATGCCGCTTTCACTCTTCTTGGTCCCTGATCTATCGGCTTGGTGGCTACAACTCCGTTCCCGGGTTTCGACACTAAGAAAATGTCCCAGAAGGAGTCACACACACACACACACACACACAAAAGGAATGATTAACTGTATTTGACATTTGACTGAATTCTCAATACTAGCATGTACAATGGCGTCCGCTGCTCTTCCTCTTTCTCATCATCTCTCTTTCTTGGGGTCATCGAGTAATGTCCTCTCTATGTTGGTTACTTAGATATGCGTGACGCAATAAATTCATCAGGTGTCTTGAAAACCATTCGTCAGTTGTGCAGCGACAAAATGAAAGACAGTTCAAAATGCAGAAATACCCGGACTTTATTTTGGTGCAAGGAAGAGTTCTTCTGTTGTACTTACTAAGCTTTTCACGTCAAGTATTTCCTATTTTTGTTAAGTGCAAGAATGAATCTTGCCAAGTACAACTGCTGCCTATGAAGCGTTACGTTCCGGAGAATATGCAACGGTACGCTTTCTTTCAAGAAGGAATTGTACCGGCTGGTACACGCGAAATATTCTGCCAGCACAGTGCAAGAGCTTCACATGATTGCTCCTATACATAGGCATGTATCCTATTATCCATAATGTATTGCTCATACACCATAGAGGGTAGAATTCCTAAAGCGGTAGCATTGTAAGTAGTAAGGAAAGGTGTTACAAATTTTTTTTGGGCTACTGGCCTGTGGTAGATACCTTAGTTAAATTACGCTTTGCTTTATACGTACTCTCGGCAGGGTCCTCGCCCGAAGTTCAGAGTATAAAGCGGGCCGCAGTGACGTGGACTTGTGAACAGTGGCGTGGACAGTGACGAGCACTCAGTACTTTGTAGTCAATTATTGTATTTTTTGTTCAAGTAAACTTGGAGTTCACGACGCCGATGTTATATAGAAGCTAAGAAGAACTGGGGTGATGCATTCATTGCTGTTTTTCGCGAAACCATCCTATAAATAAAAATGATACTGAGCATAACAACGCCGGCCATAACACAGGCTGAATACTACGAATTCAGTTACATGCTATTTTATTAAAGAAACACAACGCAACGTGATAATTGAAAACATAGACAGAACGACCACGCTATAAGGTATGACCGTTACGCCCGACAACGAAATTCTTGGGCACTCAAAAATTCCCCATTACGAATGATGCAGATGGAAGCAATATTTTTTGTGGGTTGCTAGAAATACCCTACTTGTTAGGCGTACGTTTTCGACACGAAAATTATTTTCGGAAAAAGCTCACAGAAAAAGAAATAGTAGCGATGTTACGAGACACCTCACCGTATTTTTAGAGAAGCCAGCAGTACCGGACGATCAAGTCCACAAGTTTGTAGCCGCGCTGCTTACACTCGATGATGATGATGATTGCTATTGGTTTCCCCTTTGAAGCGGGGTGATGACATGTCATCTTACCAAAAAGGACGAATATACCCAAGTTTTACACTCTTGGTTTAACACCAGCGCTGCTTAGGGCAGGCACAAAAAGCTTATTAGGCACAAATTACTTTTTTTTTCCTGTTACAGGTGGTAACTGTCCTGGGCAATATTCCCCTCCCTGAATTTCGTCCACCAGTATTCTAATCTTCTTTTCGTCCCCTCGACAGCCTTGAAGTTAACTTCCTCTGTGATACCCTTAAATCCTAGGGCTTCTGGAAGCCCAATATTCCCTTCGTGTAGATTTGGATGGATACCCTCACATTCTAACACTATGTGCCGCATAGTTTCTGTTTCTTTTCCGCAGACACGCATACCCCATCATTTTGTGAATACTTCCCACAAAACTCTTAGATCGCAGGCAACCTGCTCTAGCCTCAAAAAGCAAAGAACTGCCCTGGGAGTTATCGTAGAAATTTTCCTTTCTGATGTTCATTTTCTCAGCCCTGTACATCTCTAACGACGTTTTAGCTTCCATTTTGTCCGTCCATTTATTCGTTTCAACCTGCCTTGCCTATTTTTTGGTTACCTTGGCTGTTTTGGATTCTCCACTGTTCTTTCCCTATTTATTCGTTAGCCTTCTAGTCTTTCTTAACCACTGCGTGTCCACGCTTTTCAAGTATAGGTATCCAAAAACCTTAGCTGCCCACGTTCGTTGATCCATTGCCCTCAACCTCATCTCAAAGCATATTTTACTCTGTGCTTCTCCAACTTTAAACGACGCCCAGCCCATATCTCCCTGAACTGCTTCGTTAGTTGTTTTTCCATGCGCGCCTAAGACCAAACGTCCTACCGTTCTCTGGTTTACTTCAAGGCCTGATAGGACGTCTGATTTTAAGCAGAGTACAGCATTCGCAAACGTGAGACCCGGAACCATTACTCCTTTCCGCATTCCTCTTACTACTTCATATTTGTTATACCCCCACAGAGCTCTATGCTTTATTATAGCTGCGTTTCGCTTTCCCTTAACCTTAAGTTGCTCCTCGTGAGTTCTTAGGTAGTTATCCCCTTCGTTTATCCACACTCCCAAATATATCTATTCTGTCACTCTAGGTAATTCGCCTTGCTGGATAAACACTCGATACCCTTCCCCCCCCCCCTCCACTCCGGGGTCAATACCAAATGCGCGAAACAAAACAAACAGACAGTTTGGCTCTGCCAAGCATAAAATGTCGCGTGAAAACAGTTTACATTTCTGCTAGCTTATAAAGCATCGTCTATTATCCCACTGCTAGGATGTCCCACTGGGGAACAGGTTGCACTAACAGGGCGCGCACTAACAATGCAAACTGCAAGAGCAGATTTTTGTTGTTACTGTCCTACCGTCTAGTGCTCACGCTATAGGTGATTGATTGATTGATTGATTGATTGAGTGAGTGAGTGAGTAAGTGAGTGAGTGAGTGAGTGAGTGAGTGAGTGAGTGAGTGAGTGAGTGAGTGAGTGAGTGAGTGAGTGAGTGAGTAGTGGATTCACAAGCAGGCACCACGGAAGGCAGCGTCTGTGGCAACGTGCGCAGCAGGCTGCACATTCCTGCTTATAAATGGTTCTCCAGTGCACCGTTGCGCTACGTGCAATTATAAGAATATCTAGCACTGATTATAAAAACGCCAGAAGCTGTTGGGTAAGCGATATGACCATCTGAGATAGCTATTAACCTGCCACAACTAAACCGCTATTAAACTTACGCCCCAAAACTGAGCCGTCCTGAAAGATATTATACCATCCCTGTTCGTAGAAAACGTAATTCCGCGATGGGTAGTGGGCAGAGCGTAGGTAAAATGTTTTGCTGAGAGATCTTAAGACGTCAACGGGTACTCTCACCGTTACGCACAATGGGGTACGACTGTTTTCTCTAATGGGTGCTCATTTACACGATTACTCCTAAATTAAAGTGACCGTAGTCCTCGAGTCCTCGTACCCCAAAGCGGGACGGGGGTGGGGGAGTGGGAAGGAAGAACATGGAACTTAACAAGAAGGGCACTAAGGCTTAATGCAATTTTGTTGTAACTGAAAGATCATTCGCTTCGTAGTTCTCTCGGCCTGTGTTCGACAAGTAACGATTCGTTATTTGCTGAAGAAGTACATAAGTACTGAAGCATGTCCGCCATCCGTTCGCAAAGGCAGCTAGGAGAGTGTACTGAACGGTTTGTTGGGACACAGCACAGACATTGGGACTATGCAAGAAACACGCAACAGCTTCTTGCTTGGTCCTGCCATGTGCGTTCTCTACTTGAAGTTCCTCAACGATTTCTTTTGGCTCTTTCATTCGTCCAGCTTTTCGTTTGTTACAATGAGCTTGATACCCGTTTTTCTTATTTCCGGCCAAAGGCGGGACAAAACACCGTCCCACAGGCAGGCTGTGGGATAGCGGGATTACTACTGCAAAACCGGGACGCGTCTGACGTAAATCGGGACGTCTGGTCACTTTATCCTAAATGTATCCCGTTAAGCCTACCTTCAAAACTTTCGGCTTAGAAGAGGCCATGCTGACAAAACAGAAGTTTGGTTTGTTCGAAAGATTATCTCGTTATAATCCTGCCGACACTACTTTTAACGTAAGCTTCGCTCAAATAAGCTATATAATTAGGAAAAAAGAGAATGGCCACGCGGTACACCAGCTCATTTCCCGCAAGAGAACCTACGATGTTATATACCCAGCTCTGCGAGGCCGGCAAAAGCAAACGCAAATTACGCAGGGCTTATAAATTTGCCGAAAGGGCTATTTGCCCTTATATTTAGTGCACATTCTTTTTATAGCAGTAAGAATAGTGGGTGAACACCGGAAGCTACGCAAGTATACGGAAACATAGAAGTACTGATGCGTACTGCTGTTGGTACTGCGCGCACTACGCTTGTTTTAGCTGCACAGCAATGCGGCGCTTTGAGGTTCTTTCAGAAGACACTGGCTGACTGCCGTAAGCGATGGTGGCTTGCGTGACAATATTTTTGTCGAGCGAACACCATATTTCACGAAAAGATTATTATATACCTCAACAAAAACAAGCCAGGTGCAAATATGATCAAAAACAAACCAAAGGCATAAAACGTCCGGCACAGTATGGTGGCGGCATCTAGGAGGACTGACGGTAAACAAGGCTCCGCAGTCGGCTGCCGAGGACCAATGGCGCTGTAAATTTCGTATGAAGACCTGTTCTTGTGACGTCATTGCAAACGTCACGGAAACACAAAACTTGGCGGAGAATCAAAATTTCAACTTAAATTGATTAATTTCTCCGTTTGCTTCTCGGCAAGCGCGGGGCACTATAAAACACGAAATATTTCGGATAGAACAAACCTGTATATATTTGCATAGACCCTTTAAGGGACTATCAGGCAACATATCGCTAGGAAAGAGCAAAACTCGGCCACTAAAGCTGTTCCATGACTACGCATAGTTTTTTACTTGTCTTAATTAGTTACTTACAGTGAAGTTGTAGACGATTCTGGATTGAAAACTTGGTTTCCTAAAATGGTTGTAATTTTCTTTTCCACAAAAAACAAACTTTAAACATAGGACAATGACTCAGCTGCGAGAAGGACTCAAACTTTGCGCCCAGATTTCGTTATTTCCCCAAATATGTAGTTTACAGGGCAGTTGTGAATATTGTAGAATTGCGATCTGCTGTCAATGAATGGGCTTTTACGGGACGCAGACAAACAGCCGCATGTTTATCCGCTGGAATAAAATTCTTGTTCTTCCAGGGTTTCATAAGCTAATCACTTCGAAAGTATGCGCATTTGACAGTAAACCTACTTGTTTTGTTTCGCGCACTTCTGGAACTACGCCTCTGAGAAGGCATGCCGTCTCTCGCGCATCGCTGCTCGTCCTCCCCAAAGTGGAAGGGCAGATAAGTTTTTACAGGCTCGCAGTGAAACGAGTGGCTTCTCTCTCTCCTGAAGTCGCGATGGAAATTACAGCGTGTTTTCTTGGGATTGATGCATGAGGAATTAGGATGTTGATAAAACATAAAAGATAAGAAGCTCTATGGTGGTTTGAACCTGGAATCATTATTTTTTTGGTTCACTTTAGGTTCGCGTTCGGCGAGGTAAATAACTGGTAGGATTAGGTTCCAACGGCAAGTGCTGTTCACTGCGGTTCGACAGCACAGTGTTGAGACTCTGCATGCTTGGAGTTGCCGCATTCTTTGAGGATGCAACCAAAACGCTTTGCGTACCTGACCCGTTGTAGATTTTTGAGGGGTCGTCAGGAAGACTAGGGGGACGTTGTGGGTTTAAGCGAGTGACCAGTAAGGCGCAAAAACTCTTTTTGAGTGGACTGAATCGATTGAGGCAGGTATGCATATATGTTTAAGGGATTGCAACATTGCTTGTTTGGTAGCTTGATTAATCTGCACAGTTTGATGGAGATCAATGTTCTTAGCTTTTGTCCAGCGAGAGCGTTGGGGCACGTGCGGTTAACAGCTGCTAGTAGATATTAAAAGCGGTTTAGTTGACGTTAGTAAGAGCGGACGATTCTGTTGCCCGTACTTGTGGGGCGCCGATGTGGTAGAGTTCTGCGAGGTGTAGCTAGAGGGGAAGTACGCATTGTGATAAGCGAGATGCTTGAGGAAAAGGAATCTTGGTCTAGCAAGACATTCTTTTTGCGAACTAGTGACAATTGTTTTCGGATAGTTTGTAGTTGACTAAAGGTGTGAGGGAAGACCCCCGCAAGTATTTTTCAGGTATCCAGCGGTGACTGGGACTTGCCAGAGTGCCAATAACTAGACGAGGGGGCTTGACGACGGCACAACGATACATATGTTCTTGAGAAACCACAACGCTCATCAAAACACAAAAGATTGCACCCGAAAGCAAATCACACCTCAAAGGTCCGTCAGTCAAGGAGAGAGCTTGGATATACTCCGCAGGTCAATATGTCTAAATATAGTAAGCTTGTGAGGAAGAACGAGAGACCTTCGGCATGTGCTCGGATGTCATTAACAAAACTGAAAACTAAAACCATGAACGCTGAGACATTGAAGAAATGGCCCGAAAAAGCTCCAAATCAGCAAAAAGCATCGGATGAAGAGCACATCATCATTTACTGAAGATTGTATACGGACTATTGAATTGAAATAGATGTGCTCATTAACACTTGTTCTGAAGGAGCAGTCATCACAAAAAGTCGGGTGTCATTCAACTCAACTCAGTTGATGTTGATATATTCTAGGAATGAAAGCAAGAGTCAGTGGTACATGCAGTAGAATGCATGAAAAGGTCACTCTGAAGCTTACGAAACAACGTTTTAGGGTTTGAAGAAATATTAAGGCGTGTCAGGACGACGTGCATGTTCGTCTACCTTGAATGACCATGAGGGCACATCTTCGGTCAGGGTGTTTCAACACAAGCATTGTAATTAAATGTCGGATAGACAGAACCTTGGCAAACATCATCGAGTCCTTATAGAGAGCATGATGCTCTATAGCCATAAACAGAAAGGAGCTTTTCTTTTTATGTAAATTTCAGGACTAGCCGGGTGGAGATACTGGGGAATAAACTTGTTATCAAGACCAGAAGCGAAATGTTTAAAATTGGCTTCGGAAGAAGTTAAAAAGATGAAAGGAATTTCCGGAATTTCTATGAGGTCTAGGTACTTGGAAATAGAAGCTGATGAACGGAATTTTCTGTATCCTTCAACGGTACTGAGAAATACAACAGCTTGTTAAAAGACCGTGATACGGATGCGGCACGTAGTGTGGCTGTTTGTGTTACGGTTATCATCACGGCTGCAGGAATATGTATGCTGTATAGCGAGAGGTATTATGGATGGAGCAAGCGGCACTAAAAAAACCAGGCGCAGGCTACCATCCTCATGCAAAGAACACATAGCTTAAAGCCCACTTGCCCAACAGCCCCGATAGCCAGCGGAATGTTAGCATTATCTCGTTCTTTTCTCCTAATACCCTTCTCTTATGGAACGCTTTGCCCACCCACATCACCACGGGCACCGATAACAGATGTTTCAGAGGCAAGCTTGAAAGGATATCCACATAATATACTAATGATGAAATTCCTGTGTTGTGACTTTATCGCACTATAGGAACTTCAACTGCTTTTTGGTATTAGTGTTGAGTACGCTTGTCTTCAATGTTAACTTTGTACATTTTAGGCTAAGGATATGTTCGGATTACCGACGTACAGTCATATCGTGCACTATGGACGTAAAAAAACGGCTTTCATACAGTTCGGTTGGCTGAGACGTGAAACAATGGCTTTATGTAAACATATTACAACAATTGCGACAAAAGTCTCAACCCGGCCTTACATGTTTCTACTCCTGTTTTTGTTTGTTTTACTCAATCATACTACAGGAAGCCCGGTTATGTCCCCCTCCTTATGTAATGCCTCCGGACCCTTAAGACTGTAATAAATAAAAAGGAATGAAGTGTGCTTACACCGACATAAACACACGAACACGTGGAATGGATCACAGCCTACCCGTGGCCTAATTGGTATGGCACCAGACCAACAGCCCGAAGGTTGTGGGTTCAGATCCTACCTTTGGAGCGTGCTTTTCATCCGTTTGCTTGCAATGCTTTTAGAAAGTCAATTACAACGGCTAAAATGGCAAAGCACTTCTATTTTGGCATTCTTGACTCCTGGCTTTACGCTACTAGCTCTCTCTGTTGCCGCCATGCTTCGTGGCAGGGGAATCGCACGACCACTTTCTGCAACGGCGATTGTCTGTGCAGGGGCGATTCGCCAGGGTGACGCTACAATGATTCGTGGTACCGGTGAGCACTACGTTCAACTTTGGCTTACCTCTTACTAAAGAATAAGCGCGCACAATGCGTGAGTGGATGCAACGAAGTTAAATAACGTCAGTTTCTACCTTAGCGCTGTGGCCGGCCGGTGATTCAAAAATCACGAAGCCGTTTTTGACGCGTGGAACACTTTCAGGAGCCGTTTTACAGATGTCATTGGCCGTCCAGTCGTGCGCAAACTTCACCCAGAGCAGTGCGTAGGAGGACGGGCACAACAGGCACGTGAGGCCTTCACCAGCTACATCGAAGATGATGTGGATTTTGGCAAGCCCGTCAACGCCTCAGCGCCTGAATGTGAAGAGAGAAGACACAGTATGAAGGACATGCAGGAGGAAGCTTTCCAGATGTTGGTGGGCAAAATCTGGAAAACACAGGTGAAATCTTATGCTTGCGTCAAAGCTACGCCGAGCTGCAAATGCAGCGCGTATACAGTCACCACCCAATAGCTGCAACTGAAGCATCCCTTTGAGTGGTGGCCTTCAACAACCGTTCAGTAAAAGGGAGGTTTTAAGGACCTTGTGCGCAAATGAGGAGCCCGGTAACTTTCCCTTCTGCGGTATACACCACAGATTTTGTGTGCCCAGCGCCTGCCATGTCTTCGCTGCTACATAAAATGTTGCGGGAGTAAGTCCCTGAGGCTCTTCCCTAGGCCTATCAGGAGACAACTGTGACGCAACCCTTTCGTATACGAAGGTGCAGCTAGACGTCCCTAACGACCATCCATTCCGCACCCTTTGCCCACGCTTATTGCTTATAAAGATGTCGTGGACAGACCTCGCTACACAGGTGCCGTCTTCGGCGCTCTGCACTAACACCGGCACGTCCTCCTATTCAAGTCGCAACGTCCGCTAACCCGAACCAATAGTGAACTGCGGATAATCGTCCAGTAAGTTTCGCTTGAGGCATCTTCAGACACGTTTCTCGTTTCCGTCTTCGTCGTGTCCGGCCGCGCGACTATGCCTACCGCGGTCCTAACTATGAGGGCAACGCCTAGGTGCCGCGCTAACCCTACGACCACAGGTCTGCCGGCCATCCGCGCAGTTTTTTCCTCTGACGTACTCATCGTCAGCCCCCGCCGATCACCTTCGCTGCGTTGGGGCTCCTTATCCCCGATGCAGCGTCGTCCCAGTTCAACATCACAGAATATGGCATTAGCACAAGTCCGGATGCGAAACTTGCGGCATCGTCCAACTACCGGCGTCTTTTCCTTTCTCTTATGAATGCAAACGAAGTGAACGTTGAAGCAGTCGTCACCTACGCGCGTGTACACACCGCAGCTGTCGTGTTCGTCATGCGTACGAAAGTCTGCCGAATAACTCAAAAGGTAACAACTCCGGTCTCTGGCCCTAGTGTTCCCACTGCTAGCGCGTAACACATGCGTATTTTGGCTGCGTGCATGGTCAGAGTGGTAATTCAAGGCGTTGTTTACTTCGTTTAATTTTTAAAGTTGCTCTCATTTTCAAATAAGATAATATTTCGCTCGGATTTCTTGCCGCATCACAAATCCGCCATTAATCTCGCCCGTGCGGAAGTGGCAGTGTTCCCCCTTTGTACAGTGCCCTTGGAGGATGCATCGCCTCTTCTTGCATCTGAGCATGTCGCCGCTAGAGATCGACATTACTCCTTTGTGTACCTTCCGGCTGCCCGTGTCTTGTGCATCTCTCTGACTCAACGAACCTTTTCACGCCTTGTGAAATCTTCGGACACCGCAGGACCTTCCCACTTCCATCTGCTGGTCTATACCTCAAAAACAATTTTCCACCTTTGCCACCTGCAATTATT
This sequence comes from Haemaphysalis longicornis, assembly GCF_048455015.1. Classification (NCBI taxonomy): domain Eukaryota; kingdom Metazoa; phylum Arthropoda; class Arachnida; order Ixodida; family Ixodidae; genus Haemaphysalis; species Haemaphysalis longicornis. The sequence continues at coordinate 159,709,025 of NW_027526335.1, forward strand.
TCGCATCGCCGTTGACGTTCACTGCCGGTGAGTACCTTGGAGTTATCGACCCCAATTTTGTCACGGACGACACGGATGATTTCACTCGGCCTTCTGTCAGGGCTCTGATTTATTCATCTTCTCGTCGACATCAAATGTTTGTCTTTCTTCCATCGCCCCAAGTCTCTGCTCCTCGCAGTGCGATCACCTCATCACGCTTTTGAACCAGATTCTCACCTTTTTCGACCACGGACAAGCTTCGTGATGCAGTTCTTCGGATGTTCGTCACCCGAATTGACATCGGTACCCAGGTTTATTTACGCCACTGGACATACTGCGTGTAACCTACCAAGAGTAATGTCATTAAAGAACAAGTCAAAGATGTGCTGCGACATCGTATTCAACCATACAGCAGCCCCTGGGCTTCTCCGTAGTACTGGTAAAAAATGAAGACGGCTCTATTCGATTCTGCGGCAATTACCGACATTTTAACAAAATTAGCCACGTGGACGTGTATATGTTACCCAGTATAGACGACGCTGTAGACTGTGTACAGGGCGCCGAGTTTCGGGCTCTGCAACCCTCCAGCGGCATTTGAGGACATGATAGACAACATTTTACGTGGGTTGAATTGGAAAACATGTTCATCTTATTGATATGATGTTGTCGTCTTCTCTCCGGACTTCGACACGCACCCCCAACGTCTGAAACGGGGCTTGAAATGCCTCACTTCAGCTGGGCTTTAAATTAGTCTAAAGGAATGCCACTTCATTGCCTGCAAGCTTACCAACATCGATTGATTTGATTTATTGTTGGGTTTAACGCGCCGACGCAGCGCAGGCGATGAGGCGCGCCGTAGTGGAGGGCTCCGGATTCATTTGGACCATCTGGGGATCTTTAACGTGCGCCGAAATATCGTTCACACGGGCATTTTTGGCTTTCGCCTCCATAAGAAAAGCGGCCGCCACGGCCGGGAATCGAACCTGGGACCTCGTGCTCAGCAACACAACGCCTTAGCCCCTGAGTCACTGCGGCGCGTACCAACCTCGGCCATGTCGTGTCCTGCGAATGCGTTCTACTGGATGTTGCTAAACTTCGAGCCGTCGCAGAGTTCTCCAAGCCCAGAACTATGAATAAGCGGCGTAGTTTCGTTGGGTTACGTTCCTGTTTCCGCCGTTTAGTTCGTGACTTTTCCTCGATTTATCCATCTTTATGCGACTTTCCCGAAGCGGGAATGATATCACTGCCTGGTCAACAGAAGCGACAACGCATTTACCGGCCAGGAGAACTGCTTATAATGCCATCACTACTTCGGAACATTGAACCTCTGCACAGACCGAAATACACTGACACCAGCGACATTGGAATCAGTGCTGTGTTGGCACAACGTAAAATGCAAATCGATGAGTTGTTGCGTATATCAGCCATACTTTTACGAAGGTGGTGTCCAATTATTTGGTAACGTAGAAAAAGTGTTTGGTCATTATATCAGCTAACGTCAAGTCCGGGGCCAAATCGCGGCCCCACATTTACCGCCGCCGTTTAGATGTGGTTACCTGCAATCATGCAGTTGGTTAGTCGGTGTCGTTAAAGAACCATCTGGCAGGCTCGGTCGGTGACCTATTCGCCTCCAACAATGACATTAACGTCTTCTAGCACTCCGGATGCAAGCATAGCGACGCCGACGGCCTTTCGTGTTCTCCCCTACCCGTAGATACTGGGTCACTCAATGCAACAGACCTGAACTCTCCCTGGTTAATTACGATATGGCCGAAAAGCAGCAAAAAGACCCCTGGATAGCTTGCATTTTACCATACCATGTCTTTCCAACCCGACTACGGCTCTCGTGGCCATGGCACTTCGCGGACGGGCATTCCACTTTTTACTCTAGGATGACTTGTTCTAACGTCGGAGTTACGTCCCCGGAGGCCACAAGGGCTTACTGGCTGTACCTCGCCACTTGCGTTCCGGATTTTGGACTTCCCACAACGACGCACATTGCGCTCACTCCGGCGGGCTGAAAACGTACCAACGCCTCCATCTACGGTACTACTTGCGCTGGATGTACAGCTTCGTGAGCAACTTTGTCCACTCGTGCACAGACAGTCAAGCAGTCGGCCTCCTGCTCAGGCGAGCCCACTACAGCCCTTACACTGCCCAGAGCGCCCCTTCGATCATGTGGGAAGACTTTTTTTGTTTATTTTGCTCAGACAGTGTCTAAAATGGCACTGCGGCTAAAGTAAAAAAATGCTTGACGAGGCCTTGGTGTCTTTACAATAATTAATACATACATTCAGAACATAATGTACAGTTCAGCTTAGCGGTTTTATACATCACAAAGAACATCACATATATACGGCGGAAATAGGCAAATTCACTGCATACACAGTGCGGATTGTACACGAATCGGCAAATAAATAAAGAAACACCGTATCCAGACGCAACATTTTGTTCATTTAAGAACATAGCTCGCTCATCAAAGTGGCACGTAGAGCATAAAGTGGCAGGCATTGAAATTTCTCCCTAGTAGTCAGCTGGAGCGCGTGTACTCACAATCCCGGCGAGGCCTGAATGGACCAGAAATGTTGTGGACTTTTTTAAAGGAAGGGAAAGTTTGCACAGAATTTGCGTTCATAGCTAAGACATTTGGCAGTTTATTGGTTTGATACTGCATTGCTTGTCGCAAGTATGTTGTTCTCTGTTGTGGCAGCATTCTTTTGGTTGAGGAGCTGCGTATGACTAAATCTCCGGGTGGCATTTTGTGAGCCTTATTGTTGTGTACCTATATTGCATGAGTGTAAAGAATTAGGCTTGCTCTGCTTTCAAGAAAAGATATTCCTTAAAAATTGGCCCCTTTCTTACTTTTCGCCGGTTTCCCAATTTGGAAGTATACGCAGTAACTGCTTTTGCAGGATAACCAAGCTGAAATATTTATAGACCCTAGTAATGCCCCAAACGAACATTCCGTATCTTCATTTGGAATAAAAAAAGGTGTAATATAGTATTCGTTTAAGCTACGTAGGTACCCCGTTGTGTATTTTATAAATACACCCAATTCAGCGGGCATAAGCTTGTCACGCTTACACCCGCGGAAGTTTAAGTTTGAAGCTTACACAGGTGTACGTTTTAAGCTTGTTAGTGTGAACAGTCCATGATAGGTGTGCAGAAAACCATACGGCAAAAAATTTTAACTGCTAAACATGTCTAAGTGAAACACTTTCAAAGTTTACATTGGGGTTTGTGCCATCTTTTTAGTTTACGGGTTTCAAATATTCTAGTTTGTTTTTGTTGTAGTAAAAATCAATTAATATGGCTGCGCCACAAACACACAGTCGCACAAAGGTCATGGTGGTGGCGGTCTTTTATTTTTTTTGTATTGACTTGCATAGCATCAGCTTCAGGTTGATGCGTTAGGAGCGAGTATAATGTCGCTGCACTTACTAACAGCTGCTGGGAAGGTGTCGTTGTGGGTCTGCATAAAAACTATCTGTAAATACAAATAAAAACATGGCGAAGACATTAAGCAGGCGATACCAGTAATGCTTTAAATTTCTTGTGAATATTGAGAAGCAATATTTAGAGAACGTTTGGAGAAACATTGTTACAGTGACATTGTATTGTGAAAAGCCCTGGAAAAGAATGACAAATCAATAGATGCCGCACTATTTACGGTAACGAGATTGATGACAGTTAGAGGTTGCCTATGTGCACAGATTAGGATTCGGCAAGAAGCAGGTATAGCAGAACCAATAATACTGTTAAGCAAACTATATCAATAGCCGTTTTTCTGCTTAGGTGTTTTTGTCCCGGCAGAGCAAAGTTTGTATTGTAATTTGTTGCACAAGTATTTATACCACAACTTTCAGATGTTAAAGACTGAAGCATCAATCGTGGTTACGCTAGAACTTGTTAATGCTAAAACATAATTGCTCGGATGTTGTGAACGAAAAGAGCAATCACTGAGCTGCTCTTTGGACGTTTAGCTGACTATTAAGAAAACGTTATTGAATTCAGCTTTACGAAGTAAAGGTTTCAAATGTCTGCACTTGAATAGTCATTTTATGCAGTTGGAATTGAAGCATCCGAAGACTCGATGGCTCTTCGTTAACGTTACACTCCTAACACTAGGATATCTGGAAACTGGCAACGTCTAATGCTTTTTACAACGAAGCATTACATCACTAAGTTCAATATTTTCTGCCTCTGGCAAACGGACGACACAAAAAGTACGAAAATATCACACTTAAAGTATTTATGGGTAATTTGTACACATGAATACAAGTTTGTGGATGCCGTATGTATGATGCCGTATGTATGATGCCGTATGGATGCCGTATGTATGATGTATGCAAATAATGCGGCCGCGTAGGCCACCAAAGAGACGTGTGTCCCACCCCCAACAAGCGAAGGTGCCCAGCCTGCGATAAGGAAAATCCAGAGGCAGATCACCCGTGCACGCCCAGGTGCAAGCTATGCGTGGTCGACCACGTGACCGGCAACACAGTGTGCAAGGCGCGGTTCAAGACGCCGTACGTAGTAGTACGGAGACAATCGGAGCGGTGCATTGTAGCCGAAGAAGAAAGGCAGCAGCAACAGCTGTCACTGGCCCTAGATTATCCGACGCTGCAGCCGGCAAGCAACAAGGTAAAAAGAACATTGTCCCGAGAAAGATTGGAGTCGAGGGGACGGTCACCTTGGAAGGAGAGTATACTGCGCAACAAGAGCAGGAGCCCCAGCGCCACAAGGCGGGGACAGACGCCGTCACGCGAGCGCGTGAGCTGGGCGGACAGAGCCAAGGGAGCAGCCGCGAGGAGCTGTGAGAAGGCGACCAGGAGACAGTGCTCCAAGAAACAAGAAGAAAGTGACACCATGGCGGCCCTTCGCAACGAAAACAAGGAGCTACGCAAGGCGCTGGAAGAACTACGAACGGCGCTGGAAAGCATGCGGCGCTCCCAGAACGTGCTACCAAGCCGCCCCGACACTCCTCCACCGCTGCCGCAGACGGAAGAAATGAACACCGAGCAAGAAGACAAAGAACCGGTCATCAAGAAACGCATAACGGCGACGCACGGCGCGATAGAGATCACCAGCAGCGAGGCCCGGACGGATGAGATGGCGGTGGCTCTGAAAAGCATTGAAGGGCGAGTAGACCGGATGTTCGAGACAATCCAGACGGCCATCACGGAGCAAAGCATAATCTACAGCGAAAGATTTCTCAATATAGACAGCGCTGCAACATCTGATGTCGCAGGGAGTACATACAGAACAACAATGGATCCAGGTGCAGCAGTGATTGTGTGGCAATGGAACTGTCGCGGCCTCGAGAGGAAATCGACAGTGCTACAACAGTATATTGAGAACAGTGAACAAGAACCAGATATACTTCTACTGCAGGAAACGTTATCGAAGATCTGGCCGTTACATGGATACAGGACAATTTGGTCGACAAAAGAGGATAGCAGAGGCCTGTGCGTCATGACAAAGAAGACACACACCGCATTAGAAATAGAGCTCAAGAACGTCGCAACCGACCACGCATTCGTGGAGGTTGTGATCGGAAAAAAGGCCAAAAAGAAGGAGAGCATCTATGTGCTGAATATCTATAGTAACCCGAGCAAACAGAAACAACGCTCCCGGGCACTCTTCAGCAAGGCCAGCGCGCAAGCAAAAGGGGCCAAACTGCTCGTGTGCGGTGATTTCAACGCGGCAGACCAGTCTTGGGGTTATATCAGAGGCAACGCGAAGGGCAAGCATCTGGCGGAGGACGCGGCCAACACCGGATATATCCTAGTCACGGACCCGACTAATCCAACGAGAACCGGAAACTCGGTGTCCCGGGACACAACGCCTGACCCGACCTTCGTTAAGAACATTGCGGAGTAAGAGGTCACGTGGAGGAATACCGTGACGGACCTAGGCAGCGATCACGCTGTAGAAGAGACCAGGATCAGATTAAAGACACGAACGCCACAAATACGAAAGCACCACTGGGTCGACTGGCAAGCATTCCGGACGCAGGGGGCCGAACGAGCAGAGGAAGAAATCACGGACATAAGTGCCTGGATGGAGAGAGTCACTTGTGACGTCAAGGCTGTCACGAAGGAGATTACAACGGACGACGACAGGGTAGACGGCGTCGACAGCCGGCTAGCCCACCATTCTGGAGACCAAGCGCTCTATACGAGAATGATGGAAAAAGCAAAGTCTTAACAGCAGACTGCGCAAAAAGGTGGCTGAACTCAATCGCAAAATCGAGGAGCACAGACGCGTGCTCAGCGACCAAAAATGGAACGAAATTTGCAATGTCGCAGAGGGCCAAATGCATAATAGAAATACTTGGAATCTGTTTCGTCACCTCTTCGACGAAATCAAGACAAAATCTCACCAACGGGACAGACTAGCGAAAATGATGCATCGGGAAATCAAAGAAAAGGGAGCGACGGCGGTGGCGCAGCAGCTACTCAATAAGTACATCCCCGACTCGCCGAAGGTCACGCACGGCAACTATCGAGGCAGAATGAACGAGAAATTAGACAGAGAAATCAGTGTGGCGGAAGTACGAGTGGCAGCGCAAGAGCTTAACAGCAGGTCGGCGCCGGGACCAGACAGGGTGCCCAATAGGGCGCTCCGGAACCTGGAAGAAGCGTCGATAGTAGCGCTGACCAAATATTACAATGTCTGTTGGAGTACGGGAGTCGTGCCGAAAGAATGGAAGAGCTTACGGATGATCCTGATCCCCAAGCCGGGCAAATCACCAAATATAGACAACCTCCGACCAATCTCCCTGACGTCCTGTGTGGGCAAGGTGTTCGAGCACGTGCTGATGGCACGTTGGCAAGATTACCTCGAAGACAACGACCTCTACCCCGCAACGATGATTGAATTCCGACGGCATCTCTGCACACAAGACGCCATGCTGCAGTTGAGACACCTAACCAGCGACAGGGACACCCGAGACACTAGGGCTGTATTGGGGCTCGACGTACAAGGAGCTTTTGGTAACGTTTACCACTCGGCAATACTCGAGCAAGTTTCGAGGTTGAACATGAACAAAAGGTCTCACGAGTATACCAAGAGCTTCCTGATGGGGCGAACGGTGGTGCTCATCGCCGGAGATGTCGAGACGAAAGCCAAGGAGATCGGAAGCCGAGGCACGCCTCAAGGGTCAGTGATCTCGCCGCTCCTGTTCAACCTGGTAATGATCAGGGTCCCCCACCACCTCGCAGAGGTGGAGAACGTCGAGCATACGATATATGCCGACGATATCACCCCGTGGGTAAAGGGAGGTAGCGACGCCCAAGAGGAAGATGTCCCGCAGAAAGCAGTGAGGACCGTCGAGGGGCTCGAGGGCACTGGCCTGAGATGCTCACCGTGTAAGTCTGAGCTGCTTTTGTACAAGCCCACAGACAGTCAGCGTGAACAACGATGAGAACGAGACGAGATTAAGATCTACAGCCAGGACGGGTCGGTGATCCCCAGGGTATCTCACATCAGTGTACTGGGTATGCTTCTCAGCGAGAAGGGCAACAATGGGGGCACAATGGCGAAGATCGCCGGCAAGGCGGCCAGCGCCATTCGACTCATGAAACGAGTTTCCAACAGGAAGAGGCGGCTGCGCGAGGGGAACCTCATACGACTATACTCGGTTACAACTCAAGAACGGCACCACCTCATGTAGTGTATCACTCCGCCAAAGCGCCGGACCCGTGACGTCAGTGCGCGCGCGGTTTGAAAGGGGTTTGCTATGAATGCGTGATATCATCTGCTTTGTCTCACGCAGCTTGTTTGTCGTCACTGGAGTCGTTTGTAAGCATATTAAGTTCAAAAAAATCACGGGAACGGCTCACGCCATGTTCAAAATATTCCCAGTAACGCCCTACTTGCACCGCGCGGAGAAATATCCGGCTACGGTGATAAGGCACAGCCGCAACTTCCGGTTCCGTTCTTAAGTTGTCACCGAGTATAGTGCAGTCATTCGTAATGAGCCACATAACATACGCGGCGGCGTTTCACAAGTAGAAAACCAATGAGAAGAAAAAGGTGAAATCGCTCATTCGAATGGCGTATAAGACGGCCATCGGACTACCCGAGTCTACAAGTACCCAGCGACTGCTAATCCTGGGCGTACACAACACCTTGGACGAAGTCATGGAGGCCCAACGGGTGGCGCAGCTAGAGAGGCTAACCATAACCAAAGCACGCAGAAGAATCCTGGACAAGCTGGGATACAACGACCATGAACAGCAGGGAACCAAGACGCAGCTACGAGGCGACACCAGGGACAAAATCCAGGTGGATGCAGTCCCGCGCAACACGCACCCGGAGTACAACGAGGGCAGGCGGCGAGCACGGGGCATGGCGCTGGCGGAGCTCCACGCCGGGGACGCTGGAGCACGCTACGTCGATGCAGCAGAATACTGCAACGAACGTGGCTTCGTGGTGGCGGTGGTCGACGCCGACGGCAACGTCCGAGCGGCGGCCAGCGTTGCAAGCGGTAGACTTGAGGAAGCAGAGGAGGGGGCGATCGCGCTGGCCCTCAAAGATCCCGGCTGCACAACAGTCCTGAGTGATTCCAGGCAAGCTGTCAAAAAGTTCTCCAAATGCAGGGTTTCCCCCGTAACGGAGAAACTACTGCGAAGACAACCAAGCCTCATGGGGAAGACGAGAATAGTGGTTCCCGGCACACGCAGGTACGGTGTCGGCACGTGCTGAGAACCACAATGAAACCGCACACGCTCGTGCGCGCGAACTCACTAACCGCGCCGAGCAAAGTGGCGGAGAGCATTTGTGGCACAGCACACGAGACCGAATGACTACCTACAAAGAAATTACTCAGGCCTATCGACTTGCCAGACGCAAGCTCCCGCCACCCTGCAAGGATTGAGCAGGGAGCAGGCGGTCATCTATAGGCAACTCCAAACAAAGACGGTCCCGAGCCCCTACCTAAAGCACAAGATGTACCCGGAGACATACCCTGATGCCACCTGTCGGGTGTGTCGCAAAGCTCCAGCAAGACTCGAGCACATCGTCTGGGATTGCCTAGCATACCCGGACGAATCAAACACAAGAACGATGCCACCTGCCTTCGAGGAGGCGGTGCGGACTGAAGACCGAAATCTTCAACTAAAGGCTGTCCAGCGAGTCATCGTGGCGCTGGCCAGGCAGGGGGACCCTGGCGACCCGGTGACGGGGAGCGGAGGACCCCTAGCCGGGTTGGCTACATCTGCGGTGACGACTCCGGCCAAGTCATGAAGACCTAGCAATAGGACTTAAAGGGGCCCTGAAAGGCGTTTTGAGCACACTAAATTGACTAGCGCAATCGTTAGATTGGGTCGTCAACATCATCTGTGCCAAGTATTACTCTTTTACGAGCAGCGGAAAGCTCACACTTTTGTTGAAAAGTTTGTCGCTTTTTTCTCACCCTTTCCTTCGTGTTTTTGGACGCCGCCATCTTCACATGTATACATCATCAATTCCCAGATGTTCGTCATGAGCTAGACATCCTGCTATTGGGCGGCTTTTTCACGCACTTCCGGCAAAGAGATCAGTCGTCTGCTCAGCGTCGGCTCGCCGGCTGATCTGCCAGCGGAGTGCCGGAGTGCTTGGACATTTTACGACAAACGAAACAAGTGTAAACAAACTCTTAACCGTTTGTATTGAATGCAACACGGCCATAACACGACATGAATATTCTCTTACCTGAGTACGTTCCATAAAGAAAGCGTTGAAGCCCCGTGGAACTTCTTTCGTACAATCGCAAAGAACGCCCTGAGCCGAATGCCCGGGTTTGACGCATACAGGTTATTCAACTTCCAAACAATCCAGAGATGCGTTTCTAACGAACACAACGTCACAACATGCGTTGAAAGTCTGAACCACGATTGACAGAGGATGGGTTGCCTCCTGCCCGTCGTAAATTCGGCACTCACCTCGCGCGCGGTTTGCGGGGACGAACAGCAAGTCACTTAACTCTGGCGCACAAGCCGAGATGGCTTTTAGCCACGCACACTGCACATACCCCATGCGAGGTTGAGAAGTACGCCTCTTGAGAAAGATAATCCAGACCATGGGAAGCACTATCCACCCGCAGAAGCACAACGTCGCATTTCATCGCGAAACAAAGGCATACACAACACACACACCATCGCCTCCTGTAATGAATGCCAAACGCATCTCGCACTTCCAAATGGGAGTGAGTAGTATGCCTGCAGTGCCCATATGCCGCGAGGTGGGGCCCCAAGCTGAACCGAGATCACGCAACCGTAACTGACTTCTAGAGCGGTTTGTGTCTTGTTGCCAGGGCAACCAATGTTTGATATTGTCAAAGAAATGGTGCTCGCTCCAGCGCTAGAAAGCTCAGATCCGCGGCGGAGCATGTTTTGCAAACGTTGCCGCTCTCCACCACGCGTGGCCCCAAGCTGAACTGGCGTTTTGTGCACGGGTTCTGCATAGGTTTAAAATGCCTTTTTCACATGCCGCCGGCAGAAATTACCACCGCCACAAAATAAGACCCCGCACCAGCGGGGCCACACCTGATACGGCGCTTTTTGGATAAACAGTGCGCGGTGCATGAGGGGCATGAGGGACCGAGCGCACGCTCCTCCCCGAGCGGCTGCGAGTTCGCCGCCGGTTAAAAGTCACGTGCTGCCCTTCAGCAACGCACACCGCGAAAGGGCAAGGCCAGGCCGCTGCACAAATGCGGTCAGATTTTTCGTTCGCTTTTCCAGCTTTGATCGGAGTGAGGGATTCAAGGTGTCAACAAAGCTTGCCCGTAGCAGACGGCGGTATGAGCAGCGCGATGGCGGAAGTACGTCACCGCCGAGGAGCGCAGCATCATGGGAGGGAAGGCTCGCTCGCGGTCAACAGCGGAGAGTAAGTTGAAAGGAGGAGGAAACGCGGCGCGACGGTAATGCGCGGTTTTTGATTTACGATTTCTCAGCTAATACTCATCGCTTCAACAAAATTCTTCCGGGAGGAGATTACTAATACATTGCTTTATTTGGTTACATGTACATCCACGCATCGGCGGAAGGTATTTCAGGACCCCTTTAATTCGCAGGCCCCGAAGAATTTTTTTTCAATCCAACCCAATCACTCCTGACGCCAAGCTTATCATTGAACGAAGTGCGCCCACAATGAGTGCTGCGGTGGGTCGTCAAGAGCGCCCAAGCGGCCCCAGCGAGTTTAGGTGAGGCACTGGCGGGATCGAGAAGTTTCTCGAGGCGTGTGCCGAAATGACCGGGAAACCAGTTTCAACCACGTTGATTCGCAAGGTTTCTTTCTTCAATCTGTTATGTTTAGTTGGAGCCATTGCCAATCACTGCTGTTACCCATAAATGTAGGGTAGCGTTGCGTAGTAGTAACGCTGCAATTTACGACGTAGACAACAGCGGCCAAGTGAGTGTACAAAAAGGTACAGGTACCGCTGTGCGACTTTATTCGTCAAAACAAAAACATTGGCCTTCCGTGGCGCGGGAACATACCGTCTATTTTGACCTAATCGCCATCGCCATCGCGTTTATAGTAATTACGTGCTATCTGTTAAGAAAACGGCGTACGCTGGCATGCTCCAGGAGATTCCGCTTGAAGGCGCTAGAGTTTTACGGCGGCGACACTGCTGGTAGGCGAAAAGTGCTTTTATAATTACCTAATTGATATATCTGAAACAATGATACGGACATAACACAGGTAGTCTGGAGTACAAGTTTCTAACTTATGTTCTTACGTCCGCGGCCCCAACGCATTAACTGGGTCTATTAGAGCCATCTAGCCATCGTGGCTTTGAAGCAAGCCCGTAGGGTGTTCCGGGGGCTGTTAGTTTGAATACTATGAACACGCACATGTATCGATGGTTCTTTTCAACTAAATATTTTGTTATTTCCGAAAACGTTTTGGCAGAATTTTGTATAAAACCCAAGACCTGTTTTTTTTTGTCCGAGCGCTATCGTTCATTTGGTGTGCCATCTCTTGGCAACTTCCATCACGGACGCATCAAGCATCAGATGAAAGGGCAGGTAGAAAATCCGGTGTTGTGGCTAAGACATGGTACACAAACTGGCACACGGATGCCTCACAAAAGGGCAACGGCGGAAAAACCAAGCGCACGTAAAAGTATGCTCAGGTTGAGGCCAAATTTAGGAAGGAGGCAATTGTAAACAACAGAGGTAATGGAGTTCCAAAATAGTTTTGTTTCTTGGGTTCAGGATTCAAAATCAAACCCAGGGACTCCGGAATAAGTAATTACCCTTTAAAAGCATTCGCATTTATTTGGGTTAAAATGTAAATGAAACACAGATCCTCTGGATTGCGTGTGCGACACGTCCCGACGACTCAAAGGCTCTTGCTGACTACAGCTGGTCTACATAATGCGTAATTGCACTGCTTTGAAACGAGAAATAGAGTATAATATATTTAGGCCTACAACAGTATACTCGTCATGCTGCTTTAAGGAGGGAATAATTGCGCAAGTACCAGCGGATGTTTCCACAAAATGGGCTGTTTTATGGTTGTGGAACTCGAGTGCATCATGCGGCATCCTAAGCAACACCACACTGCTCTCGTCCGACCCCCCCGTTAGGTAGCCAAAACCTGTATTTTTCCCTCTATTTCTTCCAGCTACGGAAGTGGAAGTGCGCGATGGTTTTGGTTGCCGCTGTTTCCGCCGCTGAATCCGCGATCACCCAGCCACGACCCGATGGCACATGCCTTGATCCAGCTGCGCAAATATTTTGCTCGGCAAAGTGCTTGGCAAAATATGTAGTGCCCTATAGCGGTCAACAGGTGTCGCGTGTAAGGATTTAGAGCACGGGAATAAACGGTAACGCCTGAGTGGAGCGAACTGTTTTAACCATTTCTTCCCTGGTGTCGTCATTTGGCGACACCGCACAACTTATAAAGTAGCACTTATAGAGTAAAACTGAAACTGCTAGTTTTCTGGTTAACAGTTCTTCAGGGATGCCTATTTCGATAAAAAGCTTCATTCTTGCGTTTTTAAAGAGATGACGCTCCGAAAAACACGAAAATCTAGCCGACGTAGGTTATAACGACGGGGCGGGTGAGCAAACTGAAATCCTGGTTTGTCAAAACACTCAGATTTTTTAGTACTTGCAGTGCAAGCTTTATTTATTGTGTACGTTTAGGGTGTCGCAACCTTCACAAAAGGAAGAAAATATTTTTTTATTCCCGACAGTGAAATTTTAATTGCCTAATGACATAAGAATTTGTGACGACTGCAACGTAATCAATATTTGCAGTATCACTACAATATTACGCTTGTACACTTATAAGGACGTAACAGTACGAAAACGCAGAAATCAAATTTTTTGGTCGACAGAAAAATTGCAGAGCTGAATGGGAAACCTGTCTGCGTATGGGAATTTTAATTTTCACTTGTTTTCCGGTTAAAACTGATTGCCTCTTTCCATATTGTTTCGTTTCGAGTACGCCGAGAGGCCGGGACTCTTTTTTGACCACCTTTTTTCTTAGAGTGTGCTTCGGCTTGAACACACGCCGTTTTGGTCAAAACCCGCGAATATACCCCTGAAATACTGATACCGGACCAAGGGGTTATTTTAGCAGTAAATAATTAACCTAAATATTGTTAATGCCGAACTAGTAGATGTGAAATAAAACTGAGGTGAAGGTCCTTTTCATGCCTGTAAGCCAGAACTTCTCCCGTGGAAAGGTGGAGGCGGGGGTATACCGACAGAACAGCACGCGACGAAAGGGCACGCGACAGAAGAGCACCGACATAACAGCACGGCGTCAGAAGGGCACGCGTCAAAACAGCAGGCGACAGAACAGCACAGCGTCAGAAGGGCAGAACGTCAAAAGCGCACACGACAGAAAAGCACAGCGTCAAAATAGCACAGCGTCAAAAGCGCACGTGCCAGAATAGCACGGCGCCAAAACAGCACACGTCAAAACAGCTGGAGTAGAAACGGAGACACCGACCAAAAGAAACTTAAAAACTTTAAAACAACAACAAGACGTTTCGGCTTCGTTACTGAAGCCTTGTTCCCAATGAGGCGAATAAAAGTTCATGCACGCTTATGTTCTCTTGAGCACGTGACGTAGGCAGCGTGTGTATGACGGGGGGAGGGTTCCTTCATTTCGATTAAGTGTATGACGTGTCGTCTGTATTTCCAGAGATTCGAGATAGAGCCGAGATAGATATTTCGTCTGTATTTCCAGAGACTCGAGATAGATAGATAGAGGTTGTGTGTGCGGTGGAGTGTGCGGTTAACCAAGTTGATCCGTCCCGCCGTGACGAGACGCGCACCCGCGCTATTGGCGTACTTTCTGGGCTGCACCAGCGGAAGTTCGTCTCGCCCCTTTCTGCGGATGAACGGAAGGCTGTCAAGCGACTCCAGGCGAACACCGAAATCGTGATTCTTCCGGCTGACAAGGGGAATGTGACGGTACTAATTGACACGTCTGTCTACAAAAGCAAGGTACTGGCTCTGCTGGATGACCAGGACACTTACGTCCGACTCACTCGGGACCCGACCTTGAAAGTACAGAGGGACTTACAGACACTCCTGGCGGATGTGTTTCGCTTCGTTCCTCCCGAGCGCAAGTCTCTGTATTATTCGCTTCTGTGCCATAATGGCGCCGCACCTGCACTGTACGGCTTACCGGAGGTTCACAAGCCTAATTTCCCCCTGCGTCCAATCGTTGACTACACCCGGTCCCCTCTCTACAAGTTGTCCGGATACCTGCACAAAATTGTGTCTCCACTCGTCGGGAAGGGATCGACGCATGTGAGCAACTCCTGCGATTTCATTGAAAAAGTTCGTGACGTGGCAATAGACGACGACGAACTGATGGTCTCTTTCGACGTGGTGTCGCTATTCACCTCGATTCCGACTGACATGGCTGTGGAAGCATGCACTACCGTGCTAGAATCCGACCGGACTTGGCAAGAAAGGTCGCCGATTGACGTTCCAGACCTCAAGAGGCTCCTCTGCTTTTGCCTTGGGAATACATACTTCTGCTTCGACAATGTCTTCTACAGGCAAGTCCACGGTACCGCTATGGGTGCCTCTGTCTCTGTTACTGCTGCCAATCTTACGATGGAATGGCTGGAAAATCGCGCACTCGCTTCCTTCAGTCCACGCCCAAGAATTTTTCTGCGCTACGTGGACGACTGTTTCTGTGTGGTTCGACGCAGCGCCTTGGCTTCGTTCACTGCGCATTTGAACAGTCAAGAAAAGGCCATCCAATTCACAGTAGAGACTGAGGTCGACCATAGACTCGCATTTTTGGACGGGCTTGTCAGCCGATGCGATGGTACGCTCTCGTTTAATGTGTACAGAAAGGATACGCAGACTGGCCGATACCTAAACTTTCGGTCCGTTCACCCTGACGCTCACAAAAGGTCTATTGCTGCATCGCTCTTCAGCCGTGCGAACCGCCTTTGTACGAAAGCAGAAGACCGTTTCACCGACCTCGACAGGGTACGAAACGATCTCTCGGCAAGCGGCTATCCCCGGGCGTTCTTGAACGGGGTGGAACGCCGCCTGTCCAATCCTGCCGGACCGGCTGATCCCCGACCAAGATAGCGTGCTGCCATTCCCTACATCCCTGGTGTAAGCGAAGCCTTGTCCCGCGTGCTGCGTAGTTATGACGTTGAGGTGGCACACGTGCCTGCGTGTAAGCTGCGGAACGCACTCGTGGGCGGTAAGGATAGGCTTCCGAGAATGGTTTCCTGGCGTAGTATAGAAGATTTAATGCGCAGATTGCGATTTCGCTTACATAGGTGAATCGGGTAACTTCAAGCAGAGATTACGGCAGCACCAGAAAGATGTAAAAAACAAGCGTGTGGCGTCGAATGCTCTTGCCGAGCACGTGGGTGCAACGGGCCATGGGATTGATTGGGATAATTCCACAATCATCGGCCAAGAAAGGAACTTCAGATCGCGGCTCTATCTCGAGTCTCTGGAAATACAGACGGCACGTCATACACTTAAACGAAATGAAGGAACCCTCCCCCCATCGTACACACGCTGCCTACGTCACGTGCTCAAGAGAACATAAGCGTTCATGAACTTTTATTCGCCTCATTGTGAACAAGGCTTCAGTAACGAAGCCAAAACGTCTTGTTGTTGTTTTAAAGTTTTAAAGTTTCTTTTGGTCGGTGTCTCCGTTTCTACTCCAACATGTTTCCTGACCAGACGGGTTTCCGTCAAACCCTCGACTTCACGTCAAAACAGCACACCGCAAGGGCACAGCCCTGAAACAGTTGGATGTGGTGGCGTAGCTGGGTAGTCTGACGTAGTGCACTGGCGGGGCGAGCGCGGGCCGCCTAGCACGCATTTTCTCGGGCCCGGGCCGGGCTCGGGCTTGAACCAAAATTTTCGGGCCGTGCCATCCGAGGCCCGGCAATCCTGTGCCGCAAATTGTAAATTGTTGACAAAAAATATTTTTGTTGATCTCTCAGGTTGTGGGGAGCGCCTTGGCACGACACCTTGTGTCCTAGGGGGTGTCGCCCGGAGCCCCTCGCCATGGGCTCCCTTCCCTCGCCCTCCTCGCCTTCCGTGCGGCCACCGGGCCGCGAGACTTGGGGACGTCGGGGCCCGAGGGATGGCGCTGGCGGACACGGGGCAGCGGGCGGCGAGGTGAGGGAGCGGGCGGGGGTGCTGAAGAACCGCGCGGGGACTCGGGACGCTGGAGTTTTGGTGTGTGTGCGTGTGTATGCCCGGACGAGGATGTAAGTAAAGAGTTCTTTCACGCAACCGCAGTGTGCCTCATTCCTTGGCATGCCGTAGAGAGCAGGCCCACAAGGTTAAGTGAGAACAAAAGAAGTGAAGTGTAAATTCATTACGGTGCTGTAAAGGATATGATAAAAGATGACTTCGCGTAGAAAGCCTTTACATGAATAAAAAAGGTATCTGGGACCCATCAGCATAGTGGGAGAGAGTGGGCCAGAAAACGACGGTACTCTAGCCCCACTGTACAACATGATTGTCTTTTCCCTTTTCCTTTCAAACACAAACAGAACAAATGTGACCTTGACTTTGGACTATGTGCAGAGTTTGAAGGACCAATTTTTGAAGCAGTGGCCATGATTTCTTCCGAGAAATTTTTTTAAAAACCATGAAAAGGGGCAAAAACGAACAGAAGCACCGGTAAAATATTGCTGCCAGCGTAACTAGAGGAAAATACTGAAATGCAGCGGTGAAACCGGACGCATCGTCTGCTCAAATTTCGGCAAGTAATGAAACAGCGAAAGCTGCAGTATCGGAACGTGTAGAGAAACTCCTACAGAGCATCTTGCGCCCTGTGTAATGTTTCTATAGGCTTTAAAATCGAACCATTTGCTCAGTTAGGCATTCCATAAAACCGTGCTCTTCTGTCGCTGTGCTGTTTTGACGCTGTGCTCTTCCGTCGCGTGCGCTTTTGACGCCGTGCTGTTTTGACGTATGCTGTTTTGACGCGTGCTTTTTTGACGCCGTGCTGTTATGGCGGAGCTCTTCTGTCGCGTGCCCTTTCGTCGTGTGCTGTTTTGACGGCGCCCCGGAGGCGGGTATTTGGCCAAAAGAGGACTTCTGAAAGTTTGAATTCTCGTTGAAAACAAACTTGTCGGTTCTTTTAATGTCGCTTCAGTAAAACTATTCAATAACAGTGTGGTGAAAGCTACAACTATCGAGTTGCATTTCCTACTGCATATACCCGTATTGTGGGCGCTAGCATAGTGCCTGGATGCATGAAAACTGCTGCAGTGCAAGGCGAAGCAATAGCTAGTGTACAAGCCTCGGTAAAATGGCTCCTGAAATTCTTAGCGTGTCATCGGCACTCTGATGTTCTTTACTGTCCGCCTTTAAGGAGTGAACATCCTCAGGGGCTCGCGTTGACTCGGCCAACTCCGCTTCTACGGCTATTTCCCCCATCTCGGAAGAGCGACTTGCAGCAATTGAAAATGCATACAGAAATGCAGTGGCTGAACAAACACAGGAATATGTTATTCTTCATCAAATCCTCTTAACTAACGAAACCACTATTCAAGCTAACATGGAAGGGCTACATGATGAAATGCATGACTTTATACAAGTAATGGTTGCCAACAATACTACCCCAAACCTTGCGGAAAATATTCCGATCTCGCCTTGAAATCCCACCAATGTACAAGCGTCGTAAGCCAATTCAATTCTGCCAGTGCAATTGCAGGGGCTTTATCTGAAAACGCCTTAACCTGCAAATGCTTCTTTCAACGGAATCAGAAACGGCCTCAGTTATAGCTTTACAGGAACCTGGCCTCGAAGTAAAACTCACAGGCTACCAAACGTTTCAATCTAGCAAAAATCCGTACACAGCTACGCTAGTACATCGTCAGTAATTTGATAGCATCGGCATACCTCATGATTGTGACGTATTATATCCCCCAAACGCACTGTCTCCCGACGTTATGTACGGAATGTGTATAGCAGCCCTCGGGGACACGCCCGCAGCTTCACTCAACTATTTACTCTTGCCTCACGAGCCGCGCAACAGCACTCGGTAGTTGGACTAGGTGAATTCAATGCCCTGCACACGGTGGGGGGCTACAGCGAATCCACACGAAAAGGCGGCCTCTTATGGCAATTTGTACAAGCTCAACGGCTGACCGTTTAGTCAAATCCTTCCATCCCCACGAGGATAGGTAATAGTTCACAAAAGGGCACTTTGCCAGATCTCTCTTTTACATGCCGGATAGATAGGTCAAAGTGGAGCTGCACGACCCGCACTTTAGGCAGCAACCACTTTATCAGTCAACTGGACATCCAGCTTACTTCCACATTAACACCCCGCCTTCGACAAGAATATCTCACCGATTCGGACGCCTTCAGACGTGCGTGAGAGCAGAACACTCCCCTCGAGGTCAATGCCGCTACACCCCAGGAGTGGGTTACCGAACTGATAGACATTGAACAGTAGCGAGATCAGCTAATACTTCCAGATACTCCCGCTCAAACGGGGGACACTCGCCTAGAGCCCCTGTGGGACGCGTGCAAAAGCTTACAGAGCAAATGGAGGCACCAGGAACATAATAGACACCTTCGCTTTTAGATAGCAAACGTTGCTAAAACAATCGAAGCATACACAGCACAGTTGAGCCGCGCGCAGTGGGGGCAGTTTTGTGTCCAGATAAAAGGCAAGTATGGCATGCGTCGCACTTGGGCCATATTGCACCATATGCTCGACCCCGGTCAGTCCCGAACGGCCAACAACCATCGCCTCACAAAAATAAAACAGACATAATCCAAAACGTCTAGAACGCCTCCTAGCCCTATACATCGCCCAGGGGAGCACTATATCGCTTCCGCCTTATCAAGGAACGAACAATAAGGAGCAATATCAAGATATAACCGAAGCCTAGTCAGAGCGGCACTCCCTACTATCCCACCTGGTTCAGAACCAAGTATGAATGGCAGTACCAAAAAAATGCTCCGCCACGTTGATGACAACTCAAACACAGTATTGGCCCAATACTATAATTACTACTGGAGCAATTCAGTCATACCTCCTATGTGGACACACGCCAAACTTCTCCTGATAGCTAAGCCTGGCCAACCGCTCAGCCTTGAACACCTTCGAACAAGTTGTCTTACCTCATGTACGCGAAAAGTCATGGAGCATGTTGTCCACGCGCGCCTGGTAAAATATCTTGACCGGATGGGCGTGTTTCCGCATACTATGATAGGATTGTGGCATGGGTTATCTACACAAGACATGCTCCTACAACTAGAACACGTGATCATCACACCTCCGTGTAAAGTAGACGCGGCCGCTATTCTTGCACTTGACTTCACGAAGGCTTTCGAACGAGTATGCAACACAACCATACTCCAAAATTTAGAATCGATAGCTCGAGACCAACGCACGTACAACTTCTTCTTATCCACCCGCACGGCAGTGCTACAAATTAGGGATATTGTAACCGACAGCATACCCCTTCCTTAAAAAGGTACTCCTCAAGGAACTGTGCTCTCCCCGCTGCTTTTTAATCTAGCCTTGACAAATCTTCGTCAGCAGCTTGCTCGGACTCCTCGTCTTCGGCATAGTATTTATGCTAACTGCATTACCCTTCGTACGTCGGGAAGCAGCGATGCACAAATTGACGATGTTGTTCAAATGGGGGCTGATATAGTCAATGCCGAAGCCATGAAGACAGGCCTTAAATTGTCTCGAGAGAAGTCCTAACTTCTTGTAGTTCCCGCGAAAAAACCGCTAGTCAACCACCAAAAAAATTCATATAAGTCAGACAAACGTACCGGCAGTACCGAGCATAGAAATCCTACTCCTCAAGGGACTGTGCTCTCCCTGCTGCTTTTTAATCCAACCTTGAGAAATCTTCGTCAGCAGCTTGCTCGGATTCCTCGTCTTCAGCATAGTATTTATGCTAACTATATTACCCTTTGTACGTCGGGAAGCAGCGACGCACAAATTGACGATGTTGTTCAAATGGGGGTTGACATAGTCAATGGCGAAGTCACGAAGGCAGGCCTTAAATGGCCCCCAGAGAAGTCCTAACGTCTTCTACTTCCAGCGAAAAGAACTGTTTAGTCAACCATCCAAAAAATCCATATTGTCACGAAGACAAGGACGATGCAGTCTTCTTGAATAAGAAACACGTTTATTGGAGCGAACTTGTGCTCCCCTAACAACTCAAAAGAATACAGAGGCGGCGAAGCAGCGGTCAACAAAGTGATTTGCACAGGCGAATGGCGTCAAACCGAATGCCCCGGCGTCCGCACTGCAGGCTTTTTATCTTTTGGCGCGCGTGGTTCTCGAAACGTCGATTCGCATCGAGAACATAGTAGATCCAAGAAGATTATTCTGGGCTGTTCACGTTAGATCGGAATGCTCTCCCTATCACCACAGATAACACATGCGGCACAGAAAGAAAGAATGGAACACGCGCTTCCCTTGGTGCAGAGATAACACAGACCGGCGCAGCCGGCGGTAAAAGCAAAACACAAAACAAACAAACCCAATGTATGGTCCGCGGCATTACCCCCCCCCCCCTCTAAGAGTGCGTCGACCCGATGCTAACATAAGCGACAATCCGAACAAATGAAAATAAAAGTTCGTCATCGTCCGTAGAAAGGTTTTAAGCGAACCACGTGGACGACTTCAGGCCGCGTGCGTTGTCGTGATGTGCCGGAGTCACCATCGGGGATCACTTCGTAGGTAAGTTGGCCAACACGTCGTAGAATCTGGTAGGGTCCGAAATACCGAAAAAAAAGCTTCTCACTGAGTCCGCGTCGTCGGATGGGAGTCCAAACCCACACACGATCCCCTGGTTGGTACTCGGCGTCTCGGCGTCAGAGGTTGTAGCGGCCCGCATCCACCAGCCGCTGGTCCGTTATACGAACTCGAGCGAGCTGGCGGGCCTCCTCCGCACGTTGAAGATATCCGTGGACGTCGGCGTTGAGGTCGTCGTCTTCTACGTGCGGAAGCATGGCGTCGAGCATCGTAGTCGGCCTTCTACCGTAGACAAGCTCGAACGGCGTCAGCTGCGTCGTCTCCTGGATAGCCGTGTTGTACGCAAACGTGACATACGGGAGCACTTCGTCCCAAGTCTTATGTTCAACGTCAACGTACACTGACAGCATATCTGCGATTGTCTTGTTCAGACGTTCTGTTAGTCCGTTCGTTTGGGGGTGGTACGCCGTCGTTCTTCGGTGATCCGTGTTGCTGTAGCGTAATACTCCTTGCATCAGCTCCGCAGTAAATGCCGTTCCACGGTCTGTGATCAGGACTTCCGGCGCTCCATGTCGCAGCACAACTTGGCTTATAAAGAACTTCGCCACTTCTTGTGCAGTCCCCCTCGGAAGAGCGGCGGTCTCTGCGTAGCGCGTCATGTAGTCTGTCGCTACGACAATCCACTTGTTCTGTGATCGTGACGGAGGGAACGGGCCCAAAAGGTCCATTCCAATCTGTTGAAATGGTCTCGATGGGACGGCGATCGGTTGCAGAAGTTCGGCGGGTCTTGTCGGCGGCGTTTTTCGTCGCTGGCAGTCACGGCAGCTCCGGACGTAGTGGGTGACGTCAGAGGTAGGGCCGGGCCAGTAGTACCTCGCCTTGATTTTTCCAATAGTGCGGGCTGTGCCCAGATGTCCGGAAGACGGGTCGTCGTGGCACGCTTCCAAAATTTCGTCACGAAGGTCCGCGGGGATGACGAGAAGGTAATTCGCTCTTGTTCCGGGGCTGAAATTCTTCTTCACAAGGACGGAGTTTCTCAGGCTGAATGCTGGTAAGCTGCGTTTGAAGGTCCTAGGAACGGCAATGTTGCATCCCTCGAGGTACTCGATTATGACGCGTAAGTCGGGGTCGGCACGCTGCTGGGCGGCTAGGTCGCTCTCCGTCACGATCCCGAAGAACGCGCTGTCTTCATCAGAGTCTTGTGGTGGTGGGTCGACGGGGGCGCGGGACAGGCAGTCGGCGTCGGAGTGTTTCCTGCCGGATTTATAAACGACTGTAACGTCGAACTCCTGCAGGCGCAATCTCCACCGCCCAAGACGGCCAGAGGGGTCCTTCAAATTGGCGAGCCAACACAGCGCATGGTGGTCTGTTACAACCTTGAATGGCCTTCCATACACGTATGGGCGAAATTTTGAAATCGCCCATATAATAGTCAGGCACTCTTTTTCAGAGGCAGAATAGTTTTTCTCCTCCTTCGACAGACCACGGCTGGCATAGGCGATTACCCTTTCGCAGCCGCTTTGCTTTTGGACAAGGACGGCACCCAAGCCTATATCACTGGCGTCCGTGTGCATTTCCGTTTCGGCATTTTCGTCGAAATGAGCGAGCACGGGTGGGCTTTGCAGGCGTTTTTGCAGCTCGCCGAATGCTTTTTCTTGGTCGTTTTCCCAGCTGAAAGGGGTGCTATCTTTCGTCAAGCGCGTGAGTGGCTCTGCAATTCGTGCGAAGTTTGCGACGAAGCGCTGGTAGTATGCGCACAGTCCGAGAAATCTTCGCACACCCTTCTTGTCTTTGGGTGTTGGGAAGTTGGCTATGGCTGAAGTTTTTGCCGCGTCAGGCAGGACTCCTGCGGCGTTGACGACGTGGCCTAAAAACTTCAGGTCCTCGTACGCGAAACGGCACTTCTCAGGTTCAGCGTCAACCCCGACGTACAAATGGCCTCGAGTACAGGCTCCAACCTTGCAAGGTGCTCGTCGAAAGTTCAGGCGAATGCCACAACGTCGTCGAGGTATACGAGGCAGGTGTGCCACTTCAGGCCAGCTAGCACCGTGTCCATGACTCTTTGAAACGTTGCTGGCATCGTGCACAACCCAAATGGCATCATCTTGAACTCGTACAGGCCGCCAGGGGTTATAAATGCAGTCTTCTCTCGGTCTCTCTCGTCCACTTCAATTTGCCAGTAGCCGGTCTTCAGGTCCATCGATGAGAAGTACTTCGCGTGGCAGAGGTGGTCGAGGGCGTCGTCGATTCGGGGGAGGGGGTACACGTCCTTTTTCGTGATTTTGTTCAGTCGCCGGTAGTCAACGCAAAACCTTAATGTGCCGTCTTTTTTCTTTACGAGTACGACGGGCGCAGCCCAGGGGCTTTTCGATGGCTGTATAATGTCGTCGCTGAGCATGTCGTCGACTTGAGTCCGGATGGCTTCCCGTTCGTGTGAAGAGACGATGTACGGTGACTGTCGGGTAGGTCGGGCTCCGTCTTCGATTATTATTCGGTGCTTCGCTAGAGGGGTCTGACGTAGTTTTGCGCTCGACGAAAAACATTCGCTATAGCGACGCAGCAAAGCCAATAATTTTTTCCGTTGTTCTTGCGGTAGCGCCGGATTCACGTCGAATGGCTGCGGGAGCTTGAAGATTTCTACGGGTGTGCGTTCAAAGTCGGCGACCGCGATCACATCACTTGCTTCTTGCGTTTCTTCGAGGAACGCAATTGCAGCTCCCTTGTTTAAATGCTGGTACTCTTCGGCGAAATTAGTGACCAAAACGTGAGATTGGCGTTGCTTAAAGTGCGCAATGCCTCTTGCGACGGAGACACCGCGGTCGAGAAGCAACCTTTGATCATTCTCTACGATAGCGTCGATGTCAGAAGCAGCATCCTCACAGTAGACGGCGATCATCAAACTTGCGCGGGGTGGCAGGGTGATGTGATCGTCGGCGATCCTGACAGCAGCACGGTGATCGGGGTTCGGCTGCGGCGTCGTGGAGTGATCGGAGGAAAATGTTATCGACTTGGTCTGCAGGTCAATTATTGCGCCGTTGTCCGTCAAAAAGTCCATTCCGAGAATCACGTCGCGGGAGCAGTTAGGCAGAACGACGAACACCGCAGGGTACGTTGTGCCGTCTATGGTGACGCGCGATGTGCACGTTCCACTTGGCGTCACGAGGTGGCCTCCTGCTGTGCGTATGTGCGGACCGTCCCATCTGGTCACAACTTTCTTCAGTTTAGAGGCAAATGGTCCGCTCATTACCGAATAGTCAGCTCCCGTGTCTACGAGGGCGACTACGTCAAAGCCGTCGATGGACACCTTTACGTCAGATGCAGTCTTCCTCGAGTTCCGGGTTCGTCGGGGCGTCGTATCTCTGCTTGTACAGTCGGCCGGAAAAGTAACCGGACCACCGCTCACGCAGCCGGAGCGGCTGCTGCGGCGCACCGCGGCGCTGTTATCTCGCTGTGCTCGCTTACGACGAGAGTGGCACGCTTGACGCCAAACTTCCCCTCGCCCTCGTGCGGGTGCTTGCCACGCTTGATAAACTTCTAGTGCAGCGTTCGCCTTTAATCCAGCACATGGCGCAGTCGCGCTGCAGCGCACGGCCGCAGGGCCACAAACCGCGGCGCTAGGAAGGAACGAAAACCCGCTCTGCTTTTTGTACGCGGTTTATGTTCGCCTCATGCTGCCTATCAGTGCCTGTAGGATGCGTCCACCGCCGCTGGATTTTGGATAAGACGGCACAATGCACCGTACCGAAGGCTACCGTGACGTTCGTTTTAAGTGCGAATGCACTTTATAAGCGACCCCAAACCTTCTACCGCCGGCGGCGGCGGCGGCGGCGTCCGCAGTCCTCCTCTCCCTAGCAACGGCGTGGAGCGGAGAGGAGCGTCGGTAGCAACGGTGCGGTGACGTCACTTCACCACGTGACCGCGCTCGCTCCGCCTCCTCGCCGTGGCTGCGCGGGTGCGCACCGCTCCCCGCACCGCTCCTCGTGCCGTGACGTCATGGTATGACGTCGCAGCGCGCCTTCTCTCCCGAGCAGCTGCCGCGCGCCTCTCTCTCCACCGTGACGTCACACTCTCTCCTCTCCCCCTCGCTCGGCTGCAGCTGCCATGCGCCCCTGCCCCTCTCCCCTTGCGCTCGCCTCCTCTCTCAGCCACCTGGCTCGGCGCGCTCGGCGCGGCGTACCCCCCTATATATGCAGCGATAAACTGCCAGACCTCCGTGGGTCGGCTCGCGCGCGCTCACGGGCGAATGCCAACGGATTTTAACTTTACTCCCCCTCATAGCATCACCCCGTGCATTCGCACTTAACCATGTTCACCCTCGGGGAAATGCTTGGGAGTTTTTTTCCCACGCCGGAGCGATGTTATAGTGTCGAAATTGCCTTTTCGGCATCATGTCCGGACGTGGGTTTATACTACTTACAGGGAGACCTCTGAAGACCGATTTAATTAGCTAGTAGGATATTCTTTCGGTGACGAATTTTCTTTACAGGCGTACCGCCAGGATGAATGATTTCGAAGACGAATCGTAAAACATCACATATTCCTGAAACTTTATTCATGAAATCTGACAGTACTGGCATTCAGCGGTCCTCAGTGGGGCGAAAAGTTGCCGGCTACAGCGACGACTTGGCCGACTCGCCTGGGCATGGAGTCGTACAGCGCCGCCACTATCTCGGGACGCCCGCGCAGCGCTTCCCACTCTTCCTTCACGGCGAGCCACAGCTGCTCCGCTGTGCCACCGCAAAGGCGTCGTGAGGCAAGCGTCTTCTTCAGCAGTCCCCATATGTTTTCGATGGGGTTGAGATCAGCCCCGTTAGGGGGCCATGGCAGCTGAGGCACGCCACAGCGCTCCAGGAGTGCGCTCACACTGCGTGCTTTGTGCACGGGGCTCCTATCATGCTGGAGCAGGTAGCAGCCATCCTGGAACGGCCCGTCCAGGACGTACGGGATCAGGTGCTCGGTGAGGACTTCACAGTACCTCGCCCCGGTGAAGGAGCCCTCGATCCGCACGAGTGGGCCCAGGCCGTCCCGACTGATGGCACCCCAGACACTGACCGAGCAGCGGCCGCTGCTGAGCACGCTGTGGGTGTAGGCGGGGTTATACCTGAGAGTATGGGAGAGCAAGCATTAACATCTGTCGGGTCCAAAAGCGTGGAGCGTCCTCATTCCGTTGCGGAAATGAAATAAAGATGGAGGCTTAAATTACACAAAATTTAACATTTTACCCACACTGATATGGAATACGCGCGAATGAAACACTTAAATGGTAGTCAATGCTGTACCCATGTCAAGTCAGGTGGTAAGGGGAAAATGAGGTTGCATTCTCCAGACTACGACGCGTTGCAAACCATCCATATAGGTTATTGACAGGTTAATCTAACTTAACCCGCGATTCCTGTGAGCCGCAAGGGTGCCAGTTCATACCTGCTGTTCAACGGACGCCACACACGCTGCTGTTGGTCCCAGCGTGTGCAGAAGGTAGACTCGCCCGTGAAAATCACCTCCCGCCACTCCTCTGCCGACCACTGCTCGAAAGCTCGGGCGAAGTTCAGTCGCTCCTCCCGCTGCTTCGTTGACAGGTGCGGTTTCTGAGCGGCAATGCAGTTCACGAGACCCGCCTCTCGCAATCTGCTCCTGATTGTGTCGCAGCAGCAACTGAGATCCAGAGATTCCATCCATTAGGCAGGATGGAAGACCATATCACCACGCTGGAGGTCAAGCACGATCGGCTTGCGGCCAGAGTAAGCGCTATTAAAATTCGCAACCGGTACGGGTCTCTCAAGAAGGAGAGGGCTGAAAGACTGAAAGAGACCATCGAAAAGAGGCGAGTTCGCATAGACGTCAGCCCAAAAGATGGCACTGAATCCCAAGAGTAAGCGGCAACGCAAACGGAAAGTCAACAAGGAAGTCTATTGTCTATCAATGGAACTGCAGGAGTTTCAGAGACGAAGACATGGAACTCATCTTGCACATCGGAGGACGAGACAAGTACCGATAACCAGTCATCATAACATTACAGAAAACAAAAGTAAAGCCACGTTTGCCAGGATATATAATATATACGGACCCAACAGAGAAGAGCAGAGCAATCCTCTCGCGAAACACCGTGGCGGCAACGCAACACGTCACGGCACAACACGGATGTGATCACACACTCGTGGAGATACACGCAAGAGACATAGGAAGCACAAGAAACATATTCATACTGAACACCTACTCCAGACCGGGTGCTAAGCATCCATACGACTTTGATGCAATAGTAGGGGACGCGAAGCAACTAGCGAAATACAGACCGCTCCTATTCGTAGGTGATTTCAACGCACCACCCCCGACGTGGGGTTACAAGCTCGCATCCAAGAGAGGCAAAGCTCTTGTACAGGCGGTGGAGAAGCATAACCTCACACTTCTCAACGAACCCGGAGTGCCAACTCGAACCGGCAACAGTGTCACCAATGACACTACGCCAGATCTAACATGGATCTCGGGAACACTCGAGATGGAATGGAAGTGTGACGACGTCGACCTAGGCTCCGACCACAAGATCAATAACATCGATATACACGGACCCAAATACAAAGCAGAGCTAGGGAAAGCAAGAGTCACAGATTGGGACAAGATGAGAAAACATACCCAAGAGCGTTGCGGCACACAAGAAGTGGAGACAGAATCCGAATATCCCATAGAGCCATATGCGGAACGGGCCAAAAGACAACGGGAACCACTTCGCAACCTTACACAGCAGATCATAACAAGAACATACACACCGTTAGTTGACGCCAAGCTTTCCAACATGTGGGCAGCCAGACACTCGCTGACCCGCAGGTGAAGCGTCAACAACGGAATAGAAAGCTGGCATGACGCATTGCACTACTAAACAAACAGATAGCAGAATATGCCGCCAAGCTATACAGCGAAAAATGGCGCAAGATGTGTGAGGGCCTTCAAGGACAGTTATCTGCCGGTAAAACGTGGAAGCTACTCAGACCTCTAATTGACCCAACACAAAGTAAAACAACAACGAATCGGTACGAGACCAAGCTACTAAACACGTATAGAGGCAGGTAACGTAAACTCCTGAAAGCACTTAAAAAGCAGTACTTGCAAACCGAGAAAGGAATTCACCTCCGCTCCCCCCCGAGGAATATGAGGGACCCGAAAATGGAGAGTTAAATCACCCATTCACCATCGCAGAGTGATGGGCGGCTATCGACGACAGCAACAAGAAAATCGCTCGCGGCACGGACGATATTACGTGTAAGCTCCTATCTAACATGTGTGGTAAAACAGCAAAGGAACTCTTACAGTATATCAATACTGCCTGGAAGACCTCGATGTTGCTGGACGAATGGAAAGAAGCTGAAGTTAGATTCGTTCCGAAACCTGGGAAACACCCGTCGGTGGACAACCTGAGGCTGATATCGCTGACATCCTGCTTCGGCAGCGTAATGGAACGTATGGTCTTGCGACGACTCCAAGAACATCTCGAGGCCACGAGACAAATGCCGGCCACCATGTACATGTACGGGTTTCGAAAACATCTCGGAACACAACACATCATGATTCAACTTCACGAGCTGGTGGTAAAACAGGCAACGAGAGCCGGACCAAGGGACATCCTTGCCTGAGATCTCAAGGAAGCGTTTGATAACGTAACCCACGCCAGCGTGTTACGTAACCTCAACTCAACGAGGTGCGGAGGCAGGACCTTCCAGTATGTAAGAAATTTTCTAACAGGCAGAACGGCCACATTGGCGATAGGAGGAACCAAGTCGGACCCCATAACACTGGGCGAGTGCGGCACACCCCAGGGATCGGCGATCCCACCTCTACTGTTCAATCTCGTTCTCCTGCCCTTGCCACGACTATTGGGACAAGTTCAAGGAATCGACCATGCATTTTACGGTGGCAATATCATGGTATGGGCGAACAGAGCAGGGTCTGAGGGGTGGATGGAAGAAACATTGCATCAAGCAGCGAAGGCGGTGCATGAGTGCGCTAAGTCGTGGGGCCTGAGCTGCGCTCCCCAAAATACGAGCTCTTAGTAGTCCAACCGGGTGCTAACAAGAAGACCAGGAATCAAATCACTGTTCAAATAGACGGAATCGAGATAAAGCCCACCCAACAATGCCGTATACTGGGGCTCATACTGAGAAGCGACGGTAAAGTGGACGCAGCCCTTGCCAAGATCAGAACCACCATGGAACAGGTACTGGGTATGCTGAGACGGGTAGCCAACAGGAATCGAGGCATCAAAGACGACGCAATCCGCCTTGTCCAGGCTTTCGTCATCTCGCGAATCACCTATTCAGCACCGTACCTGCAACTAACGAAGACACAGAGGGAAGGACTAGACATACTTATAAGAAAGGCAACGAAGCAAGCCCTGGGGCTCCCCATCTGCACGTCCACCAAACAGCTGCATGAAATGGGAGTCTACAACACCGTGGATGACCTTGTGGAAGCCCACCTCTCCAACCAGAGGATGCGACTTAGCTGCACCGAACACGGCAGAAGGGTCCTCCATAAGATAAGATGGAAGATCGAGCTGATGCCAACACCGGGCCTCATACCAGACCACTGGCGAGCAAAAATCACGTCGAAGCCCCTTCTACGTAAAATGGCACCGGAGGAGGTCGAGGGAAGAAGAAAGGCGCAAACGGCAGCTCTGGAGAGGAGATTCGGCGACAACCCTCACGTCTTGTAGAAGGAGTCATCCCTACTACAGGGAAGCGACAGAGCAGCAGTGGCCGTAACGTCTCGTAACAGGATGATTACCATGGCATCCACGAGGACGCGAGACCCAACCACAGTGGAAGAAGTGGCCGTGCAACTAGCGCTGCTTCAATCCGGCGTCGAGGTCGTGCTCACTGACAGCAAGAAGGCCTACAGCAGCTACCGGAAGGGTACGATCTCCTCCTTGGCAGCAAACATTATGAACAAGAGAGAGCCACTAGAAAGGGTAGTCGAGGTCGTATGGACACCCGCTCCCTCCTCATTAATCGGCAACAAAACTGCCGACTACTACGCCTGAGAGATGGCACGCCGGGCACAAGATGAGGCGAGTGGAGGAGAAGACGACCTGACTTCCGTGTCACTAGTTTCAAAGAGATAACAGAAATGTACAGGGAGGACAGGCGCGCACTGCCGGCACCCCATGGTACACTAACACGGAAAGAGCAGACAATATTAGGAATTCAAGCGGGGTCGCTGACTCACACAACATTGCTACACACCATGTTCCCACAACAATATGCAGACACATACACCTTCTGTCGCCAAGAAAAAATCACGCCATATCCACGGAATGAATGATGATAAGTGGGGCGAAGCTCGAGAGGGGGAGATCATCGGTAACCGTAACTCTCCCGTGAAAGTTCGCCCATTACATCATTAAGAAAGACGCAAGACTGTGTGCGTACATTGTACACATCAACTTTTATTTTAGGAGTCAATGCTCCCAGGCCCAGACCTGGTGAAAGACCCCGCGCCATCGAGGACTACCCCGCACCTAAACCACAATTTGTCACGTAGGATGGGACACAACGGTAAAGAAAGAACTTTTATTTAGGGCGAACGTGTGCCCGAACAACACGATAGGAAACGAGCAAAGGTCCTTGCGTCTCGTTCGATCTCCGAGAACGACTGCCTGCGTTCGTGGCGTGATCTCTTGCGTGATCTCCCCCTCGCAGTGCACGTGCGCTCGCGCCTCCGTTGGGGAACACAGACAAGCTCGCACTCCCGGTGCCGAGTTTGCGCTGCCGGTTGCAGCCGGTTCTTGCGCGTGCAACGCGGCCCACTTTGCGACATCTCCGAAAGCATGCGGCGGTCACGTACCACGAGACACAAGGGATGGACAGACCCATGACTTAAGGAGCTTCGCCCCTAAAAGGCACCTTGCGACACGTCATTGCAGAGTGTACGAAACTCAAAGCCCACATATCACAAATACCATCCCCAACCAACCCCCCCCTACCTCCTTCCCCCAAAGAGCCATGGGAGATCCGACGGTCCAGCCCCTCCGCAATGACCCACGCGGCCATACTGGCCTGGGGCCTGGAGGTGCTAGCCGTTTATGAGCCCTGTGAATAAGGGACCACCCCGTCGGAGGCCGCCTCAATGGTGACCTCAATGGCTCAAATATAGTTCTATCTATCTATCTTTTAATACGTGTTGCAAAGCACACCTGCGCGAGAGGCGAACGAGTGTACCGGTGTTTTTTTAGTACGCCTCACGTTCGAGCGCGAGGCGTTAACTAGTTTCCAGTGTTCTAGTTCCGTGGCTACAGGAGACGAACGACAATTACGACGACGACGACAGGAGACGCCAACATCCTCAGCTTCTGAGGGGCTTCGCCCCTATAAAGGTTGCGCTCTTATTCTGCGCCGGTGAGTATGACGTCGGGTTTTTCGTACCCCCCACGCGCAGGCGTCCTGTCGTCGACATGCAAGCGGAGTGGAATTTCTTTACTTGACTATGGGCTCCGCCCGGGAGTCGCCCTTCTGTTGTGGCCGTTAAAGTGGTGTGTGGTACCTACGTGGTCTCGCTGGTCCGTTTTGTGGCAGATTTAGTGTTATTACCTTGCTGTGCGTGTGGACAGCGTCCGCGATAATGGTAGGAATGCGGACGGAGCTGCAGCCCCAAAGCAAGTGCAGCTGATAGAGGTAAGTGAACCGCGGCTACAAGTTTTTCCTCGTGAAGAAACGTCGTACCGAATGCCTGCTAAAAAATTAGTGCCCTTCCACTCTGCGAAGAAGGATGACCTACAAAGCTGGACGGAGTCCACGGAGTGCACGAAAGGAAACATGTTTATCGTTATTTGCGATGGAGCATTTTCGCTAGAAAATTAGCTGAATGAATGTCTCACGGATCCAAGCTTTGTTCTTGCCGATAAAGATGGAACCGAATGTGTCCTTCCCGCGTCGTAAGCATCTCACTGTTTCTGTAAGGTCGGCTTCAGACTGTTCCCGCAACTCTCGTAATAACTTTAAAGAATGACGTCATTTCACGTGTGAGCCAACAAAAACTTCGTGACATGGCATTTTTTGCGTCCGTAGATCGCGATAAGGGCTTTCTGTCGGTAATCTTAACATAGCCTAACACACAAACCCAATCCGCTGTACCACTAAAGGCTCTGGACAGGTCCCATTGGGCCGCTTAACGTCCACGCGGAAATCTCGCACCAGCACAACGGACATGCCATCCATCAGTACGAGCATGAAACCTACAGCTGCGCGTGCACGCCTCCCCTCCTCCCTCTCACTATTTTCCACTACAAATCTGCGCACGCATAAAGAGGCAACTGGTCATGTGCGGGTGCTTAGAAGTGACAGACGCCGGCGAAAATATCCCCTGAAAGCCCCCCGAAGAAGTGTTATTGTTTCAGGCCGGCGTTCCAAGCGGGTAATTTGCTTTTCGTGCGGGACGGATTCGCCGCTACTCTACGAGCTGAAGTTGAGGTGGTAATGGCGGTGCCAGCAGTTTTCCGTTGTTTTTGCACCCATTCATGCTTGTGTCCAGGCCAACAATTTGATTCTTGCTCTTCTTCCTCCAAACGAAGGAGACGCATCCTTAGCATACGATTTAAAACCTGGAAGCTTTTGAACTCTATTCTCGCGTACAAACATGTGGCTGTCCGTTTTCCTTACTCATCGTATGCATCTTTATATGTGTAAGGTGTCTGTGTAACACATCAACCCACACCCGAACCACTCCATTGAGGAGGACAGCCGACTAACCACATTAAGCCGTGTAATTTGGACATCTACATACCAGACCAACCAGCATTTTATCGGTACCGGCATGAAGCCTAGCTTTGCGTGCACACCGCCACTTTTCTACCCGCAAACCGTGCACGCGTAAACCGGCAAAGACACGGGCGAAAATTTCGCTGGGAACGTCCTCCAAGCTAAAAAAAAATATGCGCTGAAGCCACCGTTCCAACCAGGAAAGTTTCTCTTCTACCGGGAGGGATTCGCAGCTACTTGATGAAGTGAATTTGAGTGTAAACGGTGGCGGCGGGTCTCGGTCGTTCGAGGGGGCAGCCCTTTGGCAGCCGTTACTTGGGCTTCGTGGGAGCGACGTCTGTTTATGTCCTCGTAACCGAGTGAGCGAACGCAGCAGCGATGAAAGAAAGAAAATTAGCAGTGGCTTAGATTGGCTATGCCAGGATGTACTTAGCGTGAGCTAAGGTTCAGCTGGTTATTCTTAGGTTTCCTGGTTGTCTAGGATTGGCTGATTGTCATGCTTACTGCTAAAAAATTTGCAATCCCACCCAATTGAATCCAGTCGCGGAGGCGGCGGCTCCGGCGTGCCAGCTGTGCGCCGTGAGCCAGCACTGCTCCTTCCGCATGCGGAGCGCGGCTCTCGAGGAGCCACGCGAAACTTCTCAACCTCGGCCAGTGTAGCTCAGGCTGGAATAACGGAGATGAGCGTCTAGCGAAGGGTTAAGTGGAGTACTACACGTGCGGCTACGTTGTCATCTCTCCCACTGCCTTTTCCTTCACACGTTTCATATGTCGCCACCAAGGAGCACCCTCCCCCTGACACTTTCCATGGACTCTGTTTGTTCCATTATCCGCTAATACAAACCACCGAATACCGAACCACCTGACGTTTGCGTGGGAGGTTAAAACACGGTATACATAACATGCTCGCTTCTCCCTTATGCGGGGCTTATCCGAACTACGTCACATTTGCGCGGGACGTTCTAACACGATTTGTAACATGCTGACTGCCAGCCGTGGCGCACTGCGAGGTAGCAGCAGAGTAGCGCACAGAGTAGCGCATCTTGGTGCTACTGGTGTTCAGGCCACGCCTTTCTTCATTGGTGTAAAGTTTGTGGCGAACTGTGCAGCACAAGATATTTAAATTAAAAGTGTTTTTTTTTTAGTTCTGACCTTGTGCGGTATTATTGGCGTGGGGCTGCTACGTCATCATTCCAACCGCCAACAAGTGCAGTCACAGGGTCAGTGCGTGCACGTCGGAGTAAGGTGTAGTGAATATAACTTATTGAAGAAGGAATATTTTTTAAGCTAGGCGTTTTTTCAGTAGCATAATTAAACACGATTGCCTCGTGCTTCAAGGGATAGTGCCATTCTTTTATGAAGCAACAGTCTTAAAAACTGTTATTTTTTGAAGTTATTTTACAAAAGCTTCAGCTTTGGCTGGCTGGTTATGTACTGGTGCATCGATGAACAGTGCAACGGTGGGGATGGAACAGAAGGAAAATAAATCGCTGTTTAGCTACAGGAATCTTCGTTGCTGTTGGTAATGATAGGAAAATCTGCCTACGAACCAGAGAGAACAAAATTAAAACACTATAAATATGTCGAAGGCAAAAACAACACCGGGATCAGAAAGGCTTCTAATATCAGCCAAGCTGGAAGGCCATCACGATTTAAAGAATCGTCCGTTGAAATAGCGATTTTTTTAAGAAAGAAAACGTGAGCATCTCCGGTTGAGTTTAGATTTTGTGCACATGCTTGAGTCGCTGTAGTGTTCCACGCTTCTCTACTTCAAACCATACCGGAGCATTCACAAGCCTTGTGGATATACACAAAGGGACTGCTAAGCTAAATCATAGCATTTAAATGCTTCTTTGCCACTCTTTCAGATGGACTGCTCAAAACTGTTACCATCGCACACGATGTAATTTAAAATTCCATGCATTCGATAGCGTTCATTGGGCTTCTTTCCAGTATACACTTAATGAGTGAGTGTTCATTAAGTAGTGGTTTATATAGAACGTTTCATTTTTAAGTTATTCGTTTGAAAGTTACTTCACATATGTTGCAAAGCTGCCCTTCCTAATACCGCAGATTTCATTGCAAATAGAAACATTCGCTTGTTACACATATGCTGTCTAGCCTTTTTACCCCAGGAGGTCGACATAGATTCATGTTGCCCTTCTATTACACACTTCATAGCGCAAACGTAGCTTCGGTGTGCCGAACCCTACAACTATTATTTGTTCATTATACAGTAGCCGACCGTTTTTTCGGACACCTAAAATTCGGACTTGCTAGATATTTCTGACTTTACCGAGGAACCGCCAGTTGTCCTAATGAAGTAACGACTCAAGGATTTTTTGGTCTGATTGTTTATTCGGACAATTTTTTGTTCACATCCACGTCCGAAAGATGGGTCGGCTTCTGTAGTGCCATAAATACTCTTTTTCACTGCACAAACTCATGCAGCATGTATAAACATTGACTTGTTTGCTGAGAACGTTTATAAGGTACATTCTTGCACTAATTTTTGTAGTGAAATGTCCATTTTATTCGCCACGTTTCTTCAGGTTGCAAGAATGGTGTATTCCTACCCAACTGCTGCATGCATTGGAGGCAGCCTGATCGGTATTATTGGACTTAACGTTCAAACTTCATTCAACCGGTATTTTTAATGTATCAAATGGTGTCCTCTAGCATTTTCGAAAAGGCCAATGAAGTACAATTTATAACTGTATGAGTTGTGACCTTGTAAATTATTCTTCAGTGCTCTTAAAATTATTTCTTGCTTTATACAATTAGCTTTTAAGATTAGCTCTCTTAATCTTGTGTTTAGCTTGACATGTTTTCTAGTGAATAAGTAAACATACATGGCTGACAAAACTCAAATGTCTGTTGTTTTATATTGGTATTTCAACAAAAAATTTTAGTTCCTGGAATTGATCTTTCTTGCATGCATGCGTTGGTTACCTTATAGAATAGTAGCGATGAGGTTTAATGTAGTCTCCCATACTCGTTTTTTACTCTGTTCTTCTAACGAACCACTTCAATGAATCATTTCTTTTTTCATAATCAACATGGTTTCAGAAAAAGCTTATCATGCGAAACACAGTTACTTGAATTCACGACTGACCTGCACTTTAACATGAACAATAACCTACAGACCGACTGCATATTTCTCGACTTCTCCAAAGCTTTTGATCGTGTTGCCCATTGTCGCCTTATTGCAAAATTAACTGCTCTTCGCCTCGACTCCTTCACGCTATCATGGCTTTGAAATTTTCTTTCCAATCGTCAACAGTTCACAGTAGTTAACAATATTGCTTCATCTCCGACTTACGTTACATCAGGTATGCCCCAGGGCAGTGTCCTGGGCCCATTGCTCTTCCTTATATACATTAACGATTTGCCACTAAATATTTCCTCGCGTATTCGCATCTTTGCTGACGATTGCATTATTTACAGACCAATTACCTATACTGATGGCCACCTAGTGCTTCAAAACGATCTCAGCCTAATTTTTCAATGGTGTAACACTTGGCTAATGTCTCTAAATGTGTCAAAATGTCAGGTAATTGCTTTTAGCCGTAAGCGCGACAACTCACATTTTTCCTACAATATGAATAACAATGAACTGCTGCATACCCTTTCCTATAAATATTTAGGCGTTCATCTAACCGAAAACCTCTCATGGTCATCCCATGTTACAGCCATATGTGCCAAAGCATCGAAGTCATTAGGCTATTTACGTCGTAATCTTAGTAATTCGCCTTCGAGTATTCGTAAATTGGCCTATCAGACATTTGTTCGCCCACAACTCGAGTACGCATCATCTATTTGGTCCCCGCACCCTAACTATCTAATCGACATGATCGAATCGGTCCAAAATACAGCCGCCCGTTTCATCTCCCGTGATTACAGCCACCATTCCAGCGGAACTAAAATGAAGCTTGATCTTTCCCTACAGCCTCTAGTTCTTCGCCGCGATATTGCCCTTTTATCATTGTTCCACAAATATGTTTATAACTGCACTCGTTCCACATTACCGATCCAAATAGCATCAAACACGTCCCGAAGATTAAATAACCAATTAAGTTTTTCCCGTATCTACGGTTCCACACATGCGTTTAACTTTCCTGCGCTTCCTGTGGCCATTCGCTTATGGAATAGCCTTCCTGATAGCATTGCTGCTGAAAATAATCAGGAAAAATTTCGTCATCTTCTACACGAGCACTTGCAGAGTAGAACATATAAGTAGGCGTCATCTTGTTTCCTTCACTGGGCAAGGTGTTGAATCGCTCGGGTTTTTCAATCTAATCTATTTTCCCCCTTGCCTTCAGCTTTTTTCTATGCGTCTCAGGTGTACGCTATCTGTTGCAAATATGTTCATTCTTTTTTCGCATTTTCTACCGCCAAAAGTTATTGTGAGATTTGTACCTTTCATTTGATGGGGTTTGTGTGCTTTGAACATTGTAGTACGTTTTGCGTTATTTCCCTGTAATGTACTTATCCGTTATTTTCCCTTGTTTCTCTCTGATTTTGCCTTGTGTGTACTGAAGTTTTTGGTTCTTTACAGTCTTTTCTGCCGAGTGTTGGCTGCTTGTACATTCTGTAATTTTCATGTAACCCCCCTTACTCAATGCCCTCGGGCCTGTAAGGTATAAATAAACCAATAAATAAACCAATGGAACTCCCTTTCAAAAGGAGTCCGGCGGCTTCAGTTAAAGAGATCACGGAATAGTCAACAAGACCCACTTTGTTTGTCCATATAGGAACAATGACTGCGCCCGATGGAGTCCTGCGTACTCTGTTTTGAATATTTGTCAGACAGAGTCTCGGGACTCTCTTTCAAAAGAAGTAAGTGGAATCTTATTAGTAGGGCCACAAAATAGTCGTCTCTTTGGTCATTGTCTGTAGTCATGGGCCGACATCCTATTGGGTCATATATACTCTCGACTCTTGGTCACGATTATAGGCCTAAGAGACTGGGGACTCTTTTGAAAGGGAGTCTGGGAACCCTCTATCGAAGAGTCTAAAGGGGTTCAATTCTGTAGCAAGCGAATGACTCTCTAAAAGGAGTCGGTAGGCCTTCCCTTTTTTCATAGGGTGGAACGTTAAATTGTTTGCCAAAAGCAGCATTGTCTTATTACAGTAAAATGTCTCCTTAGATCAATTTTTGCCGAGTATACCTGAATGGATGTGCCTTTGTGGAATCTCATTGTGTAAGTAGGCTTTTCTGAAATTTTTTGGGGGGCATAGTGATATGGACTTTAGTCTTTGACTTTGAACTTTGAAGGCATTGGCTTTTGACCGGAATACGTTTCGCGTTTAAACCACCTTTCACTTTACCGACGATGATCATCGTCGCCAGAGAAAGCTGGTTTTCTTGTGGGATCGCCTTAAGTATTGCAAAGAATTGATCGCTTCAAAGCCAGCTTTCTTCGGCTCTGTAATTGATCACGGCCGAAGAAGGTTGGTGCTTTTAAAGCGCTTTTTATTTGTAAATATAATAATGGCGGTTATGCTAAGTGAGACTACCACTAGAAAAACCAGCACGGCTTCCTTCTGGCCAATGTTATCGACGACCGTAATCTACTGCTGCTCAAACATCCTCATTCACCAACCCGCCCTAGTAAAGGTATCACTTGAGATACTACTAAGCATAGTTCATTTATTTTTGGCTGCCTAGACGCCCCCTGCTTTCTCCCCAAGGAAAACCTGGGATATGATCAGGAACCTATATTAATAACAATTAAAACACAACTGCACTGCTCAGCGTGAGGTAGCAGCCTTACCAACAGGGGTGCTTTCTAAAAGCAGTTTCCCTGAAACCTATTGACCCCAGACAGCCCCTATCAGCATGAATTAATGATTTAATACGATCTGTCCACTTACAACCAAAATCGTGGCTATCACCTACCACACCCCTGATGTTGACCCGAAACTCTTGAGGCTTTTCGATGCCCGACGTACCCTCACCGAGCGCTAGAAGCGACAGCGGCAAAACCACAAACTGCGTCTCCGAATTGCTCTTCTAAATGAACAAGCACAGAATACGCCAACCACCTTTCAGAAAAAAAGGATCTTGTATCAGCTGCCGCCACCCGAATCGTGTATCTTCGTTGTAACGAAATATCATCGAGGCCCATATTTCGGACATGCTTGAACGCAACATCATGCGCTCCTGTGTTAGCCCGTGGTCGCGCCTGTAGTTTTGGTTCGTAAAAAAGACGGATCAGTGTGTTTTTGCATTGATTATCGTGCACTCAAAAAATTACACCAAAAGATGTATACCCCATACCTCGAATACATCACGCTTCGGGCTGTTTACAGGTGCCGAATATTTCTCGAGCAAGGACCTCCGATTCGGCTATTGCCAAATCCCACTGCTTAAGTGTTACAAAGACAAAAAAAACGCGTTTTCCACCATGGGCGGACTTTCTGAATTCAATGTTATGCCTTTCGGATTACGTAATACCCCTGCTACTATTGAGCGTCTCCTTTATACTGTGCTGCGTGGACTCCAATTGAAGACATGTTTGTGATATTCGGATAATATTGTTATCTTCTCATAGACTTTTCCTGAACATCTTGAGCGCTTGAGCGAAGTACTGACATGTTTAAACACAAATGAATGCCGTTTTGCCGCCAAAACCATCAAAGTTCTCAGCCATGTTGTTCGCAAAGAAAGCATCTAAACAGACCCAGACAAAGTAACAGCTGTGCTCAATTTTCCTTGACCGGTATAAGAAAAAGCCTTCAGCAGCTTCCTCGGCCTTGCCTCTTCTTTAGCCGTTTTATTCATGGTTGTGCTACCCTTGCTTTACCTCTACACATACTTCTTCAATGCGACGTTCACTTCACCTTGTCCGACCACCGTGAAAAAGCTTTTCGAGCTCTTAAAGGTCCGCCGGAAATATACAGCATCATAGAACAGGAGTGCCTTGCCGTCGTTTGGGCTGCCATAAATTTCGGCCACCTACATACGGCCGCCATTTCGCGATTTTAACCGATCACAACGCACTCTGCTGGCTATCGACATAAAATAACTTCACTGGATGCCTTGGAGGATGGATTCTTTGTTTGCAAGAAAACTTCTGTGTCCCATACAAGTCGGAAAAAAAAAATTCACTATCTTCCCGTAGGAGAACCCAGAGTAGTATGCGAAGCAGCCATGGGGTCGACTCAAGTTCCCATTAGTTTTCATTTGGATCGTGGAGTTGCGGGAGGAGAATGAGGGGAGCGGAGCGCGAGCGCACGCGCGTCATTTATAGGGACCGGGCGGCCGTTGTATGGCACCACCGTCGCTTCAGCGAACAGCGCCGCCCGTGGCGAACCGCTCGTCAGTGGAATGCCGGTGGCGGCCAGCGCAGCGTAACTGTGCATGGCTTTCTGTCGTTTTTCTGCGGTGCGGTTTGCAAAGCGTACGTAACGGCACGTGCATTTTTCAGATCGATAAATCTTGAGCGTGGTTGTGACGTTTACGAGGCATGCCATGTGTGTGATTTACGCCCATACTCAGTATTTACAAATAGCAGACGACACTCAATGCGCCAAGCTGGAAGTCAAGCTGGAAGTGAAAGTTCGAATTTTTTTATGCCTGCATGCAGTTTCGCGTATCGGGGAGTATACTGCAGCTAAATGTTCCCACAAAGCCGGTGTGTGCAACCGTTCAAGGAATGCTGCGGCGCTGGCCTTGGGCAGTTGATGACGAAACGGCATCGACGTCGTGTACAAGCGAAAGACAAAGTTGGGGGGTGTCTTCTAAGATTTACCTCAAAACAGAAATTGTGATGGACGACGCTTCCGTAACTTCATTACCTACGGCTGAAACGTGTTTAATTTCACAGAAATGCTCTTACTACAGTAATCGGGAATCGTTGATAGAATAAATACCGCATGATAGTAAAACGTTATTGCTTGTCGTGGAGAAGCATTGCTTTACAAGAATTGCAGTGGTTGCTGGCTAGCTGGAAAATGGTTTTTCAAAAACCAATTCCTGCGTGGCTGAAGGACGCAAGACAGGAGGGTGCCCGAAACCTGTACTCAGCTTCACAACTGAATGCTGCGGTCGGTTTACAAGCTGCCACCTGAGCTTGAAAAATCATGCACACCTTCGTCTAACGACGATGAGGGTTTATCGCAAAGCTCTATCGTATGGGTTTCCTTGGTTGCCTTCTGGATTTAAACTTTGACTAGTTGAGCGTCGAATTTGGCCAGCACGCAGTTTGGTCTTTTGATCGCAGCGTCTTTGACCTTGACCATTTCCAGTTCGATTTCGCCGGAAGTCAACCATAATAATTATACGGAGGGCTAGATGATTTTGCTGTTTAATTTTGAACTTCCATGCCCCGCTCTCCAAATCTAAACTTTGTCCAGCGTGTCGGAAATGTGTCTGTGCTGAAGGACTCGGGCTGATGCCCCCATATTTGAGGCAACAAATCGCGCGTTTTTGGTGTCTTCACCAGGCATTACACGATTTTTTTAGGTACTCTGTAAAGAATACTGCCACGCTGCCACATTTTTTAACTATCGGTGCCAGCCTTTATTCTACGCAGGTGGTAAAACAGGAAGGGGAGGAGGGATAGTGGATGGTTTGTAGCTTGGGCTGTTGAGTTGGTGAATAACTTTGGCTCTTGATAAAATGACCACCACAAATGTGGGATTTCCACTTCGGCTTTCAGGCTCCCATGCTGTCACAGTGTCGCTCACCAAAACTGAAGGCACAAAGCTCACGGTTGCAGAAAGTGTAAACTACCGCAACATTTCTACGGCCACACGGTAATCCATCTCGTATGCAGGTGCCTTACTATTTAAAGGACATGTATCGAGGTATCCCAGCGCTAAGGCTGGCGTAGAAACCGTAGTCATTGAAACCAGTGAAGATAATTTAAAGTGGTAGAAATGAATAATAATATTGCTAATAGCTTTATTCCTACTCAGATCGCGCCGAGCTAGGCGCAGAACGCTGCAAAAAGCGCTCGTGTCAATGTAGCACATTCCCAAACTTACACGCATCCAATAAGTTTGCGTAGCCGTTAGTGCATTTAAGAAGAAAATAATACTACTAATAGTAGTTTTATTCGTACTCAGAACGGGTGTGGCCAAGCGCAGATCGCTGCAAAAAGCGCTCATACCATTGCAGCCGATACCCATCTTTAGAAGCGTCCGACAAGTTTACGTAGTCATTACTGCACCTAAGAACCCAACACATCTGTCTAGACTTTGTTTCAACCACATATACGCTCACAACACCACCAAAACATTCAAAGCGCCGAAGCAAGCACGACAAAAACAACGGGAGGCTGTGTAGTCCAATGCACCGACTCATTCCACTGACGAGGGGAGCGCCGAGTGGTGGCGCCACCCGTCCAGCTGCCCGGTCCCTATACCGCGGAACTGCAGTGGCGCCCCCAGCGCAGTACGCAGCGGCTACCGTCACGTCTCGAACCATAAGCTGCTTCGCATTATCGCTCGCGGAGCTGTAGGTGTTGCCATTCGTTGCGCACTCCTGGAGAGGAAATGCGCATCGGAAAGGAGGGGAGCGTGGAAGAGGAGAGGAGGAATGCCTCGCATACTACTCAGGGTTCCCCTACGGGAAGATGAGGACGGTGGTTGAAGGCGAAGCTATCTCATGATGGATTCTTTGGTTGGCCAATCCCTAGGGGCATCCTGCTACAATCATCATCAGAGGCGCTGCGGATGGGGCACGGACAAGTGACATCAACCCGAGCAAAAGATGCTTCGCATGTAAACGA
Organism: Haemaphysalis longicornis; assembly: GCF_048455015.1. Lineage (NCBI taxonomy): Eukaryota > Metazoa > Arthropoda > Arachnida > Ixodida > Ixodidae > Haemaphysalis > Haemaphysalis longicornis. Next base: position 159,751,671 of record NW_027526335.1, read on the forward strand.
TATTCTGCAGGGCAAGAAGACGAAGCCGTCGAGGAAGGCGGTGCGACAACGAAGTGCGCCACGCATTCCATTCATCAATGATTTTCTTTTGATTTAGAATACATAGCAAATATATGTGTAGTAGGATTGTCCCGGGACAGTGGGTTATTTCTGTTGATGCTCACGATGGCGTGGTAGGCGGGGATTTCAATGCGGATGCACGCACCGTGATACAGAGAGGTTTATGCGTCATGCGTAGGAAAAATGTTTCTGTAGATGCCACACCAATCGGTCACACTCATGCAGCCATCAGAGCCAGCTCACCGATTTGACATTATCCAAGATTGTGTTCGTAGTGGTGACTATGCAAAACAGTGTACATCATATCGGCCCCACAGCTAATGGCACGACCGTTACTGCAATTGCGTTGACGCAACGCTGGTCTTCCACATTACTAGGTTGAACAGCCTGGAATTTTCTTCTATGGCTGCCGCCCAGCTGTGATGATATGGAAAGTTCAGGAATTCTCCGTGTTTGGTTTTGCTTTGCTGCATGGAGATGCACATTTGAGTTTGGGGGAAAGGTCCCATATTATATAATAAATCGCCAAGTAACCCACCGCATTTTTCGCTTTTCGCTATCATTGTTCTTTGATTTCTCCAAACAACAAGGCTCTTTGCGGGACAATGAACAGCAAGTGGGCGAGGCAGTGGTGTTTAGGGAACCGGTGCGGCGAACTCAAGCCCCACACGTAGCAGCGAATACGTCAGTTTGTGTTAAATTATACGTGGCCTCGCAAGCTTCTGCCTGCGTTACTGCGTGTGGTTTGTGCCGCGGCTGATGTGGCTGTTACATAGGTAGCTTTACCGACATGAGAAACACGAACGCGTACACTTTCTGCCTGGTGCTACACGAGCAGGGAGGGCGACCAGAAGAGGCGCATGTTTTGGGGAATGTTCGTGCTTCATTGGCATTACCTGCTAGTATTCGAGATGATGTTAGTTTAGAGCCAGCAGCCCTAGCTAGTTGTACAGCGGGTGGATACTTGTCGTCGTTCAAAGCGCCAGTCTACAGAGCGTACCTGGTGGGGCCCAGCTGAAAACGCCACTATGCAAGCTCGGCTGGGTTGCCCAACAGTAATAATTTAGTGAAATGTGGCCTTGTATACGTGGCCTGTATCAGTTACCTGTAAGAGGGATAACGAGAGTACAAAAGATACACCGTCCTTAACGACAAAAAAGGTCGCATAAAAGATGGTCGTTGAGTTTAGGGATATTTTCTAATTTTAATGGGATAGCACGCATACAATTATATGCGGCTAAATTCATTGTGTGCCGTGTTATGATGCCACGGCGATAAAATAAGGGGACTGGAAATGCTAAAAAATGTCAGAGTTCAGATTATGTAGGTTAACGCACCGAATCGATACACTCGGGCTATAAGGCGCACAGTGGTTGATGTCTGCGGATTAATTTCCACTGCCTTCGGATCTTTACCGTTCCCAAAAATTTAAACACAAGGGCATTTTCGCTTTTCGCCTCCCTCTCAAGAGCGGCCACCACTGCCTTTGTCGAAATCGCCGAGTACATGGGTCAGCAGCACAGCGCCTCTGCGGCGGGTAGCTAATGCTGCAGATTGGTGCTGTCAAAGTGGAGTACGCTAGCAGTAACAGTGTTCACATATAAAAATTAAACAAAGTCTAAACTAAGGTAAAATGGGTTTATTTTATATCATCGTCACACAACATGTGCATTCGATCTTTCCACTCTTGTTAAAAACTACCAGTACGGTACAAAAAGAATGACATGCTATTTGAGAACAGCCTCCATGTTTTACAGGGATCTGAACTGCGCTGTGTGCAGCAAACCTTAGTGCCTTTGGAGGAGTACACATGACCGGACGTGGCCTCGGATAGGGGAAAAGAGGATTCGCCCCTGGCGGGCTCGTTCACATGAAGCAGTGAGCTTGCAAAATCCGGATATCTGGAAGCACTACCACCAATGGGCGATCTGTGAGCTCTCTTGTTTCGTCCCTTCCCGCTGCTAACATAACCAAATTTATCAATCTTCAGTTGGCATGCTTTTTTACATATTCATGCTGTGCGTCAAAAAAAAAAACCCTTCAATTTTTTTAGTTTAACAATACGCCTTGCTTGGCATATATCGTAGATCAGAAGTCAAAAATGTTTTGTTTTTGCGCGTCCGGTGATCACTGTCCCGAAAAAAATTGGCTCCAATCCACGCTGTGAAGGTGGTTGGAAAGCAGAGCTTTAAACGACACCCACGACAATTGCCCATGCGACGTCACTTGAATTCACACACGTGGCTCCACAAAGAGTGAAACCAGCAATTCTGGCAGCCGTTACGTGGAATGCACAGGGGGCGGAACCGGAACGCTCAGCAGCGTCAGCCACGGCCGTGCTAGAGCAGCGGAGGATGCCACCGCTGTATCCGAGGCGGTGATTCGGAAGCGAGAGAAAACGGAGAGGAGCGTCTTTCGAAGGGTGAGACAGCGGAACCTAGCCACCCTGACGTGCTGGCTTAGGGCTACACCCCGGCGCGATACAAGCGCAGACACCGAAAGAATTCGGCATGTTAGCCTAGTGATTCCTATTTATACCGATTTAAAGTAGTTTAGTACGTTTGAGATTTGCGAGAAAGCTGAGGGAGGTTTTATAATCGTTATTTATCAGAACCAGTTGCTCCCTTCGCCTTTTGCAATACCTCTTAAAACACAACCGAATTGGCATCCACCAATCTAGAAAACGGAGTCCCATTCGTCGCAAGCAGTGCGCAAAAGGTAGCCTTTTTCTAGCGGCCAAATGTCGGTATATAGGTTCTACATTTTGCTTTCCCGCCCTGCAAACCAATGCTTAACGTATCTTTGCCGTGTGGCCACTTCATTCCGTCGGGTCCGGGTTACCCAGGACATGTTGTCGACAGGGTTAATGAAGCCGTGTGAAGGAAGCGCGCAATGGACGTGAAGCTGCTCCAAAACAGGCCCAAAACAACTGTCGCTGAAGCAGATGACAAAGCCGACAAATGGAAATCGTCGCGGCCGCGCTGTTTCCCCTCTGGCGACAGATGCCGCTAGCTTAGCTTATTAACTTCTGACATTTTTTGGCCGCCTTAAGAAACGGCGTTTCACCCACTGTGTTGTTCTTAACCCGTGGCCGCATCTGTCAGCCGGCACCGCTCTGAGGCGCAAACGGCGCATTTCCGGGTGACCAGGCTTCCGTCTCAGCAGCGAAACGCAGCATACTGCATCTCGTGCCGCCTGCCTCTACGAATCCCGCTTCCCCGTACGCCACCTACTGCGCAGCGCCCTCAGATCTCAGAGGTCACAGTGGGTGCCTCAAATGCGCTACAAATATTTTGCTCACGGTCAACGCCATTGACGCCTCCGGCTTTTCTATGCCACGGTGGCGTTAACGCTAAGCGCTAAAACCTAGACCACCAGACATTTAGTTATTTTGGATTCGCTTTTCTTAGCCTCCAAAATTTGGTTAGAGTGCAGGGGAAACTGGTGATCAAGCAACTGACATTTCCACCGTGCCTAATGAGCAATAAAATTCGAAGTTGTTTATGGCAGTGGAAGTGCAAAGCAGCCAGTGAAAAGTAAAATAGAACACGAGCACTTCAGTTTCCTCGCAAGCGCTTCTATATCGGTACATCTAAAGTGGCCTTGAGGCAAACGAGTATAACTTTATACTTCGATTTTTTAGGCGTCCTTACTATATAAAGACAACGTATTACATCATTGACATAGTAGCGGCAGCTAATAACTCTAGATTCTGGCTGATTCTGACGTCGGGAGTACGGACGGCTTCATTACGAGACAGGGAAGAATTATACATCTTTGGCGCGCAGTTATATTCCTAGAGCATGGAGCCCAGATAAACATGATATCGCAAACTATTATCACCAAAGTGTCGGTTTCAGACATCACATTAAAACATTGTTCTATTAGTCTTCAAATGTTGACTATACCACAGTTGCCTCCGGATAGTGATGAATCTTCTATCTGTTGGTCGGGGTACACTAAAGAAACATAAAATCCAAGTTTATTGGAGTAGCCGTTATTTATACTAGATACGTTACTTACCACTTGTTCTTTAAAGTCTTCATCCTGGGGAAAAAGAACACCAAATCCATAAGATACGAAGAAAAAACAGCATTACCCAGACATCAAGGCGCATGCAGCTTACCGCAATCGGAAATTGTTGAATGAGCAACTTGCGACAAATTTTCCAGAACTCCAAATGAAATTGTAGTATAATGCGTAAACATTTTTTTTTCTGCCGCTGTACTATCTTCGAAGCTCATAGAAAGTCCTTTTCAGTTCTACGAACGACAGCAGTCCTGGGAAGAAACTTTTCTCGCGGAAACATAGCTCTGAAAGACTCGGAAATAATCAGGCCCTTGAGCCTTTAAATATATGCAGCTATTTCGTTAAACGCAAGACACAGCATCCTTTTAAGATAGGCTTCAACTGCTGAATATGGATTTCACTGAAAGCATTTATATTGGGGAATATAAACTTTCTTTAATAAAAATATCAACGCTTCAGAAACACTATTAAGTAATATACATATCTGCAATGCAGGAAAGACATATTCTCTGGGCAATTCAAGTGGTCTTATAAGAAGTTTTAAACACATGAGGAGTTTTTAATGTTATAAAGCATATTGTCATGCATGTGAAGTATACCATAAGTGTTATGTTACCCAATTTCTGACTTTTGGGGACGGACCACAGAATGCTTCCGTATTAAAATAAAGCGCGCACTTGGAATGGTCATAGTAGATGCCGTTTGCATTCCTAGCTACCAATCAGAATATAGTGCAGTTTTCACAATCTTGCGACTTTTTTGTTCACCAGTTTTCAAGCATAAAGTTTTATTTTGGGATGGCTTGCGCCATCGGTGGTGGCGCACACCGAAACACGTTTCGACAGTCAACTTTATACTCGTTCTCTAACGATGATGATGATGACTATGGTTATGACGATTCCCTTGAAGTTCTTGGCACGTAGCTAAGCGGGGGGATTGGCCACGGAAAAATTGTTAACTGGGCCCCTGTTGAAGCTTATTGGGTGATTGTACCAGCCGAGTGGTAGACTGTTGGCGCTCGCCGTTCGCATTTGCCGCGATCGAGCGCGCACAAGTGGTGCTCTATATCACGCCACAATGGGATGTAATCAGCATCGTCCCTCATATCACAGGTTTCGGTCGCTCGCCCATGATAGACACTTTACCTCCTGACATGGCATGGGTCAGGAGCGCGTGGTTCGCTCCGCGGAAGAGAATGTAGCGCTTAAAGAATCTACACTTCGCAGATTGTTGACCCAATAAACGCAGAAGAAAAATCTACGATAACGTATCGGGTACAGATAAGTGAAATGAAACGGTGCTGGTTTGGTAGATCGATGGTATTGCGTTTAGATTTTGCAGAAGTGTTTTCGCTTGTGTTTTGCGGTGATTGCCTTTTGATCTTGGTCGTTTTCGCTTTTAAAAACGTGAAGCTTCGCGTGCACTGCTATGTTGGGGGGAAAGGGTTAGTCTATTTGTTATACATGCGATTCTTACGTTTCTTTGCATTTACGGGTATTTTAGGGGCAGCCCTTTGGCGGCCATCTCTGGGCTGAGCCGCGTTGTCGGCGTAGCCAAGTGAACGTTGGCAAGACCGATGAGGGAAAGAAAAATCGAGCGATGAAAGAAAGCAAACGAGGAGAGTGTCGTGAAATTGTGAGGGGAGGGCGGTTGGCCGTGGGGGCGCGAGCCAGCGCTCTTCGAAAGCGTGCGGTGGGGGAGGGCTGGGAGCAGTATGCTGTGCCCGCACGAGGCGCTCAAGGACGTTTGAGGAAAATGTGAGGGGGGCGTGCGCGTGACTATGATGTGCATTCGCTTAAGACACACCATCGGCGCAGAGGCTCATCATCGCTGCCATCGAGAGAACTCGCGACTGACTGCTGCCTCAGCGCACTGCTGCTGAACCCAAATATTGTATTAAGGAGTATCGTAATCGCCAGCCATTTTTTCATAATTTGTTTGATACTAATGTTTTTTCCACGTCCACGGAATGCGTGACAGTAACCACTGTTGCTTTGCTTGTGTCTTCCCGCATTCAAGAATACCAGCTTTCTTGAACGTTTAGAAGTGAAAAGTTTGTGCCTGGCTGATAGTTTTCCAGCAGATTAATTTGATGGCTCCTATACCGCCACGTGATGCACAATTCCAGAGTCCACGGCACATTAGGCAATCACCTGCATACCCGACATTCGGGCTTGTGTTACCAAACTTTCTTCTGACAAAGAACATATGGACGTGGTCACGCGCAGCAGAATTCAAGACGCAACCAAATACTTGGCCTTGGGGTGATTCTAGGACAGTTTTTTGCAGCTTAGTGTTTTTGGACATTGAGCACCTCCAAGTCTACTGATGCCGTGACAAGGAGGTGTATATGATGCTTCAATAAAATTCTCGTTATCTCTGAAGCAGATTCACTCTCTTTTTTTGACTCAAGGATGCCACCGCGTAGCGGCAAGAGAAGCTCATTCCTCGCCTGATCTCCTTGACTCAGCCACAGGAAAGAAATGTTTTAATAGGACACATCTGAAAGTGATTTGGCTGCCTGTTTTCTTACACTTTGTCGTAAGACTTGCATTAGTTATCGGTTCTCGGTCAAAGAACTCCCTCAATCAAGGATCTTTTCTGGAGAGAATGTGCTAAAATGTACAGTAAAGTTTTACTTCAAAATAAAACGCATACATTTAGCGGTATGTGAGATACCTACAGGACTGGTGCAAAGCTTCTGTTGAATGTTTCCGGTATCTCCAAACTGTGGCGCCTCCTGTAAGAAGAAGGCACCAAATAAGGCGTTTTTGTAAAAAATCTAAAACAGTCATTTCTGGAAGGTAAACAAAAATATTCACACAGTCTCTGTAGAAAATCACAAAAAAATACGTAAAACCGCACTAAAATTTCACAGCCGTTTAAAAGGCTGCATGCAAGAATGTGCTTATTAAATATTTAGGAAATCGTTAAAGCCTTATGTTCATATCGCTACGTACAAGGTTATAGTAAAATTCGCTTTCCGAATACTGATCTATGGTATGATCCGGGCAGCAGCTGTGGTTATGTTTAAAAAACAAAACTGTTACCAATGAAGCAGTGTGGGAGCGGCACGATTTCTCATTGCGTTTGCACGTCTGCTGTTAGAATGGCGCACCATCCTAATTGATGATTCTGCCACTATACATACAGATACTTTGCATTAACCTTGACAAAAGCGCTTGAGCAAGTGCATCCGTGAAACCAACATAGAGGCTTATACCTAGTATGCGCACGCGGACAGATACATTTATGTTATATCAGTTATGGTATTCCAGGCATAGCTGATTTTGTATTAAACATCTCTTTGATTTTAATGTTGGTAATGCGGCGGTGGATACTTCTATAGTTCTATGGGGTTAAATCACGGGCAGGCCCACGTTCACTACGAATGCACGGACAGCATATAGATGTTGCATGAGCATTTGCAGTGGCGGGCACTGAAAGAGTCGTGGTCACGTTACCTACGATGTAAGTATTGTGATTGTGCGTCAACGCTTTCCCTGCACTTCCAAAGCGACCTCTGCAATGCTGTAAAGGTTTGTGCACTACGCCTACGATGCATAATGGTACCAGCCCCCAAAACAAGTCGCAGTTGGTCTGTCACCGTGACAAAACGGCATGCGACAAAGGAGCCCGCGACAAGAGCGCACGCAACATAACCGCACAGCGACGAAGCATCATGCGACAAAAACGCAACCTTAAAACAGCCCACCGTAAGACAGACCACTCAGCAGCTCTGCGAGGAACAATGGTTTTGCGGTATACGCCATTCATTAGCGTAGAATAATATTTACGGACGATCTCTAAACTACAGCATCGAAAGCAGGACGTTCCTTCAGCCTCCTGGATAATGTGCTCCCGTGTCCATTTTGAAACATCCAGAAATTATGCGAACAAACTTACGCCACTCCCCAGTCCTATATTGGGTCGTGTTCAGCTGGCCAGGTGTAGCCCGAAGCATCTTAAGTATTTGTTTACCAATTGGGCTAATGTGGCTTCAAAGTTATTAGAGTTATAAATACCACCTGACCAGTCTTTATCCCAAGTAAGATACTCCGGTTTTAGTAAACTGCAGGTTCCAGGGACAGTGCAAGTTTGCCTCGTATTCTCAACCCCTGCTCTACTAAGCCCCCCAGTCGAGGAGATCCTTCAAAGCGATTTGTACACGTAAACGCTTTGTGGTATCATCCCCACAGCCGAGTCGAGGAAACACATGGTGGGGAGGTCAGACTCGGAATACGACCCTTTTGTATCACGAAAACAAAGGAACCTCATGGAGTGACATTTTCGCAAGCTCCTACCGTATTCTAGTTGCCTGACAGCACTCTTCGAGAAACACGCATTATCATGCGAAATTAATTTGGTGTGTAAACAGCAAAGTGTTCCTCAACACCCACTCAACAATGTTTCCTCAACAAAGTGTGCAAAATGTGTTGCTTTACAGAAGCACTAAAAACGGGAAAAAAACAGCGCTTAATAATTCTTAAGCTTGTAACCTAAGCACCGCACACAGGTACCATCATAACTAATTGGAACAAGTGTTTGTGAATATCCCACAAAAATGTGTTACTGTCTTTATGCCGGCCATTACCGGTTTACAGAAACCGTTTTCTATTGGGAAAGACTTCTTTAAACGCACTCCAGTGCAGTCAGGCAGTTTTCGGTGAAGAAATTCCAGTAAATTTACGAGACCTTGTTCCAATTACTTTTAACGGCACCTGTACGTTGTGTTACTGTAGGATATGCTATTAGCTTAGGAATTCGAAATCAAAGGAAGGGGGCCATTTGAGTCACATTCGTCTGAACCCTGCATGAATAGAAACGGAAACAAGTGCTCTGTGTCTCGCGCAGAATTGCAGTTCGTAGTTTTTCGCTTTGAAAGCAATCGCTAAATGAGGTATTTTAAACAACCACGTTAGCTTCATCGCTAAACGAATGTTGAAATAACAATCTGTCGGTTTATTCATCCTACAAAAACAACTGGACAACCTTGTTCATTTACGTGACTAAAACCAAGAAATGATAGCGTCATGCTGAATGCCGGAGGAGGAAGGAGTGTGGAAACAGAACGACTGCACCGGAACCATACTGCAAACGACGCCTGCCTGCCACGACAAAATGCTGCGTGAGTTGCCCGTTCTGTTTTTGTTACTTAAAACGGTGAATGCGATCAGGATTAATCTGGCAATGCGCGGCTGTTTCGTATCTTTTTGGCAAAGTATCGCGGCATGAAATGTTAGATGGAAGCGCGCTCGGCAAATGGATTAACTGTTGGCTTCGTCCACAGCATCGTGTACCTTGCTTATTGTGGGTCGCTAAAAACGTGTTTTGGATTTCACGTGTGACGTTTGCGCAATTAAAACTCTTCAGCATGACGTGCTTACGAACACAAAACGCTAGAGCGGAAGATCGAATGCGGCTTGTCCCCGCTTTCGTGTCAGTTATAGCGAGAAGTGCTTTCGTGCAGCGCTCGTGCCTGCTTTCCTTCTCTTCGTCCAAGTTTTCCGCGCTGTTTTCCAAGGTTTCATGTGTATCCAACTAGCCTAAAGTCAAGCTTCCATGCGGCCTGTTTATCCTGCGAGGCATATGTGCTACTAACCAGTTGCCAGAGCACTTGGCACAGCAGAAACAGGCTGTTAAGCGTAGGCTCGTTCATGACTTGTTCGGTTGGGCGTTTACGAGCGCTCTGAAAAGCGGCAGCGCCTTCGGTTGGTATAATTTGAGCGCTCGAACTACCTTCGGTAGGTTTTTTCGGAGCATCAGCCTCCGACTCGGAGCGCTCCCAACCTCTCTGACTTCGAAGTGAGAGCGTGGCGCGACCTGACCGGGAGGACGGGACACGTGCGCAAAACGGCGTGGTTTACCACGGCCGGACCGGCGGCTTCGCGTGCTGGCTGCACGGTGGCGCTACAGGCGCGCTGCTCCGAGATCGCCGATGCATTCGGCTGGTACGCTGCCTCTCGCGCTCTGATTGCGAGCCGCCTTGGCATCTGGCGACTCCTGGCCAGAGGACCGGAGCGGCCAACCGAATACGCCATTAGTGTAATAGATCCTACATGGTAGAGGTAGCTCCTACAAGCTTTTTTCTAGCTGGTCGCAAGCTACTCTAAGTCATTCTCGTTGTACCTCTTGGACGGCGGATTGTCTAGTTTAGCTAGTCCTTAATAAGCGTATTCTGGGCGCAGTCGGCGTGAGGGCGAAGCTTCGTGTCACAATCGCTGCCCTTGGTCGGCTTCGTAGATTGTGTGAGAAATCTTTCGGCTGAGACCGCCGCCAGTGAGTGACAAGATAAGTCTTGTTTCGATGATGGCAAGCCCGCGCGCAGCCTGCGCATGGCAGAACTGGCTAGTAGGTTGCCATCGATGGCAACGCAGTCTTGAGCTGCGCCCATCACGAACCTGAGCTACGCCACAATTCCTCCAAAATGACAGTCGTTATTCCAGATGGGGGACAACCAGGAGCCTTTCAGAGCATAGAGTTGCATACTATTATGTATAGGAGGGAAATCTGGTTCTGCGATCGCGGGCCGCCGTGAAAGCGCCATTGCAACTAGAGACATTGCTCACCTACTTAACTTGGCTAGCCACAAGGCTTCTTTTTTGTCTCGAAACCGAAATCAGCAAAAAAGGGTAACGTGTTTTTCTTGTTAATTTCCTAGGAAGCTTCTAAATAATCCCTGACAAAATTTTATAACCACAAAACAAATTTGAACAATCTTCTATAGTGATGCTGTTGCGTTTTTGTAGCAAGAGGCTACTTTCCAGCCTCTTCATGAGCCATGCCAACGACAACTACAACGTGCCTGCCCGGCACATGACGGAACGCTCGCTCATGCGCGGTTCGCTCAGAAAGTGGCGCCATATTTCCCTCTTATAGGTTAGTATGAAACGCCATCTTTCAGGTGACCTGTGTGCACCAGATCCACACGGATATTCTGCAGTACTACGCGGACTCGGTGAATTGAGGACTCACATTTGGACTTACACCTATGTCTCCCTGAAAATGAAGTATGTTCTATCTCTGTCTCTCACTCTTCAGACGCAGTCATCGAAACACCTCAATTTGTGTTCATGCGTCCATCGCCACCGGGTTGGTTTGGTGGCTCGCGTGATGGGAATGCCGATATCATTGCGTCCATCGGAGGCGGATACGTCTGCAGCGCCGAAGCCCGCGAAGATACCAGTGTAGATCCTAGAGCCATAGGTAGAAAGGCCAATGCTTTGCAAGTAATCATACGGCGCCCGCTAGCGATGGCCGCACACTTGTTCATTCAAAAAGGAACATCCACGGCTTGCATGGACGTACGGACCGTAGATGCACGTCAAGTTGGTCGGGTTTCGTAGGGCGCATCATCGGGCGTTATGGTTACGTCACCCTTGGAAAGCTCGGTACCCACTCGTCAGCTAGACCCACGCGTTCATCAGTCGGCGACGGCTAGGCACACCCATCTGTTCCTGAAGAGATCCGTTTAGGCCCCGTGGCATGTTCCGGATGATCATAATCTTCGCTATTGGGAAAATGGGTAGGTCAAAGACGCACGGAACATACGCAAAGTGGGCATCCGCCACATCGTCCGCCCCAGTGACCGTCTTGATATTACCTCAGAGCGCAGTGGTCTGGCCGTACCTCACAATGGTGAAGTAAAAACTTGGCGCTCCAGCACCCTGAGTGTCAACATTGGGAGGAACCACAAAGGGTTTGGCGAGTACACGCACATGCGAGTCTCGATCAGCTTCACCACGTAATCATGGCTGGTGCTTGATTCAGCGTCCAATTCATCCAGGATGACGTGCTTATAGCACGTCAAGGGCCTCCAAGTCATTGTATTTTTTGGCGACGCACCAGTGCAAGGAATGTCGGCGGTAGTCCCACCTAGATGCTCCAGTAATGAATAAATTGTGCCCTTGTAACAGCATATCTCATATTAAAAGCTGCGGTGTAGGGTGTTCGTGACAGGGCGGGGTTAGTGAAGCTCGGCGACCGGGAGGCTACAGAAGGAACTAGAGCTGCAGGAAGTGTCTCAGGGCAAGGCTTTCCAAATCCGCTGGATTCAGGAAATCCCGGGACTCGCATGGACACAGTCAGATCTGCGCTTGGTTTCAGTTTCTCGGTTTCCAGGAGCCACAATGCCTAAAACGACGTACAAAGGAAGATAGACAGCTAATCACCCGACCGCACGCTGACTCCAGCGAACTACCACGAGCCCAGGAAGAGATATGTTCATTCCTGGAGCCACTGTGTCCAGCTTTTTTATTTCATTGTACTCAACACTCAACACTCGTGTCAAAAAATCAACCCCCGCTTGAACAGTAAGTCGGAGCCCATTCTATATAGAAAAAAGCAGCATCTCGGAGGTCACGTGCTTTCATATTAATTCATACAGACTCAATAGAAAGTGTTCCGGAAAGCTTCTGCTTCAATAAGTTGAGCTGGAAGAATACACCTCAAGCATCTATGCATGCGCAGGGCTGCTCGTACATATCAAGGATATAAGTTAGGCAATGCGCACATGCACATGATTCGAGCTGCCTTTATACCATTGACCGCTTCACTAAGGCAAATAAATTGTAATTTCTTTCACTGGGAACTGTTACAGTGTTACGACACGTTATTTACGGTCAACGGCTTAATGCTTTGGGTTCACCAACCGACGGATGTCGTTGGAATCCCTGAAAAAAATGCCGGCGCAGATGGCGCCCCTGATCATTTGTGGAATTCTGAATCAGTAGCTCTAAAGGTTCTTTCTGTCTTAACATTCGAAGGCCAATACTTGGTGGTATGGTACTTTTAGAGCAAACACGCCTGATAGCTGCTTGCAGGTTTGGATTGCTTTCACTGGTGTGGATGTCTTGGGCGCGCCTCGCACAAGAACTAAAGCCGGTTTTCTCAAGGACTTGGTTGCTCGCTTGACGGTTCAAGCAAATCTCAATCCCGTAGCATCGGGCGATTTAAAGCGCGCTACAAAAAAAATCAAATAGCTATAAATGTTTTTGGTGCTCGTTCTTCAATATATTTCTCTCAGCCTATTATGCCAACCCCTATCAGCCATCTATCTTTTTTCAGTATTTCTTTCCCCCTTCCTGTCTGTGCAAGAAATCCCGCCGTGACGGAGTATTAACATGAGGCGCAAGAAATATTTGATGGTGGTCGGACACTGAAGAATTTCAAAATGCCGTGATTCATAACCTGCTTTCTGATGTGAGATAAGCAGTGTTAAAGGGCTTCTGAAACCAATTTTCGCCTTTAATATTATTGCACAGTTCGCTTCCATTGCTCAACAGAATACCCTGGCTGAAATATGAGCGGCCTGCGACGCGATGAACATACTTTAATTGGATCTCATTTATCAAGCCGACGGAACAGCACCAGAGCGGACTCAGCAAATGGACATCAGCGTAGCATCATCCCGTGGTAGCCAAAAGAAGTGACGCGGACACCGCTCGGCAAAACCTCATGACGTCACTTCACACGGGCGGCCGCGGGACCGGCGACTGGGCGCTGGCGCATTTACAAACGGGTGCACGTAGCCAAAGCTACAGGCATAACCGCTGAAGTTCCGCACACTGGAAAGTAAGCGATAATATAGCCCTGAATTGCAAAAGAAGTCGCCAACAGGACTTTTATTGAAAGCGGTCATCGAATTTGCGCCGCATTGGTAGGCCGTGCACCTTCAGGCATCTCAGCAGTTCAGCTCTAGCGGCGGCGCGGTCGAAAAAACGCCCTCACCGACCTCCGCAGTGTTTTGACGTCCGAACAAAGCGGTGAGGTCATGCCGGGATTCTGTCATATGCGCCTTTCGGGATGAAAGCGAGGGCAATTCAGACGAACGATTTTCAGGCCGTTCAATGTAATTAATTATCGCGCGCTGAAGTATTTAAAGGGCTGTGTCGGGTTCGCCAGACCATTAGGCATTTATAAAAGCAATAAAAATGGATCATAAAATTTTCGCGTCAGTACTCCTTCAAAACATGTCGGGCGAAGAGCAGAGGTGCAAGAGGCCTCTCTTCTTCGTCCCTTTTTTCAACAAAGAGTGGGATTAGGCAAGTATGCATACTATAATCTTAACAAAAAATACGATACGTTTTTAACAATTCTGCCGCCTCTCCTCTCGTATTTTATCAATGTTTTTAGATATACTAGAAGTGAATAGCGACGTGTGAAACGAAGTTTATGTTGTTCCTAAAATATTTTAATGACACTTGTGCTATCGCTTCTTCTTTTCCTACATTGAACACAAGTGTCTTATGTATAAATCAATAAAACAGACGACATTTAAAAACTACGCTATAGAGTTTACAGTGTGCCACACGTTTTGCTCAGATCAGTTGTCTCTTTCAACATTCCGATAATTTTACAAAGCGGTATGCTCCTATCCAATTTTAGAACGTCGGCGGAACATGTAATCTCAAGGATTTACGATTAATTAAGACATATTTTGCAACCAAGTACCCAAAGATTCCTTCGCTTCCTTCGCGGTGATCAATCCCTTCAGTCGTTCTCTTAACAAACAAAAATTATCGTTCGTAAAGGACCCTCTCAGTTAGCAGGAGCGGGTGATACGTTGTCGCTCCGCACAGCCTTTGGAATGAAGTTGAGCTATTACAGCATCGCAGTTCCCCTGTTCTATTTAATAGTCAAGTACAGTCTTTTTAACAGCAAAGCTATTTAGGAAATCCTAATTTTTCGTGTCCGCGGTTACAATTACCGAGAAATTGCGGAGCGTGCGTGCGTGAGCGCCGGCCTCGCTGCGACCGCCCGGCAGTTAACAAAACCACGAAAATGCCTCCAGCTCGTGTGGACGTTTCTCGTGGCGACCGCCCGGCAACTAAAAACCAATAAATTCCGAGCACTCGTGTGGGCGTGCCACGGGGCGACGGCCCAGCGTCCACGGCGCACGTTTGCCAAGCCAAGCACATCCGCTTAGAGAGATTGGCCAAGATTACCCCCAAAAAACTACAGCGTTCGCCGTAATTGTGGCAACATTTTCTTGGGACGAGAAAGACACGTCATAACGTACGCCCACCCAAGCTGATGTCCAATGATTATCCCTGCCAAAAAATGAATGAAGCTTGCACTTAAAGACTGCATTCATTGAATGCATATAGGTTGCATTTATGTAAGTTGCATTCATTGCATTCATTGCAGGTTGCATTGAAAGAAGCATTCACTGGCGTGGCGCACATGCCGGCACAATTGTGTGTCGGCTTAGTAACGAGGACGCGTGGACTCGCGAATGGCGGCGCACGCATCAGGCCGTCCGAGCGGATTCAACACATTACCCCGACGTTGACTACCGTCTTGCGCCGCGTCCAACAGCCTACATGTCGCAAGGCACGAGTGAAGTAGACGGCACAGGTCAGCTGGTTGCCAGCGTTTTCTTTTGGTATCAGCCGCTGATTGCTTATCTGTCATCGAGCGCTTGTGTTTCGGCCCCTTGCGGATAGATGTCGCTCCACTCTCAGCAAATAATGCGCGCACCAACGTTAGCGCCCCCTGCTACCCAGCCGTCGCATCCTAACCGACGTGCGCGGGAGCATTCACAATTTCTTCAGAAGCCTTCTTTGGCTTTTGTACTGAAAAACTCTGCGGTGGGCAAGGTGCGGGAGCACATGTGTCGATCTCCATGCGTCGGGCCGCTTCGTTTCGTAACCGCGGATCAATTCTCTGGTGCTAACGCGGAGTTCTCAAGGGCAAGTAGAGCATCACCTTACACTTTCACTGTGATTATTCATATCTGTTAGCGCCACGGTCGAGAATCGGGTAATAACGCCGCAGACGACGAACACCGGGCCAGCTTTTTCTGCCAGATATGAAAGCTTGCGCCGACGACGTGGGCGGAGTCATGGCGGCTTTCAGTGTTGCCAAAAGAAGAAATTGGCCGCTAAACATTCATGTGATTACCTTCTATAGTTACAATGATAGAGTAAAGGCAGTTGCGTCAGGAAGAAGAAGCAATTCGGCTGCAATCGTAGACCTAACCCTTCATAATGGTCGTGAAAGTTGCGTACAGCTTAACTACATTACACGTTAGTGCACTCTTCCTTCAATATTGTATAACCATAGCTTTCTCTGGGCTACCTAAGCGCGAAAGGTTTGGTGATGTTACAGTAGGTGCCTGCAAGTCCTTTTCGCAAGTCATAATCGATTGAAGTCCGCAAATCATACTTGATCGGGGAGTTTGGTTGTGTATCTTTCACTTGAATTACCTGCCAGGCAATGAAAGTGGTTTAAAAATGCCTGAACACAACGCAAATACAGGTCACGTCGAACTACAAAAACTGCTGCCGTGGTTTAAATATCTGCCTTATCAAGAATATTTACAAAAAATATAGGAACACTACCAATTGTACCGCCGTTCTCATCTCTAGTAATACACCTTAGATTCCTTTTAGTGGCAACCAATGAAAAAGAACCGCGTTAAGACGGTATCCAGGAGAGGCGAGATAAAAGCCGACATTAAAATAAACAATTTTGGCATGCCGTATATCAGGGCACGATACAATGAAAATGTCGCAAAAACAGCTCGCCTTCAGTGCGAATGCAAAAAAGAAAAAGTGAAGTGAAAGAGGAAAAAGGGAATTGAGTTGACCCCATTGTATTCATGGTAAGAGGATACGGATGGTATGCGTAAACAGTTCATGGTGCAAGAGGGAGAAATGAGATGGTCTGATCTGTATAAGCAAAACCCTGCGTTTTTAGGCTGCATTTGTTGTGAAGCACACAGGCACTCTGAAAATTTTCATCATCACCATTCCCAGACGAGAGGGTTTACGCTGCTTTATAACGCTGGTTCAGCCTTTATAATTATTCAGTGTGCCCTTCCAGCGGCGTATTTTCAAGCATACCCACTTTCAGCTGAAGATTTTTTTGCACAACAAGCATCTCCTATGTACACCTTTATACAACGCTGAGCTTATATATTTTTTTTACATTCTAAATATAACAGAATGAAGAAAGACCTCCCTCGTAATTAAGCAAAAGGTATTACGCTTTTTGTGGTATTCTGCATTGCTCGGCTTTTTGACCGTGACATTTACCCTATCATTGCGTGTGCAAGATTAGTATTTGTCTTCCGTTTTGCTGCAAAAGTTCTAGATGAACTTATTTATGCGGGGAAGTTGTCATACTGTTACTTAGTCAGCGAAAAAATAGTGGGGAATGGTAATTCATTATACGGGATTATTCGTTGGTCTTGTGATAAATAAAGCGTCCAAAACACATTTTAATAAAGTCGGTAAGCAACAAAAAGAATAAAGCAAATACAGGATACGAGACAGAAACTCGTCGCTATTGATAAGATATTTCCACGTAGTCAAAAACGGCGCAGGGTCATTCCACTCCAAGCGTCGCAGAGAGTTCGCTCTACCATCTCCGATTACACTAAAAAAATCGTGGTTGATCACTTCCTCATACTATTATTTCTCCTAGCCGATTTGTGGTGGGAAAAGCATGTTGTTGTGTTTTACAGTCATTTGAAAACCGCGGCTGTGACGAGAGCCTATGTTGCGAAAAAAACGCAAAAAAATAACCCACGGAGCGCAGTGAAATAATTCCAGGTGATTGAAAAAGAAGCGCGAGTCCTTGCTAGGTAGGTAGGTAGGAATGACTTTATTGATGCCGGCAACCGACTATTTAACTCGTCGTGACGTTGGCCAAGCGTCGACCCGGGGTTATGCCCTACTCTGCAATGCCCCAGCTCGGCCCGTTTGTGGCGGGTCGTGAGGCTTGTGCTTTTCGAGCGCACCCCGGGCCTGCTGGACGGCCCATAGTTGAGTGTCCTTGTCTTTAGACTCCAGTGCACTTTGAAGTTCGGGCGGGTATGTCCTGGAGGTAGCTTCAGTGGGGAACCTGGCGCAGTCCCACATGATGTGCCATTGATCCGCCAAACCCACTGCACAAACACTGCACATACCACTCGGATAGAGTTCCGGGTGAAGCACGTGTAGCCCTGCCGGGGCGGGGAGTGACCTGGTCTGTATCTGCCTTAAGATGACGGCCTCCTCCCGACTGAGTGCCGGGTGGGGAGGCGGCATTGTCCGTCGAGCTAGGCAATAACACTTGGTAACTTCGCTATAACTGGTCATGCGGTCCTTGGTTTCAAACCACCACACGGAACGGTCACTCTCCTACCTCAACTGGCACGTCACCGACAGGACCAAGATCAACACGCTGATCCGACGGGCTTACAAGACGGCGCTGGGCTTAACGGAGACCACGAGTACGGCTCGGCTCCTGCAGCTCGGTGTCCATAACACCCTAGAGGAAATAGCCGAGGCGCAGCTCACCACGCAAATGGAGCGCCTCCCTGCCACCAAGACGGGCCGCAGTATCCTGGTGTGCCTAGGTTACAACCCGCGAGCTCCCAGCCGGCAACCGTGCGAGATCAGCGAGGAGGCGCGGGCCCACATCCACGTGGACCCCATCCCGAAGAACGTGCACCCCGAGTACAACCAAGAACGGCGGCAGGCGCGGGCCAAGGCCCTCATCAAGCAACACGCCCAAGACCCGCACGCCCGGTACGTAGACGCTTACGTAGACGCACGCCCGGTACGTAGACGAGAAGGCTTTGCGGCAGTGCTCGTTGCGGCGGCTACCGGCACCAAGACAACGGCAGCGAGCGTGCGGTGCACAGACGCCACAGACGCCGAGGAGGTTGCCATCGCTCTGGCGATCTCCGAGGCCGAGTGTCGCACCGTGCTCAGCGACTCGAGGAACGCCGTGCGCAACTTTGCCAAGGGGCGAGTGTGCGCGCCGGCGGCCGCCATCATCGGCAAGCTCAAGTTCCAAGACCGCGGCAGCACCATCCGTATCAAGTGGTTCCCGGCTCACGCGGGCGAGTGTACATCCTTAGCGAACCACAACGAGACGGCCCATTCGGCGGCGCGAGCGCTTACAGTCCTTGCTATAATGCATTTACAGTTGCTAGTGTGTTTTAAAATGGGCTTTGCGGGAAGAAAAGCAATTTTTACACATTTTTTCCGCCTAGCGAAACTTTTGTACAGAAATTGCAGCTGCATACATTGCCTATAGTGTTGTAGGGAAGGGCTGAAGAAAAATATGGAACCTGGGAAGCGGGTCGTTTCGGCGCGATAAAGACATGAACTTTGAAAAATTTGCGAAATTTTTTGTCCACGTTCAGACGTTCGTCGTGCTGTGTGGTGGTCCATGTAAAAATACTGGTTCAAGCTCATTCGAAAGGGTGTACAAAGGGGATTTATTTCTGAAAGTTTAATCGAAGTACTTTTTGTTTTAAGGTAATGAATGAATGAAACAAATCTTTATTAAAAACAACAAGTGCAGTTGTTAGGGCACCCGCCGAAAATAATTTTTACATTGAGCACCCACCACGGCCCCAGACGGCGGGCCGTAAGTCCGCTTCACATCAACGACCCTTCCTGAAGGGCAACGGAGAGGTGGGGCGTCCGCGTAGGTCCCGCGTGTTTTGTGTTTTCACACGGCGAGCTGCTCTAAAGGAGGGTGGCTGGCTGGTACTGGATTTCGGAAGGGCGTCATCGGCAGATAATTGGTTGTTGGAGCTTTTAAATAAATTTCTCAACGCTGCGTTGATGGACGTTATACAGATGTAGCAGGAGGTCGGCTGCTGTTCCTGTGTTAATGCTCTTAAAAGTATGCAGGTTTCATCGTGGTCGTCGACGTGTATGCAACATCGACGAGGAAGACTGCATATGCAGCTGCTCTTCGGCGTGTCTCGGCAAAAACGCCCTGCTGACAATTCTGCAGAGCGCTGCCGACATAGACATAGTTGAGGATTTCCATGTTTAAAACTGGTTCGCAGGCGTTTGCTGCGTATAGCAAAAATAGTTTTAAGTTCTTACAAATTTTCGGAACAGTTTTTAGGCTCTGTAAAAGATCTCAAGTCGCACCACTTCATAAGCAAACCGCAAGCAAAGTTCCTGCGAGAGACAAAAACCAGCTGAAAAATGAGGGAAAGGTATTTCTTTTAAACCTGGGCGAGAATTACCGCTTCCAGGAGCAAGAAGCTCCACAATCGTACCACTGGGTGTATACGCAAACCACGATAAACCCATTAATTGCGTACCCCCGTTCAGAATTCTCGGGACCTCTATGTAAAATCGCTTGCCGTTATTTAGGACTGTCTTGACCACACGAAAGCGGTCGTAACCAAATTTCAAGCTAAGGCATTAAAACTGTGTAAACCAGAATTTCCACCTGTCCAAAAAATTCCCTATTTTTCGGATGGGGCAACATCACATTAGAAGAACAGTTTTAATTGTCTAGATTTGTGCTGCCATAAAACTGAGTCAAATTAGTGTTTGAGTGGAACTTTCTTGCAATGTCACAAGGAAAGATCGCTTCCGGCGGGGTTGGCAGCATTGTTAAGCCATTGGCAGCCAGGGCGAGTATTCAAATACCTTACGGGAAACAAATAATTACACGCCACCAGTTTTTTACATTGGGGAAAAGAACATTAAAGGCATATCCACGCTCTGGGTGCCAGAAGAAATGGTTCAGGAGAAAAAACTCTCAGGAAGATTGGAAGTGACAATTTCTGAGAAAGGTACGCGCACCTTTCACCACTTTGCATCCTAACCGCTATCTGACAATGCTGAGCTCATTTCTTACTTTGCCACTGAAAATTTCCAAGCAGCAAAAAACCCACGTCGAGGACCACGATTAAACCTGCATACTTTTAAAAGCATGAACACCGGACCAGCAGCCGAATCTCCTGCTACATCTGTACAACGTCCATCAACGCAGCCTTGAGAAATTTATTTAAACGCTCCAACAACCAATCATCTGCCGATGACGCCCTTTCGAAATCCAGAACCAGCTAGCCGCCCTCCTTTAAAGCAGCTAGCCTCGTGAAAACGCAAAACACTCCAGTACCTACGCTGACGCCCCACCTCTCCGTTGCCCTGCAGGAAGGGTCCTTGAAGTAAAGCAGACTCTGGCCTGCCCTCTCAGGTCGTGGTTGGTGCTCAATGTAAAAATTACTTTCTCGCTTAAAACAAAATGTACTTAGATTAAACTTTCAGAAATAAATCTCCTTTGTACACCCTTTCGAATGAGCTTGAGCCAGTATTTTTACATGGACCACCACACAGCACGATGAACGTCTGAACGTCGACAATTTCGCAAATGTTCAAAGGTCGTCTTTATCGCACCGAAACAACCCGCTTCCCAGGTTCCATATCTTTCATTCGCACTTACCTACAATACTATAAGCAATGTACGCAGCGGCATTGTCTGTACAAAAGTTAAATAGGTGTAAAAAATGTGTAAATTTGCTTTGATTCCCCGCAAAGCCCATTTTGAAACACACTAGCAACTGTAAATGCAGTATAGCAAGGACTCGTGCTTCTTTTTCAATCAGCTGGGATTGTTTCAGTGCGCTCCGTGTATTATGTTATTTTTGCGATATTTTTTTGTAACGTAGGTTTTTGTCACCGCCGCGGTTTTCAAATGACTGTAAGAGACCGAAAAATTGTTTCCCCCAAAAAATTGGCTAGGAGAATTAATAATGTGAGGAAGTGGTAAAACCACGAATTTTTGTAGTGTAATCGGAGATGGTAGAGCGAACTCTCTGGGCCGTTTGGCGTGAAATGACCCCGCAATCTTCAAGGAACAAAATTTTTTTGAGCGATGCTCCGCTGAGAACTCAAGGAATGCGCAAGCGGCGGCGTAGGTGCAGTCAACAAATCCACATGCGCAGGCGAATGTCGGCTAATTCAGTGTCGTGCTTTCCCTGCGAGCAATTCTTTGCGCCCTCAACTTTCTGTACAGTCGAAGTATCTTGAGGGTTCAAGCGCTCACATAACAGAGACAAAGGTAGAAAAAACCGAGGCGACGCGGCGCTAACTCGCAACTTTGTATTTATTGAAAAGAAACAGAAATATATACTTGCAATAGCTCACGTGGTGCATTCGTCTCCCCGAGGAGAAAGACATTAAAGTCACTTTTTACAGAGATTAAATCCACACTTGGTGCACGCGACAGTCCAAAGGTAACAAACTAGCCCAATTGTCTGGTTTACTACAGTCGAAATACATAGAGAACAAAATTATTTTAGTCAAGTGACAATAGAGCGCATAAGTCTCACCATAAAAAAATATAGCTTGTGCCGCATACAAAAGAAAGAAACGGGAACACGCTCTTTGATTAAAACAGCTACGATGCTTGCATGCGTCTAGACGCTGGACACAAAACACAAGTAAACAAAATACATTGCACGGTTTGCGGCATTACCCCTTCTCTAAGTGCATCAAACCGACGGCAAAACATAACGGTAGTCCAATCAGCAAGTCTATCATCGGGCGTAGTAAGGCTTGAGGCAAACCACGTCAGCGACGTCGGCACACGTGAGCGTCGGGATGTGTCCGAGGCATCCTCAAAGACAACATCGTAGATAAGTTGGCCAACACGTCGTCGGATTCTGTAGGCCAGTCCATACCGTCGGAGGAGCTTCTCACTGAGTCCACATCATCAAATCGGGGTCCAAACACACAAGGTCACCCGGGTTATACTCAGCGTCTCGGCGTCGGAGGCTGTAGTGGCCGGCAGCTACCAACTGCTGGTCTGCTCTACGCCCTTCAGCAAGCTTGTTGCTCTCCTTCGCATGCTGTAAGCACCTATGGATGTCGGCGTTGAGGTCGTCGTCTTCTTCGTCACGCTTAGGTCGTCGTTGAGTCGGCCGCCTTTCTTAGACATGCTTTAACAGTTTCATCTGAGTAGCTTTCCGGATAGCTGTGTTGTACATAAACAATAATTAAATAAGGGAGGACTTCTTCTGACGTCTTATGCTCAATGTCAAGGTACTTTTACCACATATCCGCGGTAGTCATCTTGAGGTGTTTGTTAGTCCGTTCGGTTGGGCGTCGCACGCCATCGTTCTTTGGTGATCCATGTTCCTGTAGCGTAAGTATCCTTGCATGACATCCGCAGTAATTACCGTTCAGCGGTCCATGACTAGGACTTCAGGGGCGTCATGTCGCTGCACATTTTTCGGATAAAAACTCCCGGACCACTTGTGCAGTTCATTTTGGAAAAGCGGCGGCCTCTGCATAGGGCGTCATGTGGTGTGACAATACGACAAGCCATCTATTCTTTGTTCATGACGTAGAAAATGGGCCGCGAAAGCCCATTTTAATTTGTTGGAAGGACCTCAATCCGGCGCCAATGCGCTGCAGAAGTCCGGTAGGTCTCGTAGGTCCTGCTTTTGGTCTCTGGCAGTCACTGCAGCTCTGAAAGTAGTGGGAGACATGGGATGTAAGGCGGGTCAATAGTTTTCGCCTCAATTTTTCCAAATGTGCATACTGTGCCGAGATGTCCGCAAGTCGGGTCGTCTTGGCGCGCTCCCACAATTTTGCCCCGAGAGTCCACGGGGTTGACAGGAGGATAATATCTTCTGGTTTTGAAGCGGAAACTTTTTACGAGGAAAGATGTTTTGAGGCTGAATCTAGGCAAGATAGCAGAGCATGACGCTCAGCTGAGCGTCGGCGCGCTTCTGGGTAGCGAAGTCGCTCTCAGTCACGATTCCGCTCCGTCTTCACTGGAGTGCTGTGTTGCTGGCTCGACGGGGGCGAAATTCCGACACTCAGCATTCGCAAGTTTTCTTCGGGACTTATAGGCTATTGTAACGTCGAATTCTTTCTGGCGTAAGCTCTACCGCTTGAAAACGCCGCAGAAGTCCTTCGAATTGGCGAGCCAACACAGCTCATGGTGGTCTGTCACAAGTTTGAATAATCGGCCATACACGTATGGGTAAAATTTTGAAATGGGCTATGCAATAGTGCGGCACTTTTTCTCACATGCTAAGTATTTTTTTTATTTCTTCAACACACCACGGTTAGCGTAGGCGATTACTTTCCCGCAGCCTCCTTGCTTTGAAACAAGGCACTTACGCCTACATCACTGGAGTCTCTGGGCGTTTCTGTTTCGGCGTTTTTGTCAAAATGAGCAAGCACAGACGGGCGTTGCACGTGTTATTGCAGCTCGCGCAAAGCTTTTGTTTGAGCTTCGTACCAGCAGAAATGTGTGCTATTTTTCCCCAAGCGCGTAAGAGGCTCACTATGCTTGAGAAGTTTGTGACCACGCTGTTACTACGGGCGCAGACCGAGGATTTTAGGACGCAGCACTTTGGCGGCCGTCTCTGGGATGAGCCGCGTCGCCGTCGTAACCGAGTGATCAATGGCAAGAACAAATAGTGAAATAAAGCAAAGGAGGAGGGTGTCTCCCAATTGTGAGGGGAGGGGGTTCGCCGAGGTGGCGCTAGCGCCCTCCGAAAGTATGCAATGGGAAAGGGGGTGCAGTATGCTTCAAGGAGGAGAGTGTCGCGAAATTGTTAGGGGAGGGCAGTTCACTGTGGCGGCGCGAGACTTCACTGAAAGGGCATGGTGGGAAGGGGGCGTATGCTCTGCCCGCACGAGACGATTGTCTGCGCAACGCTGGTGAAAGCGTGAGGGGCGTGCCCATAACCATGGTGTGCATTGCGTGCCTAAGACGTGGGTCATGGTGCCTTCTTGACACGCACTTCGCGCCGCCGACGCAGAAGCTCGTCATCGCTGCCATCGAGAGAACCATCGAGTGAGTCCTGCGTCAGCGCATCGCTGCTGCGCCCAAATATCACATTAGGGAGCATCGTAACCGGCACCCAATTTTTTAGCACTTTTTGTCTTTCGGCATCGGGATGTTGACAATAGCTGAACATGTTGCCGGGTCAGTCAGAGCTCCATCGGCATTGACGATGATTCCCGATTCCCAAGAAGTTCACTTCTTGGTATGCGAACGGCCCATCACGGAATTAAGCATTAGTCCCAATTTTAGAGTAGCCTCTAGTACCGACTCTGACCTGGCGAAGGGGAAAGTGCTCGTTGAAGTTTTTTGCGAAGACGACCACGTAGTGGCAGACGAAGTAGTTGTGCCACTTCAGGCCCACTAGCGCAGTGTCCATAACTCGTTGAAATGTTTCTGGTGCCATGCAAAGACCAAATGGCTTCACCTTGATCTAGTACAGTCCATCTTCTTGCGGTCTATCTCGTCAGCTTCAGTTTTCCGGTACCCGGTTTTCCGGTCCAGCGACAAAAACTAGTTTGCATGCAAAGGTGGTAAAAGATATCGTCGATTCCCGTGAGTGGGTACACGTCTTTCTTGAGATTTTGTTTAGCCGCAGGTATTCAACGTGGAACAGTAGTTTTTCGTCTGCGATGCGATGCGACTAGCCCAGGGGCATTTCAATGGCTGCATAATATCGTCGCTGGCATGTCTTCCACTGGTGCCAGCATGTCGTCACGCTCGTGTGGAGACAGGGGTATGGTGGCTGTCGGGAAGGTGGGGCTCTACCCTTGGTGATAATTTGGTGTTTGGCTAAGGGTGCATGACGTGACTTTGAATTCGACGATAAACACTCGCTGTAGCAAACCCAATTACATTTCCCGTTCTTTTAGCGGTAGCACCGGGTTCACGTCGAAAAAATCTGGAGGATTAACGGCATCTTCGGGTGCGAGCTCAAAGTTAGCGAAAGCGATGGCGTCAATTTCTGCCTGACTATCTTCTAGGAACTCGATGAATGTGCCATGGGTTCGGTGCTGATACTCGTAAAAAAATTTGTGACTAAAACGCGCTATTTATGTTTGCTTAAAGAGCACAATGTCTGTTGTGATGGAGCCTCGCACTAAAAAGCAAATGAGGCGTTTTTTCTCTCGAGATGAGCCAAATCGAGAACACGAAACTAAGTCAGCTAAAACTGCAGTGACAAGACATGCTCGGTAACTTTTCCCTAGAAAAGAGGTAGAAAAAATATATGAGCAAACACCCTGCAGACGCGTAAGCATCGTAAGCAGCGTAAGCATCGAAAATGTGCCATATCCTTCTGTGGCACGGATCAAAATCAGCCAAATGCTTTTGTCCAAACGGAGTTCGATTTTGGCAGAAAGGTTAGGACTTCTTTGTGGGTAATTTTAGGAGCTTTTTGTGCTTTTCAGAGCTGGCTTATCATGAATTCGTATTGAAATTAGGAGATAAGCGAGAGATCTGTCCCCAGCCGTCAACGACAGAGTGAACAGAAGAAGTGAACTAATTCAAACTGAGAGATGGGAAACAATCATTTCATCTCGTCTCCCCCGTCCCTACGGAGTAAATTTGGTTATTATTACTAGTTTTACTGCAATATTTTTCAGTTAGGAAATTAACAATTAGCGGCCGCTTACAAGCCATGGCACATACCCCCTCTGTGGGTACGAACCACTTCATTACAGTGAAGAAGGTATGAGCAGCCTTCTGTAGAGTTTTTCGAAAGTTTATGGCAAGGCATGAACAGTTTGTTCACTTCGTGAGCGTCTTCATGCATGCCATAGAAAATTAGCCTGCGGAAGAATTTAAAAAGAGATCCGAATGCTGGAAACAGGAATAACTGGCTCTTCATGTGGAAAGTTATACCATTGTTTAAGTGCTGTTGAGTATGTTTAATGGCTTTTCCGTGAAAACTGCGTCGTACCATTCTTGAAAGTCATTTTAAATAAAGTATTCATAAGAATTCCGCGCCAACTTTAACGTTTCTATTCAATACAAGCAAAATTCGAACTTACACTGATATTTCTCAAACTCATCAAGTATTTTTTAAAATTACTTGTGGTCATAAAATTCCCCTCGCTGAGAGTGAGAAACTCTTTACTAAAGAGGAAAATGCGGAGAGGATTGCCGACATCAGTTCGCCGGCATGCTACTCTGCGGGGAAAGGAGGAGAGGGAAAAGCAGTAGCTGTAGTTAAGGGAGGAGAGTAGTAGTAAAGAAAAAATAAAATACAGTTCTCCTTCAGGGCATTGAATTGAAAGTTTCTTCAAATGAAGGGAGACCTATAATTTAGATGATACACCAATGTGCTAGAGAAATTTGAATAGCGCTGACAGGGCTTTGCGCTGAGCGGAGTGTGAGGGTCATGGTTCAAGTACCAACCTTGGTCTCAATGGTCCAGGGTGGATAAGATAAATTATATGTTGTAAACGCACCTTTAGTCGGCATCCCCAGAGCCCTCCAGCAATACGTGTTCGACAGTTTCAATTGAACCACAATTATCACAATATGGGCTTGACGTCTGGCCAATCCGATGAAGATAGGAATTTGTTAATGCTGCATTAAGATGAAGCCTATGAAACAACGTCTCCAAGTGGCGTTGTAGACGTTCTGGCCGCCGCATTTTCATAGATTGGTCTATGCAATGTACAAAACCGTGATGGCACTGCTGCAACGACTATAAACGGTTCCTTTTCGTCACAGCTAGCGCCTTTGTTATTGTGGCTCCATCTTGTTTCCTGAAGAAAATCTTTTTTCTGTTTCTCATTTGTAGGACCTTGCGGGTGGCCGCGTCCGTTTTGTCGTCTCCCATGATGTCACTGTTGCCTGGAAGTCACTGGAAGGTTACCCGATGTCCACCGACGTAGGCGAGATGGTGTAAATACTTTACGTAGCGCGGTACATGTTCGTCAAAGCTGAAGCAGCTAGCACGTTGTAAATTTTGAAGTGCTGCCCTTGAATCAGAGAAGACGGTCTAACATTTGGGCGGCTGGCGTAGAATGTATCTAAGGGCTTCTCTAATCCCGTATAGCTCCACCGACGCAGGCGAAGTGGGTCGCTCAAGCCGATATGATAATGCTTTGTCAGCTGACGGAGTAAAAAATACCGAACAGCTGCATTCTGGTGTTTCCGATTCATCGGTATAAATGTGAGTAGTTGCTGATTAAACTCTGTTGATATGTGCAACCGTCATCTGCAGTAGGCCAATTTGATGTATATGCTTTTTTGAATCAATTACAGGTATAAAACATTTTATCAAGAGCGGCGTCAGAGTTTAGGGAGGGAAGGTCCCTGGCATTGTCGGCGGTTTTCGAGTTGTAATTAATGCATTAATACCTTTTATTCTTTGACCAAAGCTATAATGCTGGGTCTGAACAGCAATACGGGACAGGAAATTGGTTCTTGCATGTCGCCTGTGCCTCAAATGGGCAAGTCCAAGTTAACACAACCGGCTTCAGCAATTTTCGCAGAACACGACGAGCCTTTAGGAAGTCTGACGAATTTTCTGAGGCAGTTATTCCTGGCCGCCTCCAGCTGTCTTTTGCTTTTAGATGTCAGTTGCTGCAGGACAGGAAGGCTATAGCGCAACACGCCATTGACATACGCCTTGAACAGCAAAACCATAAAGTGGCAACCGCTACCCCGAGTTACTTCCAGCAAGATACCCTATCATTTGCGATGATATTGAGATTTGCGTCCATATCCTCTTCACGTGAGGGGCCCTCGAGAGGTTTCTGCCTTGGAGGATACCAATATATCTTTGGGTCCGTCCGTAGTGCAGAGGCCGGCCACACAGGAATAAAGGATTCTAAAGGATTAAAAACTAGGTCAAATCCATGCATTTGCGAATGAATGTCATGGCGACGCTTTTTTCTGAAGAAAGATGGGGTCTTTTAGGCACTAGGCATGCACAGGTGTTTGCAAGCGCCTTCTGAAGTTTGCTTTGTGTTACCATCCGTGATTTTGATGCACAAGAGGGCTTAATACAGCTGCCATATGAAACGCGTCCTAGAATATCTTTGAACGCGTGGCATTTGGGTTCAGTAGCAAACTTTGCTTTTTCTCAAATTCGCTTTGGGTGGATCTGGTTTTTTTCGAAACAAGTGCCTCAAATTTTGGTCACTCTCGACGATGTCGTTGATGTCGGGGATGATGTCTTTACAATAGACGCTGATAATCGAACTTGCGCGGGATGGCAGGGTGACGTGGTCATCGCCGGGTCTTACTGCAGCCTGTTGTAGGGGGCTTGGTGTGGCCGTCATGGTGTGATCACAGGAGAAACTTGTGGATTTGGCCTGCAAGTCAATGATTGCAGCGTTGTCAATCAAAAAGCCCATTCTTAAAATATCATTGCAGGAGCGACTAGGGAGTATGATCAACGCAGGAGGGTACGTGATGCCGTTTACGTTGAAGCGTGACCTACAAGTTTCACTGGTCGTGACTAGAAGACCTCTTTCTGTGTGTATGTGGAGACCGTAGCAGAGGAAGTGATAAAAAGAAAAAAAGGAGTGGGCACACAAAATAAAAGTCATTCTGTTCCCAGTTCCAGCTCGCCATACAAGCTACTTCCGAAATGACCCAGTGAACGGCGTGGCACGTATACCTATGGCAGTGGCCCAGGTTCTTTGTTTCCCCAAGAAGCAAAAGTGCGGGAAGATACAATGGCAGCACTAGGCTTCGCAGGCGAGCCTCCAGCAGCCTTGTCAGATGATTGCTGTTGTTGGAGACTGGCGAGAAGACTGGCCATGTTGGAGACTGGCCAGAAATCGGGAAATGTGGAAGGTAATATAACCCAAGTAGACTAAAATAGATAAACAAAGCAAAACACCGCCACCGGCACGCAACACATGCATACAGAGTAGCAAAACGAAAAACAAGCAAAACAATTATTTTGGAGTTTTACAAGGAGGAGGTGAACAAAACAGGAGTTAAACAAAAGGCACTCACAACAATAACACAAGGGAAACAGTGGCAAAACACAGTTCCGCACTACCGACCGCTTTCACATTAGGTAGAACTATATCCATTGTTTCCTTTCGTCATTTCTGGGTCCGCACAGAAAAACAACTCTTCGGGTCCTCAAAAAACAGATCACGACACCCTCGTTAAGATATTGCCCTTGCATTTCAAACAAAAGTGCAGGTCGCTTTTTTCTCACGACGGCATTGAAGATCTTAAAGAACTCGGTTTTGAATTGAGTCCAGCTAGTCAGGGAGCTCTTTTGGTTGTTAAACCTAGTTCGAGCTGTGTTCTCTAAGTAGCAGAACACATACCGGAAGGTTTTTTTGTTGCCCCACCTGTGGAAGATCCGGACGCACTACAGCTTCTCCAACTATCGTTATGGGACTTCAGCGGGGACTCCCCGAAACGATGGCGGTTCCTGAGTCTGTTGCAGGACGAATGGTGAAGTTGCTTCTTGCATCATGTTGTTTGTTGGAGTGGTCGTTTTTTGGATCCTTCTGGCAGGAGACTAAACATTAGTGGTAGACTTGGACTGGCTTGGCGGCCTCCCGAAGGCGCAGGGAGCATAATGGGTACGGGCCCAGTACTAACACCAGATGTCACGTAGCCATAGACTACGCAGGTTCTTTCAATGAACAAAAGTTTATTGGAGGGAATTGCGCTCCGTTAAGAAGTCAAGCAATGCACAAGCGGCGAAGGAGCAGTCAACAAAGTGACGTGCGCAGGCGAGTGCCTGCGAGACGAACGCCGTGGCATTTGCCCTGCGAACATTAATCTTGGCGAGCTATACTTTCTGGAACGGAAGAATTACATCTAGAACAAAGCAGAACACTCTAAGCAGGTGACGACAGGGCACAACACCCTCCATATTAAATAAGATACCCTGCGTGGCATACAAAAGCGAGGAAAAGACAAGCTTCGCTTCCAACATAGATAAGACAATCGCGCGGAAAGAAGCTGGCAAGAAAACACAAGTAAAGGAAACACAAGGCATCATTAGCGGCATTATCAATTGTCTATGTGATACGGTTGTTAGGCTATCGGAAAAACTTTGTACATGAGAGACGTGTTAATTCGTACTGTGTAGATGTATTTGATGAAACAAAGTTCATAAACAAATTTTATAGGATGCGTAAGGCTACGTAATAATAAAATAAACAGTCAATAAATCATTGAAACATATATAAATCTTGACAAGCTCAATGAGAACACCAGTTGTGTCATTCATTTTATTACGCTAAGCAGTGCATCGTCAAAATGAGGCCTCAAAATGGCTGTGCAAGCAAGCAGTACTTACAATGGGAAAGCTATTCAAGAGGCAGTTCAAAAAGCTGGTTTGGTTGGAACTGTCCAGATCTGTTGGGAACGGAAACAAAAGTGGGTATGTTTTTACATCCCTGCTAAAGCCTAAACGAAAACAGTCAGTTTAGATCGGCGTACATTTTGCAGTGTCGTTAAAGCATGGTCACAAAAAATGCGGGGAACGGCTTTGAAGAAGAGACACATAAACTTTGAACCACTGGGCGCACCTTGACTGCGCTTTAACAAGCGTGTTCAAACAGCTTGTGTTGGGGCACAAAACAAACAGTAACTATAATATCTGGCCAGAAATAGGCGACTGACAATTTTCCACTATGATATAAAGCTGACAACTACTCTAATTACACAACAGAGCAAGAATGAGAGCATAATAACGTACCCTACAGGTAGAGAAAGAAATTTACAATCAAGCACCAGTAGTCATAATACCGCAGAAAAAAGCAACAAAGCTTTGTAAAAGTAAAAGCCAATACACGGAAGCAAACTAGTGTTTTCTGCATTTTTCTAAGAGCTCATTTACTATTATGGCAAGACGTGTTTGCAGCAAGAGTGGCTGGGAAGACTATTTTGTAAATTTGGTAGCCCATAGAAACACGTCTAGCCAGCGAATCTGTCCAAGCAAATGATAGGCCTGGTTTCCAGGACTAGTTTTGTTAATTTGGAAATGGTCATACTGGCGTAGTGGCGAAGAATTTTAACACGAAAGGGCTTTATGCCGTGATCCACCAAGATTTGACTGACGTCATATCCGTCACCGAAATGACATCGCCACAAAGAGTGCCAATGGCGCGGTGGAGCTAGGATTTGACCAGGAATCTCCGTCGCCGCAACGGGAGTAACCAGGTGCTTTACCCACTCCGCTATGAGCTGAAGTGGAGACAGCGGTATGAACGCGCAATATATACTTCCTATAACCTCGCCCATTTAGATGGTGCTGCCGTCTGAGAGAGGTGAAGCGAAGTAGTGCATCGCGACGCAATGTAGTGTCTCATGCTGATGCGTCTGACGGTGGCATACCGACTAAATATAAATGGCCATGTGCAAGTTCATATCGATGCAGAATAAACATTCAACTGATCTTGTGAAGGCACATTTCACTTTCGTGTTATACCGATTCGTATGACAAGGGGGATCAAGCACATTTTTCAGTCCTACTTACACAGTCGCGCTTTCGGGAAAGGGGCTGTTATCTACTTCCTACATTCTGAATGTGTAGCCTCGACATATAGATTCCTTGCGAACTTTCTCTCAACATTTTTCCATGACTCTCTGCTTATTTTATTTTGCTTTCTCTTGCTTCTGTACTGATATTTGTACGGTCGACCTTGACAGTGAATACTTAAGCCAAGCACATGGTTCTTGTGCAGCTGGGTGGTATGATGTCACTTACATTACTTCGTTTAGATATGAATAAGAGTTCACGCGCAAATATAAGTGCCCCTATCTGATTTGGGCAAGGTTGTCTGAAGCCGCACTGGAGAACCTTGCGGAACTAAACCGGCGGCCTTCAAGGCTCGAGTAAGAAACACCGGCATAGAATACCGAACGAAGGAAACACTGCCGGTCTCAACTTCTCCAAGTTTCCAGTTGTCCACTCGGTTTCGGAAGGGAGGATGCATATTAGACGGATAGGGGACGGGGGTGCGCGGTGAGCCAACGTACAATGAGTGTGACAGTGCTTGGCATGTCGAAGTTCCTACTTGTAAAAACCTTGTTACCTATTATTAAGTCGCAACAAAAAACGTCAGACCCAACGCCATGCTTTGAGGCCCAAATGTGTCAGCCAGTACTCATAAGAAAATTTGATGCGCAGTACACCGAGGGAGCGTTGCATGTATCTGACGGCACATCGTTAGGCGTAACGCCCGATTTCAAGGCCTCACGCCGCCTACTGGTATGCGCAGCTAGATTTGCAACATGGCTGACGTTGCTTGGCATGACCTAAACCTCAGCGTGAAGGCTACCAAACCATAGGCCTAAATATGGACGTCAGGTGTAACGTCCGTGTGTACGGTTCAACGTCGTCAACTTCGTCAACTGGAACCGTCAGAAGGGGTGATGCCAACAGTGCGAGCGAGTGGAACGACGATGCTTCAGGCCGACGTTTGTACTAAAGACCTGTTTCGAGCTATAATATGAACCCATGCGCACGTCGACGAATGGTGAGTGTGGGCTCGTTGAAAATGCCACGGGCTATAAAACGTTAGACTCCATTGTACGCTTTCATTGCCAATGGAGTCGACCAGTACCGATTACAAAAGCCCTGTGTTATTCAATTTTTCCAACTGTGTTTACCGCTGACGTCAGAGACATAAACGCGAAATTTTAGGTCTAAGGTTCTGTATTGTACTGCTGTTATTGTCCAAAGTAACCCATTGCATTCCTGATAACCCGTTGTTGAGCGTATGTGAGAAGATTCTGAAATTGGCGAAATCTGGGGGTTGTTGCCAGCTCAACGAAACAGAGCGGAAATTAGAAAAGGAAGGATAGCGGTGGTGCCCTATAGGCATAGAATTCCCCACTGTCTAAAATAAGTGGCGAAGCATTTTGATGTTGATATATTGTTTAGTGTCCCTGGTAAGATTTCTTGTGTTTGCGCGGCTGTCGCTAATAAAGGCTATGTCGTGCTCAGGGCGTGGCCTTTGTTCTATCAAACACAATCTTTAATATGTGGCCTGCCGCGTGCCGGTGGTCGATAAGATACTGTTGAATGCAAATGTGCGGATATCGGTGAGACAGTACGCTGTTTGAATATTCGTCTGCGCGAGCATGGAAGGGCTCTGAACACTGATAAGCTTTTAAACCCAGCTGCTCAATGCTTGTCGCGTGGATGGGATCCCCTGCTCAATAAACCCTCAAATTTACTTTAAAACCGTGAACAAAAGACACGCAAAATCGTGGAGGCAGCTCATATCGCCAAAATGGGTAACACATGTGTGAGTATGGCCTCCGTATCTATGTCTAACATTAACGTTGACAATGTGGACATTATTTAAATGAAGGTTCGCTCGTGCGTGGCTTATTAGGTTATGCAGAATTTCATTTTGTGAGTCATTTTTCTTCGTGTATATCTCTTCCGGCTTTTCAATAAAAATTTCCTTGATAGTAGCGCCCCGTCCAATTGTATTTGTTTCTCCTGGTTGTCGTTTTTTATTTTTTCGCGCTTCATTTCAGAATGAAACTCAAATTTTCAGCACCAAACTTTAAAAGATTTCTCTCGACTGCAAACGAAGTCTGCATATTTTGCTACGGTTTTCTATCAACGATAGTTTGCCCTATGTATTTCTTTTAACAACAGAGCTGTTTAAGCCGAGTTGGTCCGTCCATCGCACCAAAAAGCCTAGAGCTCTGAATCGAAAATGGCAAAAGTCCCGAGAAAATAACCCGAGGCCTATACGCCTCGACCGCTGCCTGTAGGGGCTCCACTGAAATCCCCCTGGCGGCCCGTTTCAAAAGAAGCCGCGTGACGCTCCGGCCCGCTCTCTACCGTTGCCGCCACTTTTGAGGCACATTCACGACTGAGATTTACCGTTTACATGTGTTCGAAATACGAACTAGAGTGGAGCAGTCACTCTGTTCGCAAATGCTTCAGACCCGATTTCAGTGTGGTACATCGGTTTGCATGAGCGCAAGGTGTGCGTCATAGACCAGCGTCGGGAAGCCGGCATATGCATTTAGCTGAATCTAATTCAACTGCCCCGACATTTAATAACCGCGTTACCACAAGCAGCGTTTGCTCAGATGATCATGCTACGCCTATACACTGTGGTGTACACTATTGGTTAAGTGTGCTTGCATGATATAGCGCAGCACTCATACTTGACAGCCCGCCGGTCACCACGCTTGCCGGTAATGCTTGCACGGATATTGATCACTACCCAGGGGAAGTAATGTGACATAAATTTTACGAACGTGCTACGAAAGAAGTATGGTAGATAATACAAAATTATTCCCGGGTATCAGCACCCGAAAAATGCTTTAATGCTGGATCGTCTTGTCCGGAGGTGAGCGTTCGCAAACATTTATCCGCTACATATGTATTCCGCAATCAGCGTGGCGGCGGGCTTATGAGTAAGACGCGTCCGCGGCTAAACGCTTCCTTGAAACATTATTATAAGACACAGAGAGCCTGCAGAATCTAGCACAATAAAATCAGACGGCCTTCTGCAATACCACGCTCTTCGAGCAACACCTTTTCACGTTTGTGAACTGCCTGCCCTGTACAGCAAAAAATGCGTCCGCCGAGTTGATCAGCTGTTCGTTGAAGCAGAAAAACAAAAGGAAAGTGAAAGCGCAGCTTGAGTGTGTGATTATTAAACGTTTATTCTGTGATTTTGTTCTGCTGTGGGCGCAAGGATAGTTAAGCGTTCCTCTCCCCACCCCATTGTTATGCGAAATAGCAGCGCATTTTGCATCTAGTTCGGACTCCTAAGCCCTGCCTGGCGTAAGTTTACACGGACGGCCTTTGCATTTATGAAGCTACAATGGTTTTTTAGATGCAAGGCATCTCTTACACTCGGCCTGTCCCGCGTTGACCGGCGTAGCCCGCACTCCTCATTACGCATGCGCAAACTCTCCTCCGTTCTTCTCTCCGACAGCTGTGCGTTATGCGCTCTCTCCGGCTCATTATCATAACAGCTGGCACGCTTCGCCTACGTTCGCATGTGCTCCGGCGCGCTTGTGCGCGCATGTGTGCGCATGCGCAACTTTCCTCCGCTGTCTCCTCTCCTTCAAGCGCGCATATAAAGCGGTGAGCGCTCGGCGCCCGTTCAGTTAAGCGCGCGCTTTCGCTTGACACAGTTGCTCGACTCCGCTTGACTTTGCTGGTGCTTCGCTTGACGACGACGACTCCGTTGAATCTTCCGATGAAGACGGTCTTTACGTACTTAGAACTGTACGTGTGATTAAGCATCATTTAAGGTTCACTACACTTCAACCACATTTGGGTAACCAACATAACGGAAACGCGAACTGAACCCCGTGAGATGCCTTGCATCACCCGAGGGCTCCCCTCGTGGGAAGGTGGCTGATTTTTTTCTCTTTTAAAGCCGATAGTCTTTCTTGGGCTGCTAACCGAGAAATTTTGGTCTGTCTGTATGTCTGTCCGTCTATCTGTTTGTGACTCGATTCAGCCACTCGGCCAAACTAAACCAATGCCGGCGCAATAGTCTTATATAGTCACAGCTAAATCTACCCGGCTAAGTCCGGTGTAATCTTCATACCTGTCAACATTGTTGAAGAAAAACAAGACATTACGCAAATATAAGAGAACAAATTAATACAGAAGTGATGTTTGCAGTGCTCCTTTATAAAAAATCATACATGCTTGACTTTGGCGAAATTAAATACTTTAACTCCAGAAAAAAAATTCACTTTGCCATCGCCTGCTGTCGCCCGCGCCACTATAGCTTCTTGCGGCATTTTAAGGAATCAACCGGCAACAGTTACGAAAGGTTCCACTTGCTGTCGCCCGCGCCACTATAGCTTCTTGCGGCCTTTTAAGAAATCAACCGGCAACAGTTACGAAAGGTTCCACTAGATAGGTTCCACGTTCTGCTTGCAACGCACGTGGAGTAGGGAAATGCGGTTCTATAAACGTTGAAGTAGGGCGCCGCGATTCACGCGCGTCCTCGCCGTACGGCAGCGCTGGCATCGAGACACCCGGTTTGGAGCAGTGGAACGCGGGAAATTTAAAATGATTTAAGCAAACCTTTGGCGTCTTTACCTTGGAACTAGCGCGACGCAAGAGGAACAACATTAGAGGTGAGCGGGAAAGCGAAGGGAGGCATTTACTTGGCAAAAGTCAATAAAGACTATCGTCTTTTGACGACATTTGCAACGAAAGAAGCAGATACGCGGCCAATTTTTTTCTGCTATTCTGTTTCTTTCCGACTTCTGTACAAATATTATTCCGTCGTTTCATTACCTTTCCTTAGTTTCTATAAGGCGTGGGTGTGCCCATATTTAACGTCGCTGACGCTTGCGCTACACCTTAAATTTCGGCGTGGCTTATATTCCCTTAAATAACACAAGTGATTATCAGATATTAGGGTTACCACATCCCCCAGACCGGTTTTTATACGACGTATATATTGGAAATGAAAACGCGCTCGTTGTCCGCGCTGCAAGACGAAACGAACCCCTCACTGGGTCAGCATCAGGTTTAAACGAGGCGGCAATAGAGTTCACTTGTGCCTAAAGTGTTCGGAGGTGACAATGGTGATATGCTGCTGCTATCGCTGACAGAAGCAAGAGCGGCCAGGAAGCGCGCAGAATCACGTTCCCGGATATGTTTTGTTGGCGTGCAAGCACACTACCAAGCCGCAGGTGTTTCTTCTGAAGTGCTATAAACATACTGTTTTCTTACAGACGTGACCATAACACGTTGTTTATGGCGCAGAAACGGAAAAAGACGCGAGAGAAAACCAAAACATTGCATGAGCCCCTATCACCTGCCCAGCGCTCATCCCGTAAACGCCGCTGAGAAGCGCCGGCAGGTGGCGCAGCCGTCGCAAAGGGCCAGGCGTATGCGCTGTGAATCCGGCAGCCTAAACACTGGGCCACCCCAAAGGCCCGAGGGGTGCGGGGTCAGCAGCTGCCGCGAACAATAACATGCGCCCCCAATCAAGAAAAAAAACGCTTCCCGAAGTCAGAATCTAACGTGGGTTCCTTGCTTTATGAAAGCTGCGTCTAGGGTATCGAGCTACCATTGAATTGCCATCGCATAGCATTTCCATTGGGTTCGTAGCGTGGTGTTGGTGTTGGACTTCGCCACAGGTTGTAGTGTGTGCCAACTTTGGCAGTCGCGAAACGGTCCGGGACTGCCAGACATGAATAACTTTCAGCGGCCATTTCGACAATAAATGTCAGTTGCAACACTCGGGACCGCGACGAATTCAGAGGGGCCGCCAGTTCTGTTGTATCTCGAGCTTTGCACCACTATTGCAAGCTGCGCTAATTGTTTTATGCCTTCTACTGTGCCTGCATTGCTTTAAAACCTTTTCGTAAAAACCACCGGCCCCTTAGCTACCAGACTGCTTCAAGCCATTTATGCCGAACAGGCTATAAAGGTAAAAATGATAGTGCGCAAAAATTAGTCTCTTACTAGTGTAAAAGATGTAGCAAACCAAACTAAGCTCTTTAGCACTCACAAACAATTCAGCACGTGCTATTTTGAACACATCTATTTGTTGGGCCTAATTGCTCAGGGGCAAAATGAAACCGAGCAAACAATAACAAATACCTTCAAAATAAGACAAGTGACCAACATGTGGGTGTTTGTCAGGGAACTATGTAATCATGGAGGTGCCTGGCATTCTACATTGGATAACTAAATAAAACCCTTTGCAGTGTCATTTTTTTCCTTCTTATTACACGAAGAAAATACACGGAGTGGCAGCTATGCGGGGGCTTGTGTTATACAGCGTGTAAAAGGTGTACTCTTTTCCTTTTTAAGCGAAAAATTTATTGGCCGCTTAAGACTCTTCAGTGGTTTGAAGGCGAAAACCAGCGATTATCAAACACTTCTTCACGGCTGCATCGTGTTTGCGGTACTGTCAAGTTCACCTGTCGCACGGCACGCGTCAGGCTAGTTCTTGTTTCATTCTGATTAGTGTTTTCCTAAAAGCTTTGCATAGATTACGAAAAACGTATAAACTGGAAAGACACTCTGAACCTTCAGTTTCTTCAAGATCACACATACGCAAAATGACCATTTATGTTAAAGGTGTCTGCGACCAAAATGATTCCCGCCCTGACTGGTATTCGCTGCTCAGTAGTTCCCTGTTGCTCACGTTTTAAACGAAATTAACATAATTGTGCATTATGTTTAGTTTTGTTCTTTATTTTGTATTCAAAAACTATGTATGTGTACATACTTTTAAATATGTGTTGGAGATATTCTTTTCTACATTGACTCGTAGTGCAATAAACACCATGTTGCAATAAATACCATGTTGCAATTACCGTAGTGCAATAAAGTCCACACACCCGCCGCGGTGGCTCAGTGGCTAAGGCGTTGCGCTGCTGAGCACGAGGTCGCGGGTTCGATTCCCGGCCGCGGCGGCCGCTTTTCTGATGGAGGCGAAAAGCAAAAACGCCCGTGTGTACGAGATTTCGGCGCACGATAAAGATCCCCAGGTGGTCAAAATTAATCCGGAGCCCTCCACTACGGCGCGCCTCATCGCCTGCGTTGCGTCGGCGCGTTAAACCCTACAATCAATCAATAAAGTCCACACAAAAAGGTTACCAGGTAAGCGTTGTAGTTACCGCCGTTGGCTGCTGCTCTGGCGACCATGGTTGAAATCTCAATAGAAGCAAAATATTTCTGTATTGATACTTGTTTTATCTTATTTATACTGCTGCCGCCATTTCAGTTTCACTCGTGTAGTCGCCAGCTACAACGGTCACTTTTCGCATTGGGGGAGACATCTAAAGCTGCCGCAGAATAAATAAATAGGTTTTTGCCACATCCATGTGGAATAGACTTCTTCGTTTCTTTTATATCTTAAAGACGATAGTCTTTCTTGGGCTGCTTAAACCCAGAAATTTTGGTCTGTCTGTATGTCTGTCTGTCTGTGACTCGATTCAGCCCCTGGCCAAAGTGAAACAAAATCTGTGCAATAGTGTTATATTCTTACAAGCAAATCTAAACGTCTAGTCGGGTTTATATGTTCATACTTTTCAACATTGGGCCTCCTCGATTATCAGTCCCGGATCGTCCACAGACTGCCCAAGACGCGATCGGGCGCTCGTTTTTCCCATGTATTCCTATGGGGCTTCCGGTCCGGGGGCAGTCCTCGGACTGCCCGCGGACCGTCCAGGGCTGGTAAATCAAGGAGGCCCCTTGTCGAACAAGAACCAGACATTACGCAGATATAAGACAGAAAATTAATACCCAGGAGATATTTACAGTGTTCTTTTATAAAAAAAATTATGGATGCTTGATTTTCGCAAAAGGAAGCACTACATCCACTGCACAAAAAAAAAATCACACCGTCGCC
Source organism: Haemaphysalis longicornis (assembly GCF_048455015.1). NCBI lineage: Eukaryota > Metazoa > Arthropoda > Arachnida > Ixodida > Ixodidae > Haemaphysalis > Haemaphysalis longicornis. The sequence continues at coordinate 159,791,597 of NW_027526335.1, forward strand.
TGCTGTCGCCCGCGCCACTACTGGGTGTGGTGGCATTTTAAGAAATCAAGCGCCAGCAGTTACAGAAGGTTCCACTAGATAGGTTCCACGTTTTACTTGGAACGCACGTGGACCAGGGCAACGGGGTTCTATAAACGTTGAAGTAGGGCGCCTCGATTCACGCGCGTCTCCTCCGTACGGGAGCGCTGACATCGAGGAACCCGGCCTGGAATACTGGAACGCGGTAAATTTAAATTGACTAGAGCAAACCTTTAGCGTGTTTACCTTGGGAGGAGTGCGACGCAAGAGCAACAACATAAGATGCGAGCGGGAAAGCGAAGGGAGCATTTACTAGGCAAATTTTGACAAAGAATATCGTCTTTTGTCGACATTTGCAACGAAAGGAGCAGGCACGCGGGCAATATTTATCTAAAAAAAAAGAAAACATGAGAGAAACCAGTTTTTTCGCAGCTCTGAAAATATCATAAAACTTCACAACTCTAGCCTGATGCATGGGCAATGGGTATATTTATTCCATCTGGTGATCTTTAACGGGCTCGTAAACGTGGACAAATACGTGTTTTTGTTTCTGGCCTAAATCTGGCCTAAATTTCTGGCCTAGACTCAAATGTTTTTCTTGGGTGTTTATTATTATGCACAAAACCTGTGATATGGAATGGCTTGCCGTCACGTGTCAGCCAATTCTCGGCTGCCCCATATGCCGGAAAGCAACGTTGGCTTTTTCATTCAATAAGCCGTTTATTTCTTTCGCCCCAAATACTGTGGCTTGAATCCTGGTGAATTCTCCAATACCGAATCCAAACAAAAATAGCTAGCCTATAGTAAATGCAGTAACCGATTTCTTGTAAACAATGGTTGGCTGATTAAACGTGTTATAGGGTTTAACTGTTATTCATGATAGAATGACATGCGATATCGAAACTTACTACATAGTAGTGGGATTTGGTCCTCATGCTTGGGTTCGGCGGTCGATGCAGCAGCAAAAAAGAATGTCGCAACAATAGCGAGTATACTAAGTGTTTTGGTTGCCATATTTGCACTTCAGACGACAAAAAATGTTTTCCTGGGCCTAGGAAACCATCCGTATTTTATATCTCTCCAAAACTGGCGGATTTTGTGAAACGGGCAATTAATAAAAGGTATAGTACGGTAGTCGTACGTAAATCTTGACCCTGCTACATTTTGTCTTTTAGGTAACACTACAGGTGGGAAAGGGCAAGCACTTAAGGTTATTACGCAGGAAACGTAAATCGCGACTTTATGTCGTCACGTTTTACCTTTAATATTTCTGGTCGTCTTGAAGCACAATAGCAGTAGGTATTTTGTGTGGTCTTGTCCGCGATATGCTGTACATTAAATATATTTTTGTCCAATTGTCCTTTTACTCTGTTTTGAATGCAGGTTTTTTTTTTACATAAAACGGAATTCTAAGCAAAACTTGATTTGCTGAGATTTCTATGGCATCTCAAAAACTGTGTTCTTAGAATTCCGCATAGAAAACTTCACCTTTGGCTTTGGTAGGAGGGTACGAAGGACGTTGTGATCAAGTTGGATGAGGACAGCCCACGTAGAGAGATGGAGTAGGAAGTTCAGCATATTGTAGGGAAAAGTGGAATTTGTTCCAAAGTTGTTTAGGATGGCGCGTGGACTGGATACTCAATATTTTGAAAGCACGAGGTGACGGACTTGGAGTCGAGATTAGAGAGCGGGAAACGTTTGCCAGGTTTCTATATATTGTTAGTGTCAGAGTTGCCAGAATTGGGCAGAGTGTCAGTATTCCAGTGAAAGTTGCGGTAGGTGGTTCGATGATAAGTGATAAGATTATCCAAGTGGTTAAGATTGGGTTGGTGACGGGGTCAGAGGCATGCGAGGTGCGTCTAGGCAGAGTTGCGAGGGAAGCTTGAACTTCCGCAAATAAGGAGGAAGTAGCAGCATATGGGTTACGGTACCGGTATAGAAAGGTTGCGGAAGGTGGGGTTGAAAGAAGGGGTATATGTGGAGAGGAAAGTTTTAAGGATCGTTTCACCGGTGTCATTAAGAGAAGGGAGGAGTTGGCCGAAGTTACGTTTCCGTGTCGATTTTCCGACCAAGGTACTGATCACCAGGTAGTGTAATTTCATCCATGGTAGCCTCCTACAGCGCTACAAGTAGCTGCAGTTCCTAAAACACAAATGTTAAGGTTCAAATTCAACTTGAAACTTCCAAACAAGTCCCAGAAATTGGACTGTTTCAAGTAGCAAAGTGCGGTAGGGTAAATATCCCTTGTGTTGAGGGCGTTATGAAGCTTGCAGTACTGCCAGAGGCTTCTGAATTCCGTAGAAAATTCTAAAGCAGGTGCTGTACGCAGTACTGCAAGACACAATTTTCTTGGGACGCACTGGCTGGCAAGCCTGCACCGCCATGCAATTTTTGCCCTGTTTGCGTAAGTAAGATTCAAGAATATGCGGCGCCGATCCCCTATTTTGAAGTAAAACGTTTCGCGCCATAAACCTGGTCCCCTTTGGCTTGAACGGCTGAAAAAGTAACCAAATAATACCCGTCTTTTCTTAATTACAAGGTATGACGTGCGGGCTGTGCTATTCAGAACAAAAATTGCTGGAAACCCTCTACAGTTAAACCATGCTTTGACTGTAACCCAAAAGTACGAAGTCCAAAAAGGGAATCTTTTATCCTACTCTTGTCACATTTTCAGGCAGAGCAGTATTCGGTAGTTTATACATCGCTTCAACACTTCCCCATTATTTTGAACCTCGGTCATGAAAGCGTAGTTGAGATGTTGTGTCAAGCCAACTACAATTCTAATCGGACATTGAAAAATTGATATTGGTATTCGCCCTTTTTGTGCGCCACAACAATCATCATCACACACACTGCCGTAGGGAAGTGGGCAAAAAGCCGTGCGCTATTTCTTGATGGATGAATCTTGCTTAAGGCACTTGAACGTCACTTCTACAGTTATATGCGTGCATGGCACATGCTCATGATACAACTGGCTCAGTACTAATGTATTGGCGTGCCCTATCGATTGAGTAGTCATTACTTTGATTTCTAGCTCACTCATTTACTTTTTCACTAAGGTGATCAATTATGTCAGTGGTTCTCTAATAGGGGCATACAAATTTTACGGGCTTTCCGAGGCCATTTCAGGGGTGTGCGAAGCCCTCCCCAGCGGTCTTTGTACCTTCCCCCCATATTCATTTCTCCTTGTTGCTAAACTTTGCTGTAATTGAAAAATAAAGTGGCTTCACTGCATAAATTTCACATTTAATTTCTTGGCGTTGCTAATGTTTTAACGTGGGCTTTTTGTACGACCAGCCAGCTATACAAAAAAGCCAGACACACAAAATTCTAGGTTACTTTTAGCTGCAAGAGCAAATTTCTTGTCAATTTGACATGCATAAGCATAAAAGTCAGGCATAAGAAGCGGGCATTCAATAAGTATGTTAGCGACTTCAGCTGCAGGTGCAAAATTCTTGGCATTATGACACGATCCCACACGACGTCTTTAATCCCAAAGAGGGTGCCAGCAACACTCATGATTCAGAAGCAATGCAGTATGTTACTGCAGGTGCTCCACAAGTTTCCCAGGAAAAGTTGAACTACGTTTTATTACATCAACAGCCAATCTCTGTTAGGCTAAAATGACTGTTTCCAGGACGATGTGCGCTCGACAGTGGTGCACTGTAAGAATCTACTCCTCCTTAGAGATATATAAAATATGCATTCAAAATTTAGCTGATTTTCAGCCTTGTTTGTTACATAAATTGAGACAAAAATTGAGGCATGGCGCAAGCGCTGGGTGCATGCCTTTCAACATGCGTCTGTTCTATCTCGTTCGGGCGCTGCTGCTGATAACCAACGGAACAGCTTTACCTTGCGCAGCCACGAGGGTCCCTGGATCATCTGGCATCGGCTCCGAAAATGTAAGGAGCGCTGCCGTCAATTTTGAACCTTCTCGACTTCTGGCTTCGTGACGCCAACCGAACCAAGTATAAAAGACCGACCGAAAGTGGACTTCATCAGTGGGCACGGCGCAAGCGCTGGGTGCACGCCTTTCAACATGCATCTGTTCTATCTCGTTCAGGTTCGTGAAGTTTCCTGTTTTAGTAGCGACGATCGCTTTATAGTTGTTCCGTTGTTCTGCGTGCCCACGGAAGTGCTTGAGTGTTGCTTATGACTTCCTTTGTGTCTGTGGTTTGCTTCTCTGTGGGGACATTGAGAAAACCCTGGGCCGACCGTAGAAGAAATATTCGAAGCAATTATGAATGGGCAACCATCCATTGAAACAGACGTTGCTGATATCAGAAATCGCCTTCAGAGAACATAGGAATCACTACATTTTAAGCAAACATCTTGCCCAGTTAGGAAATGGTGTGGTAAAATTACAAAATAGTGCCAGTGATACTGAAAGCCTGACGTTAGCGGTAGATAGCATTCAGGACGAAGTGAACGCTCAGCGAGCGAAACTGGCGAACATAGAAGACCGCAGCCGGAGGGCAAATCTTATCGTGTTCGGAATTCCTGAAGAGGCAAATGAAACGGAATTGGTTTTACGTGATAAGGTTGTTAATGAAGTATTTTTAAAGAAATTGGGTGTGCACTGTTCTTCAGTAGATCGAATTCACCGCTTGGGTACTCGCACTCCGAAGCGCCCGATTATTCTTCACTTTCAAGTTTACGTAGAAAAGCAGGCTCTTTTAAAAACGTAAATAAACTGAAAAAGACCGAAATATACATTCAAAATGACTACTGTGCGGCCACCCACCGGAAGCGGAAACTACTTAAGGCTAGTGTGGAAGGAGACCAATCTTTGGTCAAAAAGATAATGTTATTTGACGATTAAATTAGTATTGACGGGCAATGTTTTTGTTTGGGAGGATGTGGGTGGAGGCCGAAAGGCACTCCCAAAGCAGGAAAAGCTTCCCAGCCCAGTAAACCAAAGATGCAGTCCTGAAGATCCTTCCTGAAGCTAGTGCCAAATGAAGCGGGATTATTTTCTGTGAGTGAAACTGTCTTAATGTACGCCTGAGGGAGCATCATTCCTCTTTGAAAGGAAAGCCCTACACTCACCTGGCGCAGCACTGTTCAAAATGCGGTTTTCGGCCACGTTGTCAGCCACTCTTCACGGACACGGTAGTGGTTTTTAAGCACAGAGACCGTGCCACCAGGGAACTTGCAGAAGCCTTCCATATCCGGATTAAGGGTCCCGATTGCATAAGTCACCCGTCACTGAGTATTTTAGATAAAGAAGTGCAACTTCTCAAGGAGAGGGGGCAGAGGATGAGGGAAATAAGAGAAAAGGGAAGGGAATCGGCCGGTTCTCTTGTACGGCCGTACGCATGTGCGAAGGGCACACGTGCTGGGTTGTTCAGTCTGGGGGTGGTATAAATGTGTTTCGTTTTCATTAAAACTTTCAGTTGATAGTAAGCGCCTGTGTCGTTCCCTTTCTCGTCCCTGTGAAAAATTTTGCGCTTAAGTTTCACTCATGGAAATTGCGAACCAACTAGCTCGTCTCTCCATTTTGCTTCAGATTATTTTCATCTTAATAATTATGCCAGGAGCATAGTCAATTAGGCATAACAACTAGAAAATATTTTGATGCTTTACGATCCCGATCTATGCGTTTATCACGAAAACATGGCTACATGACTTGATTCTTGACTGTGAAATTGTGCCTCCGGGTTATCAATTGTTCAGACGTGATAGGGGCTCCCGCGGAGGTGGTGTGGCTGTTGTGGCAAAACGTGGTATCGATGTAAGCGTTGAGGAACAAATAAGTAGTCTTGAAAGTCTGTGTCTGAAAGTATCGCTTTGCGAGCGAGCGTTTATTTTGTGTGCAGTTTATCGGCCCCCGGATGCTGACGATTCCTTTATGCAGAAGTTGTATGATCATTTGCAGACTTTTACCGGCAAGAATATGATTATAACGGGCGACTCTAACCTGCCTGTCATAAACTGGCAGCCCATGTGCTACGGCCAGTCTGTGTCAGCGGATTGTCTGATGGAAACAATGTTTTCACAAATACGTGAACCAATTGTTTCGGACTGCACTCGTGGAAAATCAATTCTGGACCATTTTTTTAATACTGAAGCTTTTAGGGACGGAATAGTTCAGGTAGAAAATGGCATATCGGACCATAAACGTGTTTCGTTCTGTTGGACTTGGGTCAGTGGTAAGAAGGAAGCAATAAAGTCGGCTATTGGTAAAGATTTTTCCTGATCAGACGACACAGCTATTATACACTACTTTGACTTACACCTTGAGAGCAATGAAAATGATGTAGAAACTTTATAGACCAAGTTTTGCACAGCAGTTGAATACTGCTTGACAAACTTTATTCCAAATGAGAGACTAAGGAAATCTCAGGTAAACCCATGGATCAATAGAGAAATAATACGTATAAAACGTCAACTGAAGCGTTTACGGAAGAGCCACAAGGCTGGCTCACCTAGGTTTGTTGAAATAAAACACAGTTTGTCAACTAAAATAAAAAATGCGAGATTAAATTATTACGGTACTGTTTTACCGGAGTTTATTAAAAGTGACCCCTAAAAAGTCTGGTGGCATTTGCGGGAACCCAAGGACGAAGTTGAGAAAATAAATTTGGCAGTGAAACAGTCACTGATCCAGAGGAAATTGCAGACTGTTTTAAAACTTACTTCCATGAGGTTTTTTGAGCAAAGAGGAATATGACTTTCAAAACATGTGTTCTGATGGGCTCGATATTTATATATAGCTCAACAGGGTGTATTAGTATTGTTACTTAAATTAAATATCAAGAAATCGACTGGACCTGATAACATTCCTAACAACTTTTTGCGACGCTACGCTGAGCAAATTGCACCCTTTCTGTCTAGGTTATTTATGTTATCCCTCAACTCCGGTGTTATACCGGATGACTGGAGGATAGACCGCATAGTACCAGTGCACAAAAAAGGTGACCGACTTGATAATGCTAACTACAGCCCCTTGTCGATTACTAGCGCGTGTTGCAAACTGATGGAACATGATGTTGCAAACTTTATAAAATACTTCTTAGCTGACAGAAATTTGTTGACCCCCTGCCAACACGGCTTTCGGAAGGGAATGTCAACGACCACGCAACTTGTCTTGACGGTACATGAAATCGCTCGGGTTCTTGCTCGGGTCAGGTTGACATGTTATGACTCGATTTTAGCAAGGCCTTGGATAAGGTGCCTCACGCGGACCTAATCTACAAGATTGAACGCCTGAACTTGCCTTTTCCTGTTATTCGCTGGATAAGTGCTTATCTGAGAAACCGGAAACAGTTTGTAGAAATAAAAACCCGTTCATCAACAGTGCTTCCTGTAACCTCCGGGGTACCTCAGGGAAGTGTGCTAGGGCCATTACTGTTTTTATTTTCGTGAATGACTTGGTTGATGGGGTGCCTGAAGATGTGACCATAAAGTTGTTCGCGGATGATTGTATTGTTTTCAAAAAAACAGTGTCGGAAGATAGCCATATTGCATTACAGAAATCGCTCGCTGGTATTAATGACTGGTGTGCCCGCCGGGGCATGGTTCTAAATGGTGACAAAACACTGGTTCTTCGAATTACAAGAAAAAAATACCCGAGTATTTATACCTACTTCCTGCATGATAAACCCGTTTTAGAAGTCAGTAAATATAAATATCTAGGTGTCACATTTACAAATAAGCTCACCTGGTCCGAACACATATCTGACATCTCAAAACCAGCCCTACGAAAGCTTTGGTTCCTAAAAAGAAGATTAAAAAACGGTCCAGTAAGTACAAAGCTCCTCGCATATAATACATGTATACGGTCAAAACTTGAATATGACGCAGTTGTCTGGGAAACTTTTAATAAAAAAGATTCCCACCAGCTGGAAAATATTCAAAGAAAGGCGGTAAGATTTATTTTTCCAAAATATAAACGGTGTGATTCTCCAACATCTTTGATGAAACTTAATAACATTCCAACATCAGGAGCACGCAGAAAAATTAGTCGACTATTATTCTTACATATTTGTATAACTGGCAAATTGAAACTAGCTCTCCCCCAAATTGTGAAGCCCCTAACGACCAGGACCACAACACACAGTCAAAAGGGCGCTCTAACACCAATTTTCGCTCGCACAAATGCTTTTAAAAACAGCTTTTTCCCACGCACAGTGTCAGAGTGGATCTCATTGCCGCCAGGTGTGTTTGAATCCGGAAATTTTTAGAACTAGAGCGTCTTTTCTTGTTTGCTTAGTGCTGCACTGAGTTATGAAGTGATTGCCGTCTTTTCATGTGTTGCATGAAGTACTTTGACGTATTTTATGTAACTCCTGCATTGTCTGTGACGATGCTGGACTTGTTTTGCATAGTCTTTTTTGTATTGTTGCCACTCCTGCCTGGGCCTAAATATCGGCCTGCAGTAGCAATGAATAAATAAAATAAAAAATGACCACAACAATATTATTCACTGCGGACTGCTGGGTATATTTCGAACAGTGGAAGTGCTTCCACAGACCTTGAATGGAAGTAAAGGAACCCCTAAGCACAACCTATATTATTTTGAACACCAAAGCATTAGTATCACATTTTCCAGATAAAAAGTTGTTATTTTTGGCGATGTAAATCCTTCGCCGTAAAGACGATTCCAAGCGGCCGCAGTGCCGGCAGGGATTGTCGATGCAGGCGCTGAAAAAGGTCATGGGTCGCTTGCGAATGGTGCAGTAGGCGTTCGGCAATGGTTCGAGTGCCTAACTTCGCGCAGCGCAGTACTAAATCCCGTCTCTTCTCCCTATTATATCTATGTTCTCTTGGTTCCTTTTGATTTTTTATGTTCTTTAACTGAGTGCGCTGTCCGATCACTCTTCTTAACCTTTTTCATACATTTCCATGTATGGAACGTCCAATCAGAATTGTTAGTCTCAATTTCTAAACAATTGATATCGCCAGCCAAAAAGTACTTTGACAGTGGCCATCCAGATTTCAAGTAAATCCTCAGTCCACCCTTTGTTCCAGCCGCTGTCGTAAAGTGAGTTGCAGTCTAGGTGTAGTGTACATTGCTGAAAATTAATCGCGGACTAAAAACACGGGCAACAAAGAAGCGCCACACCGGCACTTACTTATAAATGGGGCGCTATTCCAGAAGGCCTGAGTTCCGCCTACTCCCGACTTTCCAGCTGCTTGGGTTTAAAACTAGTGAGAGTGGAGCATGAGATACACCTCGAGCGAAACTACCGGGATCGTTCGCAGCATGCCTGGCATATTCACCACGCTGTATTGGGGCCGCTTACGTTGATAATGTACGGCTCGTGCTATCTTCCGCATGCAGCACCACCTGAAATCGATCTGCAATACTCATTCCCTAGCATAATGAAGGTAACCCCACAACTACTTTCAAATTCCCAGCCTGGCTCTTGACCACGCCTGGTGCGGGGCCGTTCTTTTTTCTCGGTGTTCTGTTCTTCCACTGAATTATGTTTGCTGCGTGGGTTGAGGGCAGTCCCAGTGCAGCTCTGCGCAAGCACAAAAACGTAATCAAAGGGGTTCACTGCAGCGAACGGAACGCGCCCTGCTCCCGACCATCAAATATGGCATTTGTTTACGGCCTGCTTGAGTGTGCACGGCGGGCGCTTATCAAAAATCGCCCCGTGTCAAGAGCGTGTTTGAGCAATGACGAAAGCGTTTTAGACGTTGAAGTTGTGTCATTTCCATCGACTGTGTTTTCACGGTGTATGAAGAAGGCTCCCGCGGTAAAATAGTGTCTTGGCCTCTCCGATCGGCTCGTACACTAGGGACTCCAGTTCGGACGGAACACACCCGCGACTGTGGCACCATTGGCTGACGGTGGCCTGGGGACTTCATTTTGCTTTGTGCTAAGTTCTTGTCACTACCAGCGGGCATTAAAGCACGACTGCGTGGATACGACGCTACGCCTACACAAAGCGGACGCCATGAGTGGGTGTAACTTCGGTTGTTACGCCGCGCCCACGAATGGGCTGGATGTGTTTGATTGACATTAGAACTCGGAGGAAACTCTGGCATGGTTTTGCACGGCCGAGTTGAACTCGGGACGTCCGTGGTGGCCGCTGCTGCAGCGTGGTTTTTTTATGGTCGCCGTAGCAGGCATATTTCTACGCCGACAGGTCTTTTAAACGAATGAGTAATTTCGAGCTCGTTTTTAGCTCTCGAAAAGTGCTGTGCATTGGTTCCGTAGTCGTCTTGCGACAGACCCCCGTTTGCGACAACTTTGGGGCGGCTTTCGTTCCATGACCTTGGAGGTGAAAGTGTTGCGTGCGTTGCGGTTTTATGCGACGGGCAGCTTCTACAGAAGCGTTGGTGGCGACCGCACCATCGACCGCCACCGGTCGACCGTCAGCCGGTGTATGCGCATTGTGGTCGATGGAGACGTGTTTCCTTGACCTCGCCTTTGTTTTAGGTGGTTTAGCGGACATGGCTTCCGCAGGTTCCTAAGGCGCGTTTATCCCTCTGCTGCCGGAGCGTGCGCTTCACTTACCATCTGCTGGTTGGCAAAATAGTTTTGTTTGTCATCAGTGTGCGTTTTGTTTATCATCAGGGCGGCAGACAGTTTCCCTGAAGAGTTTATGTGACGCGAATTTCTTGAGGAAACGTTCCTGATAGCGCAGCTTATACGTATTACATATACTGTAGAGGAGACAGTCGACGCACCAATAGCCGGTTGAGGTGGTTTATTCGCAGGGGTGATGCCGATGGGAACGCAGGTACGAGCGTTGAGATAACCAAACTCGTTCCTAGAGCATGCACCTTCTGGAGTTCATCTTCTTCCCCTGACCCGTATTTGGCGCATATTCCCGCGTCTGGATTGTACATAATCATCCCTTCCACTTCCACATGGTTGATACTGGTACGCGCATACCCCGATGGCTTTATGGCCAGTTCCTTACCCTCGCTACAATACAAAGAGAAAAAGAATAACTTTAATGAAGGCCAGCGATGTTAGCCGAGCTGTCGCGCTTACTTGAAACGATAGGTAATTTGTGAAAAACAAAAAGGAAAAAAAGAAAAAAGTCTCAACGAAACAATGTCATTTGATGCGCCCAACATTTTCAATCACAAAACTCTGTCCGGTTCTGTTCTCCGAAGAAACTCGTACAGAGCTTTGTTTGCACGTATAGCGTGACTGGGACTCCACCAAGGACCCAAAACAACCTTCAGCTCAAGTACCGAACCAAGCTGCCTGCACAAAGATAATTTAGGTTGCTGCCTGTGGACGGTGTACTTCGTGCACGCGCATATAACATGATGAATTTCTTCTCGTGAGTCACATCTTTGCTACAATACAATCGACGGCGCTTGTCTATTGTCAGAGACGATCTTTACACATTTAAACGGGCTTTTTACAGTGTCACCATTGCACGGAAGTAACCGCGTCGCGCCAGAGGGAGGGTAAGCGGGAATGGTACGGGCGCGGAGGAAAAGAGGGTTGGGAGGGGATTCAACTCAATGCAAAAATATGGCTGTGGAGAGGTCTGTCGCGCAACAGCGGTGAAGAGAAAAATTACATTAAGTAAACAAATCTGAAAAGTTGTTATCCTTGTTCCTATTTCTTCTTTCGTAGCACGTGGCCACTTAAAAGAGATTAGCCCGAAATCGTGAGCTTTGAGGAGGTAATGTGCCCGGTTCGCAAAATTCATAACAGTTTCCATTTTAAATGTAACAGTTGTGGAATAGTGCGTGCCGCTTGAAGCCTGAACGTGACGTCACGGAAGTAGGACAGGTGCACACCACCTTCGCAGAACCCCGATTCGAGGGTGGGAGAGGGGGGCTGTGGCTTGTTCTAGTCGGCTCGCTGACGTAAATCCCCCATGAAGAATGAAGATGAACAAATGAATGAGATGAAACTGACGCAAACACGCAATAGCGCAAAATAAGCAGTTGAAAGTACTTTCTGCAAAAAGTCAAAGGAACGATAGCGAGGGAAAACGCGCGAGTACAATCAGAAAATAATTTGCTAATACGTTTGACCAGGCTATCACCTTAAAAGCACGTAAGCAGACTAAAGCGGATGGTTTTGATAACGTATTACGAGCAGCAACTGTTTTAAATATGGCGCTTCCATCCCCCGATTTCTTTTTTTTTTGTCAGTCGGCCATAGTCACGTGATTGCACTGTCTGCCACCGGCGGCAGAAACTGCTTCTTAAGAAGTAAATTTCAAACAAAAAGGTGATATGAAAGCCTGGAGCAAAATATAAAATGAACTTTCCAGCGAAATACAGATTATTAAAGTGAAAATACAATCAAATAAAGTAGTTGGATCGGCTTGCTCCGAGTAGCAACTGGTGGAGCCGTGGAGCAGGAGAACGCATTGAAAGACGCGTCACGCTGAAGTCGCGCATCCTTGATGCGCGCTGCCTTGTACCGATTACGCCCCCTCAATAATCAGCAAACTGTATGAATCGCACTTTTTAAAACATTTTAACGCGTTGGATTCCCGGCCGCGGCGGCCGCTTTTCTGATGAAGGCGAAAAGCAAAAACGCCCGTGTGTACGAGATTTCGGCGCACGATAAAGATCCCCAGGTGGTCAAAATTAATCCGGAGCCCTCCACTACGGCGCGCCTCATCGCTTGCGTTGCGTCGGCGCGTTAAACCCTACAATCAATCAACATTTTAACCCTCCCCCGAAATATTAGCATAAGTTTATTATTACCACCACAGCTCCGCCTTGACCGAGTTTCGCTCAAACTCGGGCCTTCTGGAATAGCACCTCGGAAAGGTTTATTTTCACAGGGAACACATATCTACAGCCTCACAGCCACCAAAACAGGCACGTGCAACAGCTGCACCTGCGCATATGTGGGTAAGACAAAAAACTCGTGCTGAACCACCAGCCTACCCTCTTTCTGTAAGAGCTGTTACTTCCTTCTAAGAATTACTGAGAGAGGGTTGGCTAACACAGCCTGAGTCCATAATCTGTATTTGGGCTGCTTTGGCCAGTTCGGTTGTTGTGCGATCACGACGCTTGAAAAGTACTTCCGCGTCGTAAAAGCTCGGTTTACAGCGACGCTTGGAACAATGTGGCTGTGAACCGAGTGCATGTTCACCAACCAGCTCGACTCTCAATTTTAATTTCAGTGTGCCTAAGATATGGAAGGAGCTCGCAAAACTGGCCCTGAAGACTTATCCAACTATATCGCCCACTTCACGTGCGCATAGTTGCACATTATCGCGTAGTAACAGTAACAGTAACACAGTAACACATTCTCGCGTCACTCGTGTTTCGCGGTCTCTTAATCTAATCAGTTTTTCTTAATTTGCCCAATGGATTCAGCAAAAGTGTTTCAGCCGACCTGCAGTTATCTAGGTTAGCTGCTAAGCGGCGCTGAACTGCATACAAATTGTCGGTTTGTGTAATGTTCTAAAGTATTTTACCGTGAAAGCCAATGTCGTCTATTACACAAATTTTGGTATCCTTTTCAGGACTCATTGCCCTTACGATATCTCAGCGACATCCTGACGTTCCGGCAACAGTTAACAGCCGTGAACAACTTATACTATTTCTGATGTCACTTCAGGTGTGGCGCAATTCAGCGTTTTGGGCCTTCTGATTTAATTATGGTCAGTAATGTGCGCACAAAGCCTAGCACCACGTGTATCGGTCCTTGCTGGCGACAAGACATTTTACCGTAAAAAAATAACTCTAACGACTACCTGACCTTTCATACTGTCCCACACCTCAATTGAGGCTGGCGTGACGCATGCCACTAGGGTGTACAATGAGTGTAAAATAGAATGTTCTGAGAAAAAATGCCTTAAGTTTGACTTTTCGCATATAATAGAGGGTACACACTACGTCGTAAGCACAACTAGCGCCATTTCGATGCACACGTTTTTATGAAAATATCAAAGCACCACAGTAATTAGCAACTTTCTGGTTGAATTACATGTCTATCATATGCGCGAAAGCATTGTAATCAGTGGCGTATTTACGACGAAAGCCACGTAATTCTCCGTCGTATGTTTGCGAGCTTGCATTTCATATCGCTGTTCACCCGCAACTGGATTTGGTATCTTGCGCAAGGCGTTCGCTACAAAACTAATTATAATTTCCGAAAGAATTTAAAATCCACAAGCTCATTTCATAGCCTATACAATTAGGAATATCCTCCTCGAAAATTGCACACATATGGCGGCAATGTACTAATGTGACTATTAGAGAAACGTACTTACGACTCGACATAATCACCGTTCATTCTTCCATGTCCATCTACCACTTAACGTAAAATGTAAAACAAGTATATTTCCTCGCGCCTAAATGGTTTTATTTCATAACCTCTGCCTCGTGCTAGACTTGTTCTAAAAGGCTTCATGATGACATTGCATTTCTTTCATGTCACAAGTCGTTGGACTCCTTGAGTCAATATTACGCTAACTTCTTCAAATGTTGTTTTTCAGTGTACTTTTAGCCATGATCAGCGTCTATTTTCTTGTACCTTGCTCTGAGTGTTCTTGGTTACTGCCCCCCATACGCCGCACACACACACACACACACACACACACACACACACATATATATATATATATATATATATATATATATATATATATATATATATGTATGTATGTATGCATGTATACATAGATTTCGAAACCCTATATATATATGTATAGGGTTTCGAAATAAGGGGCTCGTTAGTAAATACAGAACGAAATGCCGGCAGCCTACGACGCCAAAGAAGGCATGGGAGAATTGTTAGACTATTTTTTACCGTTAGTGACGTTACATTATTTTTTTATTAATTATGTGAGAAAGAAAGAAAGAAAAACACTTCTTTGGCGTTGTGGACTGCCGGCATTTCTTATATATATATATATATATATATATATATATATATATATATATATATATATATATATATATATATATATATATATATATATATATAAGAAATGCCGGTCCCCACTCTGGGCGCGTGTTTTTCTTTCTTTCTTCTGTATATATATAAAAAAAAATTAATGTTTACTTAATTAGCCGTAGTGAAAAAGAAAAGAGCCTAACCACACCCCTATGCCTCCTTTGGCATTGTAGACTGCCGACCTATCTTTCTGTATTTCCTCAACGAGCCCCTCATTTCCTCACTATATTATTCTGCGAAAGCATAGCGAGGGTCTCGGTTCTGGCAGCCTTGATGCCTAGGTAGCATAAGAGGGCTTCCCGCCAGTAACCCGCTCATGACAGGCTGTAGACGTTCGAGTCACGCCCCGGGGGTTGAAAAGAAGGTCCCCTTCTCCCCGTGTAGTCAGAGTGGCGCTGGCTACCACCCTCAAGCATCAGATACAGTTCTAGTAAATATAAATAGCCCAGAAAGTGAAGGAGAACACAGTCGCCCAGATAGCCGAATTGGTAAGGCATTCGACATGTAATCGAAAGGCGTGGGTTCGGTCCCCACTCTGGGCGCGTGTTTTGCTTCTTTCTTCTGTATATATAAAAAAAATTAATGTTTACTTAATTAGCCGTAGTGAAAAAGAAAAGAGCCTAACCACACCCCTATGCCTCCTTTGGCATTGTAGACTGCCGACCTATCTTTCTGT